>NC_141774.1:14022483-14343594 GCF_051362555.1 Lingula anatina | reverse complement strand
ACCAAGAGTTCCGTTCACGTATAAATACACGTGGACAATTAATACAGGCCCCAATGGCTCTAAACTGATTGGCAGTGTCAGCTTCAAATATTGCTTTTTGATGATTAATAGCTAATCAGCAGAAGAATAATTTCCGAATATCATCTTAATTTTTATTAATACGTCAGCCACTTGCGAAACGCGGTATCAGGTACAATTTAATTTCCACCAACATATGCATAACTTTTTAACAATTTCGTTTTACCCGTCAGAAAATTAAGGAGCGTAGTCTAAAATGCATTGCAATTTATCCAGATGCCTGCTCCAAAACATTGTCATGGCGTTTGTGTTAAACAGCCACGTAACTGAGCGTAACTTACGCACACCAATACGCCTACGCACAAAGTTACTTGTTCAGAACATGATACATACATCGTGGGCACACGCCTACGGAATTTATTTGCAATTAAACACGGGTACTTGTTGGGCACGGGCACGGAGATGGGGGCCTACGGTATAGACTTTATCCCATTAACGCCGCATGGTGTTTCTCGGAATAACTTTGTGCAATCAGCGTGGATTTTTACACCGAATGTCAAAAAATGGCGTCATCACCAAGCTAGACATGTTGTCCAATTATATGTCTGCAGTTATCCATTTTGATATGCCCCAACCATACCCATTTGCCAACTTTGGGCCAACGGCATAATTATTCTGACAGGGGTCAGCCAATGTTAAACGTACCGTATATGGTGTGGTAGAGATTCAGTGTCTTTAACTTTAATTCACATTGATATTGCAAGTAGCGGTAAGGGCTACTTCTGATCTACATATGATTTTGCTTATCTGTTATATGAGTAGCAAATAAAAAAGGTTACAAATTAACAGCAGCAACGTAAAAATGAGACCGTTGACCGTTGATTTCTTTTGAACGGTTTTAATAAGGATTTGGAGAGTTGTAATAAGCACACATTCCACACGGCATTAGCATGTACATGTACATGTATACAGAGCGTGTATAGAGCGCTGTTCATGCTGTTACCTATTGGCATAACCTTACTCTTCTAAGGACACAGTACACGCCATTCAGACCATTAATTAAATGTTCTTTCTATGGTATTATTGTCGTTCTAAATCTTCTCATTCTACAGTATACTTAATTGGCACCTTTGGTGTATTTTCGGTCATTTTAATCTTCTTTCAGTGGAATTAATGGTATTCCACCTTCCGTAATGGCATTGATTAGAGAGAAAATATATTGATACTTATATTTATACCGAATGTCAATTTTCCTCGATTTAAGCCATATAAACAATACAAATTCAAATAATGATCGGTCTATATTTTGACGGTCACAGTTTGGAATCAAAGTAAAAGGTCGGTTCGAGCAATAATTCGCGAGGGAATTGCCTTTCTTTGTCCAAAAAACAATCAGATACGTTGCGAAAACCCTGTACGTACGTGTAGAGCACCATTACGTAACAGCCGCTTGCCTTCATTTCTATGGCTTTAGAAGAGTGGCAGTCCAATTACCAATGAAATAATGAAAAGCGTATTACAGGCCTTAAGCCATTGGCCTGATTCCGTTTTCTTGGCAAAATATAACAGTCATATGGTTTTAAGTCCATTATATCTTTTCGTTGTTTCGCAGACAGCATTTGCCGTCACTGTCACCTGTTCTCCGCAACACCTTTGCTATAACAATGCTATAACAATGGTGTATTTTTGACCAACAGGGGTTCACTCTTGGAAGTATATTTGTCTCAGTATATGGTATTATGCATGGGGTTTAAGGGTCAGACAACAGGGCAAACGGGGACAGGTACGCTCAATCCAAGGAACGCTCACAGGAGCATACATTCCATATCATCACTAACGACATTGAAAGAAAGTGAAGCAGAAGCGCATGAAATGGAGAACCAGAACATGGTAAAGAACATTTCTTTAACTTCGTCAACGGAGTCCAACCAGACGACAACTGTGATGCCAGTCTCCTGTACAGGATTCACGTGCGTTCCCTTTATCGTCATCGACGTTACACTGGCTTTGGCCATGATGTTTGGAAACGGTCTGATGATCGCATCCTATGTGAAATTCAGGGAGATCCGGTGTCAAAGCAACTTCGCCATTGTGAGCTTAGCCTGCGTGGATTTCATAACCGGATCAATTGGGATACCTTGCCATTTAGTCCTGGCCTACTTGGTGTTCCTGGTCCCCAGTTGGCAGTATCTAACAATGGACAAATACTTTTGCCTTGCAAAGACTGGCTTCGTGTCCGGAATGGTGAGTTTGTCTTTTCTCCATCAGTTCTTCATCGCAGTTGAGCGGTACCTGAAGATATGTCATCATTTTAAATGCGTCGCTGTACTGACCAACAGGCGGCTCGTTGTTGCTTTACTTTGTGTGTGGATGTACGGGATAGCCATCAACCTACCGCCATTATTTGGCTGGAACACGTGGAACCCCGGGGTGGACTGTCGCGCTAATCAAGTGCAAGGAGATTTAATGCGCTATGTTCATGTACCCCACATCCCTGTCTGCATTGTAGCAGCGTTATTCCTTTACTTTGCCATTTATTACCACGTGCGACAACAGAAGAGGAAACTCTCCCATTTTAGGGACACGAATATGAAAGAGACGACGACTGATGGACCAACAGAGATTCCAACTCAAAGTATGACTCTTTCTGCTAAAATTGAGGTCTCCCGTGAGACTGTATTATCATTGCCACCGGTAGAATCGCAGAAAGCTGGGCCGACGACTGATGGGGTAAAAGCCCGCGGAGAAAAAGACACCGAGATGGCTACTCCAACACCGAATGGGATTTGGAGCACGGGTTCTGCAGCCAGAGGACGCTCTAACGGAGGGCCCGCCTCCTCCTCCCAGCAGAGAAGAGATCCACAGACGAAAAAGATCGACGTGGAGGTCAAGGTCGCCAAGATGACGGTGGTGGTAGTGGTGACTCTCATTGTACTGTATCTCCCCTTCTCTGTTATCAATTTGACGGAGAAATATTTCAGTAGGCTGACTTTTGAGGTGCTTTATAACGTCAGTTTAGAAATAATGTTCCTCAGTTCCATAAGTAACCCGATCATATATGGCATATTAAATACAAGGATCAGAACAGCATTCTTGAAATTGTTGAAATGTGGCCGCTGAACAGTCTTTCCGGGGATATACAGCATACACCTGTAGACAAATGTACGGCAGTAGTCAAAGTTGCAGAATTTGGCTGGGGGGGGGGGGGGGGGGGGCTGGAGGGGGGAGATCAAGGGTGGTTGCCTTGACATATAAAATAGAATGTTAGGACATTTTACTATGTGTTGTGTTGAATGGAAAAATGATTGAATTTGCTATAAGTTTTTTTTTTTTTTTTTTTTTTTTTTTTTTTTTTTTTTGGGGGGGGGGGGGGAGGGGGGGGAGGATGTCCCCGCTTACCCCACAGACTAGGAGAGATGATACATGTACGTGGCCCACTGTGGCCCCCGCTCTGGACGCCAACATTATATACTCGGTATATATTTGCTTTGTTCATTATATATTTACTAAATATCTGTTAAATTATTCATTCATTTAAACGTATTTACTTATTTGAACGTATTTATTGAATTATTTTTTTAATTTAAACGTAGTTATTTATTTATTTGAACGTATTTATTTTTCTAGAAATTTTTCAATCTGTCTGCCTTATGTCGTTTCAAGTATTGGAACGGGTTTCAAGCATAATAGTTTATGCGCATAAAAAGACAAAAAAAATAATTTAAAAGAGAATATGAATGAAGGTGAGATTATTAGCAAAATACTAGGGATTCAGCATTTCCTCCTGACCGTCCAAAAATGCACATTAACCCCGCACGCTATTGTCACTAGTCGTTAATAGAGCTCAATGACGTTTGAACTTGTAACGCTTCAGCATGATTTCGTGTACCGTTGTGCATTGAAAAACAATCTTGTTTTGCAGACAGAGACACCTGTTATTTAGCTGGAATCTCAGGGTTTTGTCAGGGTCTAATTTCAAAAGTGGGTAGTTGTTTTGTGTTTGCCATAAAAAAGGACATGAAAACATGAAGTACATGAACACCGCAATGTTAAGTCTTCTTTCTTATTAGACCACCAGTACTAGGATGATTTCATTAGAAATAGATCATCCAAGTTTGAAAAAAATTGTACATGTTTTTAGCTGAAAAGGTATACAGTATTATTTATTGACGCATCTCTTACTGAAATACAGTACATCCAAACAGTTCTGTATGGATGTTATTGATAAGAACGGGGAGGAAAATAAATTATTTTGAACAACTGCATGCATATTTTATGAACAATAAACCATTCTGTTGAATGCGTTCACCCAGATGTATTATAAACGTGATGGAAAATTGTGAAATGCAACGCAGTAGCGCTAGGAAAAAAATAATTTATATCTATCACAAGACAAGTAGGGCATGTCTGTTAACCCATTTTACAGGTATTACATGTATGTGGCGAGCTGCGAATACAAAGCCAACCCGAACTTTGCTAAAAATGTTGGCATTAAATTAAGGGTTAACTATTAATTTAATATGTAATTTCTATTTATGAGTGTGTTGATTGTTTTTTTTTTTTTTAAACCCAACTGGTTCTCTTTTATCCAGAAATAATTCGATTTTTGTCATGCTGCAGTGACCCCGAGATGCCTAAAAGCACTATACATGTGAGTCTGATAAATTGATTTTCATCCTTTATAAAGTTTCATATGTTATCTATTATCACTTTACTGGTAGAAATTTTTTATTCGTTGCGTGAAAAAGTGTTTTCAAGGATTCATGTTCATTTACTACCTAGCTTTATTGCTACCTCAATTGATACCTCAGGTATACCGTATAACGATATAGCGCACTGTTTGCTGTCACAGTGTACGTTTCGTATCAAATGCACCAAGGAATTATAGTTCTCATTGTATGTTCCTCTAGAATAAATATGAAATATCGTCTTTTCATTTTAATGTTTTGATTTCTTTTCACAAGTGCGCCCTTTAAGTTTGAACTGGGTTTATCGCAGAACATGGAGCACTTAAGCTTGTCTTAGACAAAGATTTCCTGGCGGTGACTGACTTAATCCTCCGCGCACCTGTCTTGGCCCCGGGGTGTCAAGAACTGACCCGATAACATTATGCACAACCGCTTTATACATGTATAAGTGTACACGAAGGTGCAGGATTAAGGGGAGGGGGGTGCCGGTAGGTGCTGGGGAATGCAGGGGTGGATCCAAGATTTTTTAAAGGGGGGGGGGGGTCTGCGGATGGGAAGCCAACCCTTCCTCCCCCTTGGCGTGGGGTTCGAAGCCCGGTTAAGGGACCCCAAAAAAAAAAAAGATATTTGAGAGGGCGAACGGTTGAGAACGGTGATTAAGCCAGTCAAAATTAATTCTAATTTCAAGAGGGGACCATTGGTGTGAATTGTTTCAGAAATCTAAGGGGGTGGGGTCGGGATCTCCCTGACATCCCCCCCCTAAATCCGCCACTAAATCCGCCTTCATCCCGGGTGATATCAGGTTACCCTCATCCTGGAGCTTGATCTGTTCAACCACGACAGTCAAAAGTGCAAGTGCGCCTGCGCGTGTGTTGAGTGGGTGTCATCTAATATTACCCTCTGCGCTCATTTTAATTCTGCCTGGCAAGCACACTATGATCACAGCCAAGCTAATTTAATTTTCCCTTCAAGTGCGATAAAGATATCACATACTGGGAGGTCGGTGCCAACAAATGTCTACCTCTGTTGATAATATGCTTTTTTTACCCCCACCCTTTCTGCACTGCACATGTATTCTCTAAAAGTAGACAAGAACTAAAAGTTATACAAATATTTTTGCCTCAAGGACTGAGCTTCCAACTCCTCTTGTTAATTTTATTTTACCGTTTTCGTTAAATAACTACAGTTTGTTTATTTGTGTTTTGCTAAAATTAATTAAAAGGATCCCCAAATCATAATTATGACAGAGGACAGAGAAGAAGTAACATAGAGATAAAGACTGCTGTTTCCTAAACTAAGGAAAAAAAAAACCCTGGCACGCATACCGATCCCGCAGCAGCTCACAAGATTTTTTCCAAGTTGACTTTGCCATTGTACCCTTCCCCGTTTATTCACTTGGTGGCACTCGGGACTTGTGCACGTGAACTTTTTTCTTTTATTCATAAAAGCCATTGTTCAATACAATGCGCGCCCTGTATTATGCCTAGTAGGCCTATATACCACACGCTTATTATTGCGAAATATCTATTCCGATGACAAAAATCCATTTCTCGAGTTTGGAATAAATGTGTCTCTTTATAGGGTATGTAATTGAGTGATTAGAGGATACAAATTTCGAGAACAACGTTTTTATCTCGTCTCCAAGTCCTTGGGACTAAACATTTGTGACATGGTTAGCAACGAAGCGACAGTTATTGATTTAATAGATTTAGGTCAGATTTTATGAATCGGTTGAGGCTGCATACTGAGGGCACGGCTGAGGACAAGCTTTATAACTAAGTGTCGCAAAATTCATGTGTGCTCATAGTGGGAAGTATTTTATAAGTGTCGTGTATTATTTGAAACCATTCTGTGAAGATAGGGCGCTGACTGGCTGCCTAGGCGGTGAAGACGGTTAAGACGCAGAGGAAAACCGGCTACACGATCAAATTTGAAAAAAAAAAAAAAAAAACTCAGGTAAGTTAAGATGACATCTCTACTACTACGTCCCTCGCTTTCTCTCTCTCTCTCTCCCTCTCTCTCACTCTCCTTCTCTCTCTCTATCAGCAGCGGAAGAAGAATTAAGGTAAACGTTTTATTATCTACACACGTATTATTCTTCAGTTAATTGGTTCAAGAAAAAAAACGTAATTAAATAAGAAGTGGTATGGGACATGTATTGGTTGGGTAGTGGTGACTCCTGATAAAACTGAATTTTAGCGAATTTTATGAAGTGATATTCTCTCTTTGATGTCGCAAAGGATGTAAAACGGACATTGTAGGCTTGACAAAATGTTATACTGACGTTACATCATTTGAAAAATATATCAGCTATGAAAAAAAAATGGCGGACACAAACTGAAACACCCCTGGCCAACGCAACGTGGGTTTCTTTACTGTCGATTTTTGTCCGAGTTTGAGGGGGATAAATTAACGGTTTCTGTTAAGTGTAAACAAATATCAGATATTTCAGGAATAAAACGAAAGATAAAAATATCTTAACTTAAACGTTAAGTTCAGGTATGATATCGACAATTACTTTCGCTTTGCCACACCTGTGTTTGCTATCGATGGTTTTATCGAACCCCGGATTTCGCATTGTGTCTGTCGCGCTATCGGAACAAAAGTAACCAAAACAGTGCGGCGTTGAATTTCATTTAAGCATCTTTCCAGTCGTTTATTTAAGTCGCGAGTTAGCCGAAGGTGCAATTCTATGTGAAAAAAATAAGCATATTGTGTATTAGTAGTGGTACTTCTGAATAGTTCTTGAATTTAAAATTTAAACAAAAACAGTGTGGGTGTCATTTCTCATGGTAGATCTCATTTATATTTTTTGTTTATATCATAATCCTTTTTTTTTCCTCTATTTATTCGTATTATTTAATTTGTACTTAAACATATGTATTGCGTGTATTTTGTTTATACGCAAGTATACTTGTGAGGAGAGAGAGAGAGAGAGAGAGTGAGAGAGGATGAATCCTCGATCATTTTCTAAGCTATAGTGGCAATTAAGTCCATGCGTGTATATAATGTTAACCGTAAATAATGGCAGTTTAAAAAGAATCAAGATAAACAATCAAAATAAACAATAAAACATCTACAGCACACCGTTAATACACCACTATTTTTCTTTCAGACCCACAATGCACGTGGGCCACAACCAAGTGGTTCCGGCGGGAGAGCGCCCAGACAATTTTCCTTACGGTTCCCTCCAATGTTTGGGTGGATTCCAGATTGCCCTGGGTCTCATTATAATAGGGTGTGGCGCGGCCGACCTCTATCTCAACTATTTTGAAACGAGCCAAAACTCCTTGACTTTAAATACCGAAAGGATTTATTATTATAGCTACTACTCCGGTTACTCGTTCTACACTTCGTACTCGTACTACACTTATACATCTGACCTGATTGGCACCTTTACAATGGCCAGTTTTCCGATATGGTGCGGTGCATGGGTAAGTTTTTATTTTATTTATTTATTTACTTTGATATTTTAAACATTACCCTTAATTTATTCTACCTTTCTTACTTTTAAAGTATGCAGACGCAAAACTTAGCCAAGTCTTGGTATCTCGAACATGTAACAGTGTTTGTATTACATAACTTACCTGCTCTTCTCGGATCATTAGCTGTTGGATACTTGTCCTGGAGTTTGATGGCTACAGGGGCGGATCCAGAGTTATTTTCTGACAGTTTTCCAAAATCTTTCTTGATCCATCCTCCATTTTTGACCGTCTTCCGACAGAAAAAAAATTAGATACCCATCAATGCAAACTTGAAAATCTACTATCAATCAATTAAACTATATCCTTTTTGATTGAAAGCAGTCGGCAACGTTTATTTTTTCTAGTCTTAGACTAAATGTTGTAGAAAATTCTGATTTTAATCTCTCTCTCCTTTTCAGTTTTTCTTCACCGGTATTTTCGGCGCTTGCATCACAAAAGATCGTCAAGGTTCCAAACGATGTCTGGTGAGTGATATTAGTAATGATTTTTTAAGATGCAAGGGTCATTTTTGTATCTAAGCGGCACATCTGAACTGATAGGCTTTGAGAACCTGATCATTCTATTGCCCGATCTATACGTAAGAGAGTCATCTTGAAATACAGCCCCCTCCCCCTCCCTCCTCACGCTAAAGACAACCAATCAAATACCTACCGTCGGCTGTGAAGAATTGTTTAAGTAATCTCCCATGCAATGGCGTAATAACATGACGGATGGTTTTCCTACCAGAACATACCAATACAGCTGTGGCGCTGACATATGTCACGCTCGGTTTGAACAGGTCTCTATATACTGAAGCAAATTTATGATGATATACAATGTACACACACTGGACAAAAGAAGTGTCACCCCTACTGGGCCAATACTATGGGGGAGATAAATGACTGTGGAATGATATGCTCCTGGTATCATTTTATTAACATCAAATTTCACAAAAAAATCACAAAATGAGAACAAAATATACATTCTATCAAAATATGCAGTATCAAGTCCAAAATTAATATAGTACTTAGTGGCATAGCCACGTGACCTAATAATAGGTGCCAGTCTACGAAGCAAGGATTCATATAATTGTCTGATGCGTTCAGGGCTTATGCTCACCCAAGCATGAAACACCGAATATAACAGAGTTTCTCTGCTGGTTAGACGGACATTTGTAAAAAGTTTTGACATATCATTCCACACATTTTCTATTATGTTTGCATCCGGACTCTGGGCAGGCCACATCACCCTGTGAATGTCCTGTTGGTCAGACCAATCATCAACTGCTCTGGGCCTGTGACAAGGAGCATTGTCATCCTGGTGAACAAATGGATAATTTCTGTCACCAAACATGTTAGTAATAGATGGTAGCAAGCCTGACTCCAAAACATCGATATATTTCTAGTGATTAATGTTTCCATTAACCACTATCAATTCGCCCACGCCATGGATGCTGATGCAGCCCCACACCATGATGAATTTGCTGCTCCGGGTTCGAAAATTCACTGCATGTGGTTCAAATGCTTTACCAGCAGTTTGCCAGCATAGTACCCGTCTGTCAAAGCGACTTTCATCAGAAAAAATATATAGGACCAATTGTCATGAACTGTCCAGTTCCAGATCCTGTTGACCCTAGTTTACTCTACGTTGCCTGTTTTGTAACGATATAAGAGGTTTCAGTCTTGCTACCCTGCTGTACACTCTCTGAGCATGTAACCGACGTCTAGCAATTTTCATAGACACATTCTTATGTGTGAAATTGTTCCACTGTGTTGTCAACTGACAAGCAGTGTCGAACTTTGACAACCTGGACATCAAAATCAGTCGTCGGTCTTCACGGCCGGTATTTTTTCTTGGACGACCCATCAGAGGCAATTTGTCTCTTGTATTGATCCAGTGTTTCTATACCGAGACCAGACCCTCTGCACGGTTCTGACTGAACAATTCAATTGTATCGATATTCTGACATTGCTTATATTCCGCCTCTTCAGGTTAATAACTTGCACCTATAACTGTTAGATAATTGCCTGTTTCTTGCCATATTGGAGGAAGACAGGAATAACATTTGCTGTACATGTACAAGACCAACAATACAATTCCATGGTATAGCGGTTTTATACTCATTAGTCACATTATAAGTAGACCAGGTAACATCTGCCTACTTATATTACTCTGAGTTAGGGGGTGACACTTCTTTTGTCCAGAGTGTGTATATATTATGTATGCTACTTTCACTTTCATTTTCCCTTTCAGCGTAACTCTTTCCAGACATTTTCAATCTTCACAGCATTGATCTTCGCTCCGGTTGTGATGTTCATGGCGGGTACTGTGCCTTTTTTAAGAGTAAGTATGCCCCAAGTGACAACATTTATATTCTCTGACCAAAGGATTCGCTAGTAGACAGTTATAAAATTATCTTAATTTTGTATACTATTTAACAAACCGCTGATATGCAAGGGTATAAACCATTAAACGCATTAAACAGGGATAACAACTCTTTGTATGAGATCTATATTTCACATTAAAAACATTACAAAAACACATAGAAATTTAATATATTCAGTTTTACCACAAAAACGGCAGTTATAGCTTTTATTCTGATATCTGAGCTTGTCATCGGATAAAATGACCTTCATAGATGGCTATACTCTGTAATAATCTCTTAAAAAAGACTAACTTTGAATGTAGAAATGGATTCATTAACCATTGGTAAGTATGGGAAAATTGTTGCTTACTCCAGGAAAATTATTTTTTTGTTTGGCCAAAATAAACAGTTATTATCTCATAAGTACATGAACCACTTCTTGGGGGCTTTGGGTAGAATACAGAAAAGCTGGTGACTATTAGAGTACGCTGGAAGCAAAAAGGCGCGTGTTAATTTGTTAAACTGATTGCATTCGGCGAGAGTCCTCACGGAGCTGGGTCGTTATACGTAGACCTGTAGTTTCATTGGGAATGAGCACTAGATCTAAACGACACCGCTACATCTACTGGCAATTGCATTATTGTAAATTTGTATATTATATCATTGTTTAATAGCTTTTATTGTACCACCAGCGTTGGCGCTGGCGGTACACATGGTTTAAGTCCCGTCCGGTCCGTTCCGCCGGCTCCGCCGCCATGTTACCGTTACCGCTTCTCCTCCTAGACGGTAAGGGCCTCCATACCCATCTCTTGGATTTAGGTCACCTATAATCTCAAATCGTTCCACGTAAAATTTGGGCTTTGTCGGTATTGGGGTCTAGGTGTGGCACTCATTGCAATGCACCCTTGTCCAAAAATGGCAAAATTAAATGCTAATTATCTACCCTACGGAAGGAATTATGGGAAAAAATTTATACAGACGACTTTCCAAATGTCATATGTGTAGATTTCAAATATGCCCTTGGATTTGACCTTTGACCTTCATTTCAAGGTCAAACGGGCCCAAATTTTCAAAAAAATGAATTTTTTTACGAAAAAAAATTATTTGCGCTGTTATTCAGACACCACACACACTTAACCAATAATATTACTGGAAAGTGTTACCCTTTGGGTCATCTTTCATTTGCGTGAATTTGGGGTCAATCGGTGCATTTTCACGGGAGTAGCGGCCATAAGATACCGAAACTGAAAACTGTCTCTAATTCGGGAACCGTTAATGCTAGAGACCCATTCTTTTTTGCATTTTGTAGAGCATGTAAAGCCCAACACTAAAAGTGGTCTCCGTTTTTTTGTATTCCATACGGTTTTCAAGTTACGCTGTATCAAAATGTACATATTGGTGGTGAAAGCAAAATGTGCAGTACGGTAATGGATAATAAATTTTGAACTCCGGAAAAATAAAACATAAGGCAGACAACTTGTGGTCAAAAATGACATAATTTCATCAAATTTGAACATCTGGAACTTCAGAGCACCTCCCATTTCAAGAATTTTGACCAAAATGACCTTTTCTTTATTTTAATTAATTTTTTCTGTAGGAAATTTATGGCACATTATTGTAACTCCAAAATTATAACATTTAGTCCCTTATATCTCCACAACTGGCAGAGATAGGTCTATAGTTACTATTGAAATTGAAAAGGAAGTCATATACTGGCAATGTACATGTGACCTTGAAATTGACCTTTGACCTACTTTTCATCATGAATTGAACTTTGCAAATTTTGGTTCCTTTTTATCTCCAAAACTGGCAAAGATACGTCCATAGTTACTATTGAATTTGAATATGAAGTCATATACTGGCAATCTAAGTGTGACCTTGAAATTGACCTTTGACCTACTTTTTATCATGAATTGAAGTTTACAAATTTTGGTTCCCTTTTATCTCCAAAACTGGCAGAGATAGGTCCATAGTTGCTATTGAGCTTGAATAGGAAGTCATATACTGGAAATTTACTGTGACCTTGAAATTGATCTTTGACCTACCTTACTATGAACTGAACTTTGATTGTACCATTTTTAGTTATATATATATTTTGCATATTTTGAGAATTCTTGTTGATTGCATTTTTTACAGCTTGTCAAGCACAAGACTGGTGTTGGTGTCCCTTTTTTGTGTGTGTGGGGGTCTATATGATCGCGCTTACTCCAGCTGGTGGTACAATATTCGGAGGCGGTATCGCCTCTCTGATCCTCTAGTTTATAATTTACTGATTATATATAACCAATAAATGAGCTAAACTCTGTAAAAAAATCAGAGGCATATTTTACTATTTATTACAGTAACTTCTGGGTTGGAGGACGTACCTGAAGCGTCTGCAAGTTTGTTTGTTTTTGTTGAGTGATTGCTTTCCACATAAGGTGCAAAAATAGTATGAGATAATTTTTGTTAGAAGGATTATCCTTAAATTATCCATTTCCGTGGATATCCCACACATTGTTTATAAGGTTCTGATCTGGGGGATGAGCTGTCCTTTGGGGTCCGGGTCTGGTTTGTATATACTATATGACCAGCCTACTGTTATACATTGCCTGTACGTGCAGTGGCATTATCATGCTAAAACATAAATGGGTGGTCATGGCCCGAAAAGATATTCTTAACAGAATTCCTTAAGTTACTTTTCAGTAATTGGATGCATGGAACTGCGTTAAGGTTCACACAGACCACTGCCAGCTTGCCCATACCATGGTAGGCAATACACACCATACCATGACTTATGTGGGGTCGGGGTGGGGGTTCTATCGAATAGAGACCGAACATTGGAAAATACTTCTTGGCAGCTGTTCTCCAAATCCCTCATCGGCCATCACTTTTGAAAACGCTTAACCTGCTTTCGTCTAGGTCAAGTAGCATTGTGTAGTTGTTGGTTGGTGTCCATGCCAGAGTTCCGGTATGGCACCTCACCCTCCTAACAGAAACCCTGCCAAAATAACGGTCATTGTGCAGACGTCTTCAGAAACATGGCTTGCCCCGCTCTTGTTAAATGTTGCAGTCAAGTTCTAAATGTCATGAATCGTTTTTTTACGAGAAAGGCGTCTTGTCTTCTCTGTTTGTGGTTTCATTCGGTACACCATACCCAGGCAGTATTGCAAAGGTTTGTTTAGGTATAGCCGGTATATGGTCTTGCCCTTTGAAATAGTACTCATGGAACAACCCAACCTTCTGGCTATTGGCTATTTATCGGGTCAAAACGTTAAAAAAAAATGCATCCCTCTCGCTTAGGAGCCGAACATAAAATAGTTCGTGTTTGGGTATTTCAGTAGGCACGCTATGGAGGTCAATGTTCTACTATTCAGATCTCATTTACAAAATAACCAGTCGCGTAGTTGTGACATAATGGTAAAATTAGATTTACTAGTACCCTTGTTGCAATATACATAATTATGGTGAGGGTGAAACTTTTTGATAGAGGCGTATATATCTATACCACGAGTTTTAGCCATTATATTTCACTTTCAAGCATAAGTTGAAAACATGTGATTATAATACTCCGTGTATTTATTTACAGCTCATTACCTACACCGGTGGGAATATATACTTTTACGTGTTTATGGCGGCAGCGGGAGGGCTGGGTTTCATTGAGTGGATAGTAGCCATAGTGTCCGCCTCTGTGTGCTGTTGCTGCTCGACCATAGACCGGCCAGAACCGGTATGTGTGGCAGTTCTATTCCAAAAATACTTAATTTATGTTAGAGAAGAATTTCGTCAACTGAGCTATGTTATAAGGATGATGTAATTTTTCTTCCGTCAACAAATATTGGAGGTAAAAACTATTTCAACATAAAGCTGTTGTCTGAAAAAAAAAAAACATTTCATTTTGATTTTAAATTAAGACGAAATTTTATTGATTGAAAGTAACGATTACTTTTTTCCATTCGGTATATTTAATAGTTAACGACCACAAACACACAAACACACACACGAGAGAGACAAAGATAGAAAGAGAGAGAGAAATTATATACATTTAACATTTTAGTTTTGGTGTTTGTCATTTCAGCAAGTTATCTTCGTAGCGGGCAGTGCGCCACCTCAGCCCAACGTCACAGTTATAAGCACCGTCCAACAACAACAGCAACAACAACAACAACAACAACCGCTGCCACCGCCGCCTCCCCCTATGGGGTACTACCCACCGTATGACCCGTACGGAGGAGGGCCGTCCTACCATCCTCCAAATTACCAGCAAGCTGTTGCTGAAGCTAACTGGAGTGAAGAGAAACCGAAGCTTCCTGAGGCAGTGCCCACGGAGAAAACTACTGTCACTAAGCGCCCTCCGAGTGCACTGACTGAAAAGGAGAAATTAGAGGATGAAGACAGTGACATCGAGGAGGAGGAGATAGAAAATGCTGTCGCCCCGGTTCATGCCGATTATGGTATGGCACCACCCACTGAAACCAAGCAGTAGCAGGATTCTGACAGTTGTTATGGCAACGTCAATTCCATTGTCAAATCAGAACCCTTATATGGCGTCTGCGATATCAAATTACTAGCACATGTACATAGCGATTTCTTTTTATTTTAAACATTTTATACATTTTTAACATGGGGCGCACTCAAGCACTTCAATGGATGCCTTCCCATTGAAACTATCGTTCTACATACATTTTGTAGATTGACCAGCTCCTCAGAGACTCTGGCTGAATATAATATGATTAACTAAATTTCACGCTTCCTGGAGCAGCCAAGTGAAAAAGCTTCCCGAAGCCGAGTTAATCACCCCTTAGCTGCTTGAAAGTCCCGCGGCGTCGGATCGATCTGCGTAGAGCAATAGTTTCATCGGGAACACACCCTATAAGTCGCTAAATTTCTCTTTGATTTACTTCTTTTATTTTGCAAATGAGTAATTGATGTCGCAATTCCTACAAGGTCGAGACGTTCTGCTGTATTACGCCTAACACCGTTCACTTTTTTAGTTCTAATATTATCTTGTTACACTCTTAAATATATACAGGTATATAAAGTCACTGGTGACATTTATGGTGATATTATGAACTTAGATCTCAAAGGTATGTGTGCGTATTTTTTCCAATTTAGAGGAGGAATGCTGGTACTTCAGGTATTAAGAAAACTGTTCTTAGGCCTAGGAAGTTGAATATCATTTTTTCTTTTAATTTTCGTTTATGCTTTATCGAGTCTGAAATCGTGGTGTGCCTCAAACAAACATTCCTGTAATATAGATATTCAAGCTTATCTCGTATAAATGTGTAACACATGTAACGCCCCCAGCTGCAGAAATGACAGGTGTTTTATAGACAGACTAGTTGGAGCTCAAATTTTATTTTAACAATGTGTGAACAAAGGGGCATTGGCACAATTTTAACCACAAGGCCATTCTCGGGCATGCGCAGTGTGAAATGATATCTAGGAACCGTGAAATGGTCACCGACTAACATGAATATTCTTGTCCTTGGTTTATATTAAACTGGACCGTTGAAAGGTCACGCTGACGTGGCAACCGATCACGTGGTGGTTATACGTGTTATGTACATGTACACCGGAGCAGACCGAAAACATCAGACGATCGTTGAATGGATTTCGCCCTTTTTTGTCGCTCTTTTGAGGACCACGAGGCTGGACGCGTGGTTGCGTTCCATGGTGCGGAATTAAAGCAGCATTAATTTGTGCAGTTAAAGCAGATGTATCAGTGACTTATTTTCATGAATGGCGTAAAATAAGCACAAAGCTGTATTTTGTATTCCAGATATATATGTGTATGTGTGTGTGGCATTCAGAGAGCTCAACTATGCGGATGATTTATATATAAGTTAAAATAAATAAACATGAAGCATGTTTCGGGCTTACTTATCTATTTACTTTTACTATGTATGAACGTATATATATATATATATATATATATATATATATATATATATATATATACGAACGTAGTGATAAAGACTGCTGTTTCTTTAACTAAGGAACTGAATTATTTGAAGCTCGGCCAACCACCTCATCTCTTGTTTTTCTTAGCTTTCATTAACACGCCCTAAGTGTTAAAATATACAATTCTTTTAGCTATATAGAGGAGCCTAATTGAACGAAATGAATAAAATGTAAAATGTTAACGAGAACTCTAACATAAATCGGTCCCACTGAAAAAAATGTGGTACGCACAATTATTGTGCCACTGACACCACAGCAGCTCACAAGAAGTTTTTCCAAGCTGACTTTGCCATTATGCCCTTACTCCTATATTCACTTGACGTCACTCGGGACTTGTGCACGTGCACTTCTTTCTGTAACCTGTAATAGTTAGTGTTCAATACAATGCGCGCCCTGCATTATGTGCAGTTCATACCGCGCGGGCTTAGTATTGCAAAACATTGACCCCGACGACAAAAAATTCCATATTTCGAGCTCGGTATACTTGTAACTCTTAACAAGAATATGTAATTAACTGATTGATGGATGCAAATCTCGAGAACAACTTTTTTTCATGTCTCCAAGTCATCGAGACTAAACAGTATTGCCTTTGTGACATGTTTACCAACGAAGCGACAGTCATTGATTCAACAAAGATTTAGGTCATGTCTTATGAATCGGTTGAGGCTGAATACTGAAGGCACGGCTGAGGACAAGCTTTATAACTAAATGGTGCAACATTCATGTGTGCTCATAAGTGGGAATTAGTTTTAAAGTGTCGTGTATTACTTGAAACCATTCTGTGAAGATAGGGCGCTGACTGGCTGGCTAGGCGGTGAAGACGGTTAAGACGCAGAGGAAAACCGGCTACACGATCAAATTTGAAAAAACTCAGGAAAGTCAAGATGACATCTCTACTACTACGCCCCTCTCCTCCTCTCCCTCTCTCTCTCTTTCTCTGTCTCTCTTTCAGCAACAGAAGAAGAATTAAGGTAAACGTTTTATTATCCCCACACGTATTATTTTTCAGTTAATTGGTTCAAGAAAAAAAAGCGTAACTGCATAAGAGGTTGTATGGGACATGTTTTGGTTGGGGTGTGGTGACTCCTGATAAAACTGTGTTTGATCGAATTTTACGTAGTAATAGTCGCTCTTTGGTGTTACAAATGATGTAAAATGGTCATTGTAGGATTGACAAAATCCAACAATATATCAGCTATGCAAAAAAATAAAAAAAATAAAATAATAAATGGCGGAATCAAACTGAAATACACCTAGCCAACCCAACGTACCTTTCTTTACAGTCTATTTTTGTTTACGGGGGATAAATTAATGGGTCATATCTTAAGTGTAAACATGTATCAGATATTTCAAAAATTAATCGAAAGATAAAATTATCTAAACTCAAACGTTAAGTTCAGGTGTGATATCGACAATTACTTTCGCTTTTCCATACCTGCCCTTGCTGTCGATGGTTTTATCGAACCCCGGATTTCGCATTGTGTCTGACGCGCTATCAGAACAAAAGTAACCAAAACAGTGCAGCGTTGGATTTCATTTAAGCATCTTTCAGGTCGTTTATTTAAGTCGCAAGTAAGCCATAGGTGCAATTTTATGTGAAAAAAATCTTTGAGCGTATAGTGTATTAGTAGTAGTATTCTGAATAGTTTTAATTAAAAATTTTAAGGACGAAAACAGGGTAGGTGTAATTTCTCATAATAAATCTCATTTATATTTTTTCGTATATATCATAAACTTTTTTTCTATTTATACGTATTATTTAATTTGCACTTAAACATACACTGTATGTATTACCTGTATTTTTGTTTATACACCAGTATACTTGTGGAGAGAGAGAGAGAGAGAGAGAGAGAGAGAGAGAGAGAGAGAGAGAGAGATTGGGGTATCGATAATTTTCTAAGGTAGTGGCAATTAAGTCCATACGTGTATATAGTGTTCACCGTAAATAATGGCAGTTTATAAAAATCAAAATGAAATAAAACATCTACAGCACACTGTAAATACACCACCATTTTCTTTCAGACCCACAATGCACGTGGGCCACAACCAAGTGGTTCCGGCGGGGGAGCCCCCAGACCGTTTTCCTTACGGGTCCCTCCAATGTTTGGGTGGATTTCAGATTGCGCTGGGACTCCTCATAATAGGGTGTGGCGCGGCCGACCTCTATCTGAACCATTTTGAAACGGACCAAAACTATTTGACTTTAAATGCCTACAGATATTATTATTATAGCAGCTACAACTCGTTCTCCACTTCGTACTCGTTCACCAGTTATGCTTCTGGTCTATCTCGCACCTTGACTATGGTGAGTGCTCCGATATGGTGCGGTGCCTGGGTAAGTTTTATAAATTTCTTAACCTAAACCTTAATTTATTCTACGTTTTTTTTTTTTTACCTTAACCAAGACTTGTCTGAGCTACCCTCCAAATACTTCACATGATATAATAACGAGAAGAAAAAAACGACAAAAATGGAATGTACATTTTTATTAATATTTGCATAATTAATTTTTCAAGACTAACAACTGGTCTAATTAAGGCAATTGAAATACGACGTTTATATCAGCATAATTAGCTATTGAAAGATTATCAACCAGACATTTATGCAAGGGAAGATGTGTTTTCTCTTTGTAGAATGTCCAAGGATTTATTGGTAGAACATGTATTTCGTACATGTAGCAGTGTTTTTATGTCTTAACGTACCTGTTCTTCTCGGTTCCTTAGCTGTTGGATACTTGTGCTGAAGTTTGATGCCTAGAAAGTATGGCTAGAGGTTTAGTTGATTTATAGAGGTCGACAAATTGTATTTTCTTAGACTAAGACCAAACGTTGTACAAAATTCTATCTTCAATATAGCCCTCTTTTTTCAGTTTTTCTTCACCGGTATTTTCGGCGCTTGCATCACGAGAGAACGACAAGGTTCCAAACGATGTCTGGTGAGTGATAACAGAAATGATTTACTGTATGAATGAAAAGATATATAGTTAAATGAATAAATTGATATAAATTAACTTATTGGTCGATTGAATAGCTTATTTACAAAGTAGATGAACTTTTCTGACGAAGAATCAGTTGAGTAATTAGCTTAAGCAATAATGATTAAGAGAGAGAGAGAGAGAGAAAGAGAGAGAGAGAGACGTATCTTCTCAAACTGAATGTTACTTATTAACTCAAACAGATTGTTACGTTTAAAGATGCTTGCATTGTTCATCTTTACGATATACATATGTATCTAAGCGACACATCTGTACTGATAATCTGGCCATTCTACTGCCTGGTCTTTACATACACCTTGTAAGAGAGTCATCTTTCATTACAGCCCTCTCCCCCCCCCCCCCCCCCCCCCCGGGCTGGCCTAAAGACGGCCAATCAAATATCCATCGTCGGCTGCGGCATATAACATGACGGAATGTATTCCTCCCAAAACATTCCAATACAGCAGTGTCGCTGAGATATATTACGCTCGGTATGAACAGATTTCTATACTAAAGAAAATTTATGATAATATATGTATATTATGTATGCTTCTTTCACTTTCACTTTCTCTTTCAGCGTAACTCTTTCCAGACATTTTCAATCTTCACTGCCTTTATCTTCGGTCCGATTTTGATGGGCATGTCCGGAGCTTTGCCTTTGTTCAGAGTATGTATGACTCAAAGTGACAACATTTTTTTATTCTCTGACCACAGGATTCGCTTGTAGTCAGTTACAAAATTATCTTAATTTTGTATGCTATTTAACAAACCCCTGATATCAGAGGATATAAACTTTAAGTACATGGACCACTTCTTCAGGTCGTTGTGTAGAATACAGAAAAGCTGGTGACTATAAGAGTACGTTGCACTCTTAAAACTGATCTGTTAAACTTAACCGAAAATACGTTCAATAATAAACGATCCACTCAGTCAATATACATCCGACTAAATATCCAGTTGACCTCACCTAACTGTATCAAAACCAAAAGCATCTGTAATTACCTCCGCCAAGGAGGTTATGTTTTCACCCCTGTTTGTCTGTTTGTTTGTTTGTCTGTCTGTCTGTCTGTCTGTCATCAACATAACTCAAAAAGTTATAGACCGATTTTGATGACTTTTCAGAAACTGTCAGATGTGGGCCAAGGAAGAGATAATTGATTTTTGGTGGTAATCAATCAATTGAATAATCAAAATCAATCATCAACATAACTCAAAAAGTTATGGTCCGATTTTGATGAAATTTTCAGGGTAGGTCAGAAATGGGTTATCTTAGAAGTGGTCAGTTTTTGGTGGTGATCCGGATCAATAATCAATCAATAATCGATAATCAAAAAACTAAGTTATGGACCGATTTTGATAAAATTTTCAGGAATTGTCAAAAGTGGGCCAAGGAACAGATGGTTAGTTTTTGGTGGTGATCCGGATCAATAATCAATCAATAATCAAAAATATCGAAAATTTAGGAGAAACGGCATTGGATGGAGACTTTGCTGCCTTGGCGGAGGTCTGTTCTCTCTGAGTGCTTTTCTAGTTATAAGTGGAGTCAAAAAGTCATATAACTTTTTGCTGAGTGATGGCGTTCCACAAACGGTGCATACATGAAGATAGTATTAGATCATTCTTGTTAGCAGGGTTATCCTTCAGTTATCCATTTTTATGGATATCCCACCCATTGTTAAGTAGGTTCAGATTTGGGGGTTAAGGTGTCCATTGGGGGTCTGGATCCGATTCGCACATAACCAGCCTACTCTTGTCTTAAGCCTGGGTCACACTGCGCTTGGAACCTTTTGGCAACCTCTTTGCAACCTCAGTCGCAAGAAGGTTGCCATAGGTTTTAAAGTGGTTGCATAAGGTTGCTAATTGACACATGAAGGCCATTTTTTGTGCACCGACAACCAGTGC
Organism: Lingula anatina; assembly: GCF_051362555.1. Taxonomy (NCBI): domain Eukaryota; kingdom Metazoa; phylum Brachiopoda; class Lingulata; order Lingulida; family Lingulidae; genus Lingula; species Lingula anatina. The sequence continues at coordinate 14,322,240 of NC_141774.1, read as the reverse complement.
GACTAAAAATGAAAAATATCGGTATCCTGAAGTTTGCCTATCGGTCTCTTCTTGGTTGTCAGTAGGTTGCTATAACCAGTAGCATACCACTTGCAACTGCACGGTCGATTGACAGTATTTAGTCGACTGGTCGCTTACATGTTTCAGGCCTACCCAACTACCAGACTCGGCACCGAATGATCCTGAATTCACCGGTAGATCAGACCACACTACCCGTTTTCAAGGTGTGCGTCAGATCGCATTACACAGTATATATATCTTGACCACGGGTTTAAGTCATTATATTTCACGTTCAAGCATCAGTTGAACACATGTGATAATAATACCCATGCATTAATTTATTTACAGGTTACTTCCCATACCTATGGGAATATATACTTGTACGTGTTTAGGGCGGGAGCGGGAGGGCTGGGCTTCATTGAGTGGATAGTAGCCATAGTGTCCGCCTCTGTCTGCTGTTGCTGCTCGACCATAGACCAACCAGAACCGGTATGTATGGCCTTTCTATTCCAAAATAATTAATTTAAGAATTTTAACAGCTGTTTTATGTTGTAAGGATGATGTAATTTTTCTTCTGTCAACAGCTTAATATTGAAATAGTTTTTACGTCCAATATTTCCAATATATCCAATAAATATTTTAGGTAAAAACTATTTCAACATAAAGCTGTTGTCTATAGAAAAGTTACTTTATTCTTATTTTGAATTAAGACGAACTTTTATTGATTGAAAGTAACGATTACTTTTTTCCATTCTGTATATTTGGTAGTTAAACACACACAAAAACACACACACACGAGAGAGGGAGAGAGAGAGAGAGAGATTACATTTAGCATTTTAGAGAGCATTCACATTGAGAAGAGCCGAGGTCTAGCAAGACCGAGACCTAAATATGGCGGACCTACATTGAGAGACCATTAAAGGATTACGCAGTGTTCCTTTCATGTAGGTCCGCCATAATTAGGTCTCGGCCGTGCTAGACCTCGGCTCTTCTCGATGTGAATGCTCTCTAAGTTTTGGTTATTGTCATTTCAGCAAGTTATCTTCATAGCGGGCAGTGCGCCGCCTCAGCCGAACATCACAATGATAAGTACCGTCCAACAACAACAGCAACAACAACAGCAACAACAGCAACAACTGCCACCGCCGCCTCCCCCCATGGGATACTACCCACCGTATGACCCGTACCAGCCAGGCGGAGGGCCGTCCTACCATCCTCTAAACTACCAGCAAGCTGTTGCCGAAGCTAACTGGAGTGAAGAGAAACCAAAGCTTCCTGAGGCAGTGTCCACATAGAAAACTACTGTCACTAAGCGCCCTTCGAGTGCACTGACTGAAAAGGAGAAATTAGAGGATGAAGACAGTGACATCGAGGAGGAGATAGAAAATGCTGTCGCCCCGGTTCATGCCGATTATAATATGGCACCGCCCACTGAAACCAAGCAGTAGCAGGATTCTGACAGTTGTCATGACAACGTCAATTCCATTGTCAAATCAGAACCCTTATATGGCGTTTGCAATATCAAATTATTAGCACATGTACATAGAAATTTTTTTACAGTTAATGTATTTTATATGTATGCTTTCCCAATGTTACTATCGTCCTACATAGATTGATCCAACTCCTCGGGGACTCTCGCTGAGTGCAATATATGATTAACTGAATGACACGCTTCCTCGAGCAGCTAAGGGGTGATTAACTATCGTGTGCGTTCGATCGCACTCAGAACGAAGTGAAAAAGCATCCTAAAGCCGAATAAATCACCCCTTAGCTGCTCGAAACCCCCCGCGGCGTCGGATCGATCTGCGTAAAACAATAGTTTCATTGGGAACACACCCTATAAGTCGCTGAAGTACTCTTTGATCTACTTCTTTTATTTTGCAAATGTCGCAATTCCTACAAGGTCGAGACGTTCTGCTGTATTACGCCTAACACCGTTTACTGTTTCAGTTCCAATATTATCTTGTAACTCTCTTAAATATATATATATATATATATATATATATATATATATATATATATATATATATATATATATATATATATATATATATATATATAAAGTCACTGATATTAGGAACTTAGAACTCAAAGGTATATGTGTGCGTATTTTTTCCAACAATTTAGAGGAGGAATACTGGTATTTTAGGGATAAAGTAAATCTATTCTTAGGCCTTGGAAGTTTAAAATAATCTTTTCTTTTAATTTTCGTTCATGCTGTATCGAGTCTAAAATTGTGGTGTGCCTCAAACAAACATTCCTGTAATATAGATATTCAAGTTTATCTCGTATAAATGTGTAATACATGGAACGCCCCCAGCTGCAGAAGTGACAGGTGTTTTATAGATAGGCTAGTTGGAGCCCATATTGTATTTTAACAATATGTGAAGAAAGGGCACTGGCACAATTATTCCCACTAGGCCATTCTCGAACATGCGCAGTGTGAAATGATATCTAGGAACCGTGAAATGGTCACCGACCAACATGAATATTCTTGTCCTTGGTTTATATTAAGCTGGACCGTTGAAAAGGTCACGCTGACGTGGCAACCGATCACGTGGTGGTTATACGTGTTATGTACATGTACACCGGAGTAGACCGAAAACAGACTATGGTTGAGAGGATTTCGCCCTTTTTGTCGCTCTTTTGAAGACCACGAGGCTGGACACGTGGATGCGTTCCCTGGTGTGGAATAAAAGCAGCATTGTGCAGTTAAAGCAGATGCATCAGTGACTTATTTTCATGAATGGCGTTAAATATACACAAAACTATATTTTGTATTCCAGATATATATGTGTATGTGTGTGTGGCATTCAGTGAGCTCAACTATGTGGATAATTTAGATGTAACTAAAAATAATTAAACATAATATATGTGTCGGGTTTACTTATTTATTTAATTTAACTCTCTCTCTCTCTCTCTCATGCAGGAAGACCAGAAGAACGTATGTTTTGTTAAGGACTGTTTAATCACATTGATCACAGTCATGTTTTGCATTTGCCTTGAAACATTAAATCGCTTTCGTTTCTTTTCAAATGCCTTTTGCCAAAATATAATTCAATATTCGAGTAAAGTTCATTTTACGCAGTCTAAAGTTCATTTTACACAGTCTTAAAGTATTTGAAACTCTCATTTTAAATACAGGCCTAATTGTGGAAGCTTATAGGGGCGGGCCTACAGGTTTTCTAACCTATGTTGCAAAAATTAACAAATCCATACGAGATTTTTTAAAATACACATTGCATTGTATAATCTTGAAAATATTGACAACATTCCTGACCAGGAATTACATTTTACGTTGAATGACCAGATGTTGCTGAAACTTTTGCTTTGACGTTTAAGAGGAACGACTATTTCGTATGCATGTTTTAAGAAGAAAAAGAAAGGGGTTGTGGAAGAAATATAGCAATAAACAGGAGATTTTGAAAATCGTGATGCCCGTCTTCAACTGGAATTAGAAAGAAAAAAACATAAGTTAGTTGAGATGAGAAGTGCAAGCTAGGTTAAAAGGTAGTATTATTAGATCGCGCGAAAAATGGTTGACTGAGGGAGAAAAACCCACAAAATATTTTTTCAGCCTTGAAAAAAGAAGATTTACAGATAAAATTATTCCGCGACTACAGGTTGGTGAAAATAAATAAATTACTGAACAGAATGAAATATTAAAGGAAACAAAAGTTTTACGAATAATTGTACTCAGAAAATAAAAAGTACGCTGATATTGATTGGCAAATAAAATTGAAAGACCTTAATGTACCAAAACTGACTACAGATGAGAGGGAAAGCTTACAGTAGAAGACCTAATAAGTAATGTTGAAGCCAGGATATTCTTCACTAAAATGAGAAATGATAAAAGTCCAGGTTCGGACGGATTAACTGTAGAATTCTTAGATTTTAGAGATATTCAATGTGAAATACATGGTGATGGCAATGGCACTGCAAGCAAAAGTGAAATAATTATAAATGGTTTTTCATGGGAAAGGGAAGTAACAATATGGAGGGGGCGAATATTTACGGAAAAGTAGTGCAATCCTTGTTGCACACAGTTCTCCACCAAGTGAGCTTTGTGCATTACCTCGAGGTCTCGACTTTCAAAATAAAACTAAATTTTATTTTACTGCTAATATAAAATACATGATAGATTCAATTGCTCTGAAGTTGTGTTTATTTTCATAATATTAAACATAATATGTAGTTTTATTGTTAAACACTTAAAATATAATATGCACAGGATATCACATCTTTTTGAAGTTTTATAACCTTTTTATATTTTTTCTGTTATGTATGGTCTATTGATGCTTGTAAATCGCATCAACATATATTACTCATGCACAATACTTATTTGTCATTGATTTTGATTCGGGACCAGGTATATGTAGCACTATCACGCCAAAACAGCTGTCATCAAAATAGAAATACTATTTGATGGACAAATAATGTATCTGATCATTTCGATCCAACGCTGGCTGCGTGGTAACTCTGCTAACTTGCGTACAGGCAGACTCTCGGACGCTGGTTCGAGATACAGTAGCTACTGTGTCGTTTATTTTTGCAGAATTAATTTTTAAAAATTGCGATCGGTTACTATAAGAGGAAACTAGCACGTACGGAGGGTGGGCGGGTCAGTCACGGAGCAGTCGGTAGCGTGCATGGATGCAAATGAGACACTCAAAGCGTCATCAACCTTGGTAACGCAAAGTCACGGGTTCGAGTCCCGGATGAGGCACGTCAGTCCATCACGACAACAATCTGGCCCCCGAATCGGTTTGTCACGAGACGAGAACGAAAGAGGGCTCTCGTGGGACTTAGCAAATTACCTTTTGCATAAAACTACGGTATACTTTAGAAAGTTTACATCTTCGTTCGACAATTATATTTCCTTTCTCTTCAGTTTAAAGTCCTTATATTGGTGCCGCAGAGCTTGAACTTAAATTGAGCTATAACTAACTCCGCATTGCTTGCATTTCATCAAATTGTGCTATCTTCTTGGAGGGATTATCACAGAGCAAACTTTTGATTTTTTTACAAAAGTCCTTTTATCAGGCACACGTTTTGTCTTTTTATTCTCGTCCTTTCCTGTCTTGGGCCCTTGCTTCTCAAGACTGTTCATATGTTCATACAGTACCCGAGGCAAGTCAGCAGTCGACATTTGAAAAAGTAAAGACTAGTCAATACTAAAACTAACGAGGTGTGAACAGCTGTGGACATAAAACGTGCTCTACAACGTCAAAGGTGAATCCAAACGTTATCTCAATGCAAAACCAAATGAAAATAAAAGCATCCGAAGTCATCTTACTAGGAACGTACAGAGCAGGCGTATCAATGAATACGATCCAACTAGTTTTGATTCTGTAGCTTTTCCGGTATTAAAGCACGTCATACCACCTGTTAACCGTTTTCGGTAGCAAAACGGTATCTCCTCGGCGGAATTATTTGCCAAATATGTTTTACTCAAAATGTCCATGGCTGCAATCCCACCAGTATTTAAACATCTGAATGTATTTTTTTTTTTATTCTCTCCTCTTATGGTCTCGCTAAAAGTAAAACCCGCCTGTTGTGAACCGCCTCTGATCCCATTGTACTCTTAAATAACATGGGTAAAGCCAAAAGCAATCTTAATATAAAACAAACTCCGAGCTTCGAGTCGGGTTGTCAAACACGACTTCGTGTACATCATGAACTTTACCGTTCATGTCGGGGACTGGGGATGCCTGGGCTGAAATGCGGCACCCGGATTATCGTTTGCGACAGCAGGTCTACACATGTACACCCAATCTGGCGCTCTCTGTGACGAGGTTGAAAGTTTCCATCTGATCATTTCGTACCAACCGAGCTGTCGTGGCTGCGTGGTAACTCTGCTGACTTGCGTACAGGCAGACTCTCGGACGCTGGTTCGAGTCACAGTAGCTACTGTGTCATTTATTTTGCCAGAATTAATTTTTAAAAATTGCCATCGGTTACTATGAGAGGAAACTCGCACGTACGGAGGGTGGGCGGGCCAGTCACGGAGCAGTAGGTAGCGTGCATGGATGCAAATGAGACATTCAAAGCGTCTTCAACCTTGGTAACGCAAAGTCACGGGATCGAGTCCCGGATGAGGCACGTCTGTCCATCACGACAACGACCTGGCCCCCGAATCTTGATGTCACGAGACGAGAACGAATGAGGGCTCTCGTGGGACTTAGCAAATTACCTTTTGCATAAAACTACGGTATACTTTAGAAAGTTTACATCTGCGTTCGACAATTATATTTCCTTTCTCTTCAGTTTAAAGTCCTTATATTGGTGCCACAGAGCTTGAACTTAAATTGAGCTATAACTAACTCCGCATGGCTTGCATTTCATCAAAATGTGCTATCTTCTTGGAGGGATTATCACAGAGCAAACTTTTGATTTTTTTACAAAAGTCCTTTTATCAGGCACACGTTTTGTCTTTTTATTCTCGTCCTTTCCTGTCTTGGGCCCTTGCTTCTCAAGACTGTTCATATGTTCATACAGTTCCCGAGGCAAGTCAGCAGTCGACATTTGAAAGAGTAAAGACTACTCAATACTAAAACTGCCGAGGTGTGAACATTTGTGGACGTCATCGTGCTCTACAACGTCAAAGGTGAATCCAAACGTTATCTCAATGCAAAACCAAATGAAAATAAAAGCAGACGAAGTCATATCTTACTAGGAACGTACAGAGCAGGCGTATCAATGAGTACGATCCAACTAGTTTTGATTCTGTAGCTTTTCCGGTATTAAAGCGAATGTATTTTTTTTTATTCTCTCCTCTTAGGGTCTCGCTAACAGTAAAACCCGCCTGTTGTGAACCGCCTCTGTTCCCATTGTACTCTTTAATAACATGGGTAAAGCCAAAAGCAATTTTAATATAAAACAAAATCCGAGCTTCTAGTCGGGTTGTCAAACACGACTTCGTGTACATCATGAACTTTACCGTTCATGTCGGGGACTGGGGATGCTTGGGCTGAAATGCGGCACCCAGATTATCGTTTGCGACAGCAGGTCTACACATGTACACCCAATCTGGCGCTCTCCGTGACGAGGTTGAAAGTTTCCATCTGATCATTTCGTACCAACCGAGCTGTCGTGGTTGCGTGGTAACTCTGCTGACTTGCGTACAGGCAGACTCTCGGACGCTGGTTCGATCGGTTACTATAAGAGGAAACTCGCACGTACGGAGGTTGGGCGGGTCAGTCACGGAGCAGTAGGTAGCGTGCATGGATGCAAATGAGACATTCAAAGCGTCATCAACCTTGGTAACGCAAAGTCACAGGTTCGAGTCCCGGATGAGGCACGTCTGTCCATCACGACAACGACCTGGCCCCCGAATCTTGATGTCACGAGACGAGAACGAATGAGGGCTCTCGTGGGACTTAGCAAATTACCTTTTGCATAAAACTACGGTATACTTTAGAAAGTTTACATCTGCGTTCGACAATTATATTTCCTTTCTCTTCAGTTTAAAGTCCTTATATTGGTGCCACAGAGCTTGAACTTAAATTGAGCTATAACTAACTCCGCATGGTTTGCATTTCATCAAAATGTGCTATTTTCTTGGAGGGATTATCAGAGAGCAAACTTTTGATTTTTTACAAAAGTCCTTTTATCAGGCACACGTTTTATTCTTTTTATTTCCGTCCTTTCCTGTCTTGGGCCCTTGCTTCTCAAGACTGTTTATATGTTCATACAGTACCCGAGGCAAGTCTGCAGTCGACATTTGAAAGAGTAAAGACTACTCAATACTAAAACTGCCGAGGTGTGAACAGCTGTGGACGTCATCGTGCTCTATAACGTCAAATGTGAATCCAAATGTTATCTCAATGCAAAACCAAATGAAAAGAAAAGCATCCGAAGTCATCTTACTAGGAAAGTACAGAACAGGCGTATCAATGAATACGATCCAACTAGTTTTGATTATGTAGCTTTTCCGGTATTAAAGCACGACATACCACCTGTTAACCGTGTTCGGTAGAAAAACGGTATCTCCTTGGCGGAATTATTTGCCAAATATGTTTTACTTAAAATGTCCATAGCTGTAGTCGCACCAGTAATTAAACATCTGAATGTATTTTTTTTATTCTCTCCTCTTATGGTCTCGCTAAAAGTAAAACCCGTCTGTTGTGAACCGCCTCTGATCCCATTGTACTCTTTAATAACATGGGTAAAGCCAAAATCAATCTTAATGTAAAACAAACTCCGAGCTTCTAGTCGGGTTGTCAAACACGAGTTCGTGTACATCATGAACTTTACCGTTCATGTCGGGGACCTAATAACCGGTATATTAAAATCCGTTATTGCAGAGTACATGGCTTTTTCTGTGCGTGTACAATGCGGGTAAACATATGGTTATGTGCGTTGTTTTACTGGTGGAAACAAAAAAAAATTTTGCAAGAGCCAAACTTGATTGTACATTGGATGATCGACACTCATAATTATAATCACTCTCATGATATGGCTACATTTGTCTGCCAAGTTAAATTGGCAAGAATGACATTTTTTTCTGTACTGATCTACCTTGTTGGAAGAAGACATAAAGGAAGTTTTAGTACCATATGGTAAATAAGAACATTTATTGAACTAAAGCGATAACACATCTTCATATCAGATTCAAAAATCAACTATAAATATGCCGTTAATAATTCAAAGAAATATAATAAATTCCATGCTACGTACAAACGGGGGGTTATTGCAATTGTTCTGAGATCTATGCCTGCCATTTGACTTTTCGGCCTAATATGAAAGGGGGTTATCTCTTTAGAAAGCCTGATGTCTTCGATATTGTGCATGTTAAACACAGTGGCGGAATAAGAGGGCGGGTCAAGGGGGTCCTGACCCCCCCTTCGATTTCTGAAAAATATATTACACCAATATTCCCCTTTTGAAATAAGAATTTTGACTAGCTAAACCATGGTTCTAAACCGTACCAAATGGTACTGTTTGCTCTCCAAAAAACCATTTTTTGTCGGGTCCGTTGAGCAGGCCCCAAACCGCACACCAAGGGGGCGATGGTCGGCTTCGCATCCGAGGCCTGTCGTTCCGAATCCCCCTTCTAATAATCCTGGTTCCGCCCCTGTGTTACACTTTTTATATATACTATTTATATATACGGGTATAACCGCAAGTTAATTATAAAATTTTTGTATGATGTTCGCATTCCAATTGGCCCGTGAAAGCCTATGGCTGATTTTTCATTATTATTTTATATATCACCTCCATGCATCTCCGTCTGACACCAATGTCACGTATAGAAACCATTTGTGGTGTTTTGCATGAGAATCCGTACTATATTAGTATAAAAACAAACAAAAGGCATAGGCTTTTTAACATTGGTTTATTTTATTATGCTAATGACATCCATGGTAGCGTTTCGCCAACATCTCAAACATATATTCTACAACACTCCACACATCTGTGAGCCGTACAACATAATCGGAAAGAAACACAGGAATTTGGAACATTAAGGTAAATCAAAGCATGTACTACTTTTTCCATCTTTATTATTGTTAAGTGTAATAGAAGACCCATGGGGTACACTTACAATTTGCACTTGGCTTAAATCTGTAGAATATATTGAAGTAGAAATAAAGGTACCTTGACTACTTTTTGCAAAGCTAACAGGTGAAATATACTTTTAGAAAGCTAACAAATGGAAATATAGTTTTAGAAAACAAACAAATATTTCTCTGTTGGGAATAGAATAATAATTGGGAACATAATAATGAAATGTTATATTTTACGCTGCTGCATCATATAAAATTATGCTATATATCAGATTAAATATGTGTGCCATACATTATTTCAAACATTTGGACGTGTTATGGGACTCAGTTGGCAAAAAACGAGTGCATATGAAGTAGTCAAGGTTATAAATGATACGTGAGCTATTGGGTGGATGGGTTTTTATAACCTAGACTGGGTTCCCATACCTAGATCGATCTAACAGAGCTGAATTGCTTTCAGTTTAAGCGGCTTGAGTTTATTGCAATTTAGCGAGAATCCTCTTGGATATAGATCGAACCACGGTTAGCACGATAGGGTCTGGGAATGGTCCCCTAGATTTGTTTCGTTCAGAGTGAAGACAACTGCAGGATGAAAAAAATATATTAGTGATATATAACTATCCGCGACATGTGTTTTAGTCTATTTTACAATGCGGGTAGTAATAACAGTCGGTTATGTATGTAGTAATACTGCTAATACAGACACAGCTTTTTTGCACGGCTGTTTTGCTGCATCATACAATGCGGGCAGACTGCCGGTGTGGCAGGAGCGCACGTCCTAGTAACGAAAGTCCGCCCTGAATGCAAGTATTGCTGGGGCATGCATTGCTGGGAATGGAAGTCCTAGGGCATACGTTACTAGGATTCAGTGTCGGTAGGACGAATGCTCCTAAGTAATGCAAGCTCTACGTGTAGTAATGCACGTCCTAATGGGACGTGCGTTCCTAACATTTTAGTAACGCATGTCCTATATAGTTTACACTGAGATATGACATGAATAAATAGATAAAGAGATATACTAGATTTAAAGATATATTAAACGTTTGCTTTATTTAGCGTCCCTGCTTGAAAGGACATCTCATGTGGCTCTTGCGACTCGCAAGGCAGACTTTCCTCTATCTCAACGACCTCCACGGCCTCCGTAACACCCAAAAATCGTAGGCTTAACACAAAACACGGGATTAATTTTTCGGTTTACAATCGCAGAAATTGAAAAATAACCCCAGACTCAATGGAAATTTGCTCTTGGATAGAGGATTTAAAACAAATCATATATAATGTTCTGTAATATTCCTTTGGTATTTTTGCGCTTTGAGATTAAATACAAAACAAAAAACAGTTGTAAGTGTAATAATCAAGAATATTATACATTAAAAACACCAACAAACAGTAACCTACAACAAGTTATCCTAGGTGGGCGTAGGAGGTGAGGTCATGTCAAAGGTAAGTCTCGAACCCAAGCATGTACAGGGTAGCAGGGAGTTCCATGAATACTTACCTTATGGTATTATACGCTAACCACTACACAGACGAGCTGAAATTGAGGACTCCACATTTTTTGTCTTATATATGGCTCATCAGAAGGATTTTCATATAATTTATAATTATAATTATTTAAAGGGATAATAACTCTTCGTATGAGATCTATATTTCACAATAAAAACCTTGTGAATAACTCATAGAAATATAATATATTCTGTTTTACCACAAAAACAGCAGTTATAGCTTTTATTCTGATATTTGAACTTGTCTTTAGACCACGTGACCTCCATTGATGCCTATACTCTGTTAAAATCTCTTAAGAGATTTTAACAAAAAACCAAACTTTTTAGAAAAAAACCAGGGACTAACTTTGAATGTAAAAATGGATTCATTAACCATTGGTAAGTATGGGAAAATTATTGTTTACTCCAGGAAAATTCATTTTTTGGCCAAAACGAAGAGTTATTATTGCTTTAATCGTATTATTGCATTAGGATAGGACTTTCAAAAGGCCGGACTAACATTACTGTCATAGGTGTAACAGGAATAAAAGTCCACCAGTAATACAAGTCCTACCTACTCTAATTATGAGCCAGGAACCTAAGTCCTGTAGGACTACTATTCCCAAGTAATGTTAGTCCTACTGACAACCATTTCCAGGAACCGAGGTCCTACGGACTACGGCACTACGGACCTCGGTTGCTGGGGGACTTGGATTACTAATACACCGGTTTAAAACATAGATGCCGATCAGATTCATATATTGGTTTTCTTCTCCAACTTATATAATGGAACTTAATGTTTATATCAAGAAGAATGCATGCAAACATATTGTTGTATGCATGTTTGTCTGTGTGAGTGTAAGTGCGCAGTGCGCGCGAGTGAGTGTTTATGGCCTTTTTGTAAGTGCTAACTTGAGTAACACATTTCATACATTCTACATTATTTAACAGACATACGTAGACAGACAGACAGGCAGAAAGACAGACAGACAGTAATATACGCACGTGTAGACCTGGTGCTATTTATCCACAATGGTGACCACGATTTCAAAGAAATTTTGACTGAGATTTTAAAAAAGTAGTATTAGCACTCTCACTTGTCTTTTGTATAGAAGTATATGGACTTGTGGGAGCCCAGTTAGTAAACAGACCAGTTTTCCTTAAATCTTATATTCAGAAATCATAATACCTGTTCAAATAATGTAGCATATCAAATATTTCGAAATGGATGTATTATCACATACACAAACATGTTAAAATGATTTGAAAAGGATGTAGATATATTTGTTACAAAAACCGAACAACACGCAACGTCTGATCATCACCTGGCGTCTTTATCATGCTAATTACCACCATGGGATGGGAAAGCTTTTCCAACATAAAATAATTATTGCGTAGTTTTCTCTTATTCCTTTGCTGATCAACGAAGTCGGTAGAATACATACGATTGTTTGGGACAGCCAAGGTAAATCACCTTTTTGTTCTTTGCGTTTGTGGATAAAAGTAATGTACTTATAAATAATTAATAAATACTAATACGATCCATAAAACAGTACAACTCGCTACAGAACTACACGCTACCCGCAAGAAATCGCAGTAGATACTCCAGTGCAGTAGACTACTGCAATCATACTGCAAACATGCTTCAAATCTGCTTCGATTTGGGAGCTAATTAGCATATTTGAAACATGCTTCTATCATGCTGCTAATCTACTGCATTAATGCTCCTCTCTGTACAAACCTATGTACTTTTTGGAGTAGAATTGCAGTAGGCTATGCTGCATTTCTACTGCAAATATGCTCCACACCACTACTGCGTTAATGCTTTTTTGCTACTTCGATACTACTGCATTTTCGTGCGGGTATAACACTGTCCCTGATGTGAGACAGGTTGCGCCTTCCGCAGTCAGTGAAGATCTCTGGGCCCTAATGTAGACGGCCCCTACACCCTTCGGTTGAACCAAGGGGCTCACGGTCCAAGATGTCCATATTGGTCCAACTGACGGTGTGATCAGGTGCCTTGAGCAACGTAAATGTGTTGAAACGCCTCCTCAGACTCACCAATGAACTGCTGTATATAGGCCCGCTGATTAATTATATTAATTGGAGAATGTGAGATGGTTTTGTGAGCGACCATAACGAGGGGTTCAATTGATATCTTTCAGATCTTGGAATATAACCTCTGTAAGAAGACTTGCACCCAATCAAGATGTTCTGCAGTCTATTGATAACCGTTTCCGTTGCCATGTTGGCGAGTGGTTCCACACTGGTTATACGGGATAAAAAGGTATAAAAATTACATGTGATGACTTACCAAAGTTTTTTCTTTATGTAATGAAATATTTCTCGGATAAGGCATGAAAAAAAAAAACAAGTTTGTCATTTTTTGTTGTTTGGCGTTACAAAAACATCCAATTTGGCTAAACTAATGTTGAATTGGAAGGTCAGTGTTAGCAGTTCAGGTTCATGTTTATAATTCAATAGTAAATACTAATAAGATCCATAAAACAGTACTGCTCGCTACAGAACTACACACTATAATTCTGTCTCATATGTGAGAAAGCCACGGGCAGTAAACAGTGATGCTCTGAGCACCGACTAGCAAGGCACATAAACACACACACACACACACACACACACACACACAAAAAAAAAAATATTATATCATTATAATAGATAAAATAACATGGGGACATTAATAACGGTGAAAATTGATAGAACCTTAATCATAAGATGATGATTGCATGTTTCTCTTACAGGTACAAGAAGAGACACCAAGTGATATTTGGACTGCCAAATGGAGATTTGTCATAGCCAACTTGGACATAAACGGAGATGGAAAGCTGGATAAAAACGAATACGTAAATATGATGGCAGCAAGAGTAAGAGCAATAACGAAGTCTGCCGAGAAGGAAGAAAAAATGAGAGCTTATTTGCAGACCGCATGGGACAAGTGGTGGAAAGAGATTATGAACGACGATAACTTAGAAAGCGTTACCGCAAAAGGTATGATCAAAAACAAAGCCGGAATCATTGAAAAAATGGTTGATCGACATAATCTGGACATTGAAGACCAATGGACTCTTACGTTCTTTGAGGTGGTAGATGAAAACGGGGATGACGCTCTTGGGGCAAAAGAGTATGCCGATTTTCTCAAGATTTTCCACGCTACGTTTTCTGCAGAAATTTTCTCTGAAATGGATTCCGACAAAAATGGTGCTATTAGCAAAAATGAAATGGTTATAAATCATTTGCTGTTCCTTACAGGCGACACCATGGAAGGGGCAAATTTGTACGGGAAAGTAGTCTAATCCAATGGCTCTCATACGGTCTCAATAAGTGTACACTTACGAGGTCAACAGTCGAACAACAACAGGGGCGGATCTAGGCCGTCTTCTGGGTCTTCTGGAAGACGGTCAGATTTTCAAGTTTACATTGACGGGTATCTAATTTTTTTCTGTTGGAAGACGGTCAAAAATGGAGGATAGATTAATAAAGATAATTTGGAAGACTGTCAGAATATATCTCTGGATCCGCCCCTGAACAATCAAAACTCGATTCCATATAATAAAAACACAGATCCTTGCATTATTAAGCAACTCATCAAAGTCTAATAAACGCTTTTAAAAGCTGAATTTGAATTTTCAAAACTATTTAATTAGAGAGCAAAATACTGTTCAGCGGACCCTTGGAAGCACAAAAAGTAACTTGGAACAGTGTTTTTCACCTCATTTCCATAGATTTTAAGATCGATCTATCCCTGTGGGGAGTCTCACTAGATTACTGTCAGCTTGGCCGGCTTAAGCGTCTGTCCCGCCAACTAAAAGCTGTAAGGGGGTAATTAACTATGGTGCCCGCTCGGCTGACTGAAATTTAGCGTGAACCCCCAGGGAGTTAGGTCGATCTAAAACTTAATCTTTAGATCGATCTAAATCTCTGGGAAAGCACCCTTTAATCATATGTTCTTATTTCCAAGAAAAAAGAGAAAGACGCAAACAAAGTAATGAAACATAGGGAAAGACATATATGTTTTTGTTTTATACCCATTCCTTCAATAAAATATAATAAATTGAAAACAAGTGTAATAGCTTGCCATATTTCTAAGGAAGTTATGTGATACAGTTGCAGATAATACATATAGTCTTCTATTTTGGACTTCGTTAAAAGGTAGCCTTAAGCTTGCTAATATTTCAAATATACGTACTGGGCTGGGGAGGGGGGGAGGGGGAAGGGGGGTAACCATTCGTGAACATACGAAACACTGACAAGAATTCGGATATTCTGTTGATTTCTTGCTTCATTGAAACATTTCAGAATCAAAACATCCGATCACGGGACGCACATGTAAGGGGTAGAAGCAATACATCTTATAAGAATGGTTTATTTTTTTCACCCTATAAACCTAATGGTGTGGTGAACAAGCGGGATTAGCCCTTAATTTGAGGTCATCAGAGTTTTCTTTGCATTTTTATTTAATTGGAAAAATACTTTGGTAGCAACAATTACCCCAGGTAAAATGTAAATAACCATACTGCCCCCCCCCTTCCACATGTAATTCCTCAAAAAAAAAAAAAAAAAAAAAAAATATAGTTGAAGCTTACCAAACCACCTCATCTCCTGTTTTTCTTAACTTTCGTTAACACGCCCTAAGTGTTAAAAGCATACAATGCTTTTATAGGAGCCTTATTGAACGAAATGAATTAAATGCAAAATGTTAACGATAACTGTAACATATGTCGGTCCCATTAAAAAAAGTGGCACGCGTAGGTATTGTGCCACTGATACCACAGCAGCTTACAAGATTTTTCTCCAATTTGACTTTGCAATTATACCCTTACCCCTATAACGGCACTTAGGAATGCTGCAAGTGCATTTCTTTCTTTAGCCTGTAAAAGCCATTGTTCAATACAATGCGCGCCCTGCATTATGTTTAGTCCATACCGCGGGCTTAGTATTGAAAAACATTGACCCCGATGACAAAAAAATCCATTTTTCGAGCTCGGAATAAATGTAACTGTTAACAGAAATATGTAATTAACTGATTAGTGGATACAAATCTGGAGAACAACATTTTTATCATGTCTCCAAGCCATCGAGACTAAACAGTTTTGCCCTTGTGTCATGTTTACCAAAGAAGCGGCAGCCATTGATTCAACAAAGATTTAGGTCATGTCATATGAATCGGTTCAGGCTGCATACTGAGGGCACGGCTAGGGACAAGCTTTATAACTAAGTGGTGCAACATTCATGTGTGCTCATAAGTGGGAATTAGTTTTTAAGTGTTGTTTATTACCTGAAACCATTCTGTGAAGATAGGGCGCTGACTGGCTGGCTAGGCGGTGAAGACGGTTTAGACGAAAAGGAAAACCGGCTACACGATCTAATTTGAAAAACACTCAGGTAAGTCAAGGAGACGATATCTGCTAAGTACGTCCCTTGCCATCTCTCCCTCTCCCCCTCTTTCTCTTTCTCTGTCAGCAAGGGAAGAAGAGTTTAGGTAAACGTCATATTTTTTTACACAGTTATTGTTTCTTCGATTAGTTTTATTCAAGTAAAAACACGTAATTAAATTGCTTTTGGTGTGGCGACTCTTGACAAAACAGCATTTGAGCGAATCGTTTGTGGTGATACTCGCTCTTTGCTGTCGCAAAGGATGTAAAATGGACCTTGTAGGATTGACAAAATATATGGTATATTACTACACCTTAATACCATTTGAAATATGTATCAGTTATACACACAAAAACAAAATAATAATAATAATAAATAATAAATAAAAAATGGCGGACTCAAAGTGAAACACCTCGCCAACGAAATGTACCTCTCTTTACAGTCATTTTTGTCTGACTTTAAGGGGGGGGGGTACATAAATGTTCATACCGAAAGTGTAAACATGTATCCAATATATATATATATATATATATATATATATATATATATATATATATATATATATATATATATATATAAAGAAAGACAAAGATGAGAATATTTAGACTTAAACGTTAAGTATGGGCGGCCAAAAGGGCAAAAATTCATGTCGTCGATTCAGTTATGTTTCGTCGATTCACTGCCTTCCCATCGATTCAGTTTCAAGTTTAAACGATCCTGTCATAAATTTAACATCTACTTTCGTCAATTCAATTGTCAAACATTTCTCATCTATGGTGTATTAAAACCAATGCTGTCACTATTTTCGTCGATCGTGTAACTAATCTCGTCGATCGTCAAACTGTTTTCGTCGATCGTGTAACTATTCTCGTCGATCGTCTAATCTCGTCGATCGTGTAACTATTCTCATCGATCATCTCATCGATCGATCGCCAGAGGGCGCAGCGGTAGCAACACGTGCTTCTGTCTGTCAATCACGCGGTAGTTTTTAACTCGGCCAGCCATGGTCAGAGTTAAGCACAACTAGAAAATAATGTCCCTACAACCGAATATCTTTTTATTATTAACAACTAAAATTGAAATTGTTGAGAAAATGTTCTTATTTCACTAGCAATCATTTTGTTGTCTGCCATTTTGATAGTCATGTGATAGGCCAATGTGCTACCGCAGCGCCCTCTGGCGATCGATCAATGAGACGATCGACGAGAATAGACGATCGATGAGAATAGTTACACGATCGACGAGATTAGTTGGACGATCGACGAGAATAGTTACACGATCGACGAAAATAGTGACAGCATTGGTTTTAATACACCGTAGATGAGAAATGTTTGACAGTTGAATCGACGAAAGTAGATGGTGAATTTATGACAGGATCGTTTAAACTTGAAACTGAATCGATGGCGAAGGCAGTGAATCGACGAAACATAACTGAATCGACGACATGATTTTTTGCCCTTTTGGCCGCCCATACGTTAAGTTCAGGTGTGATATCCACAATTACTTTCGCTTTGCCACACCTGTGCTTGCTATCCATGCTATTTTCGAACCCTAGATTTTGCATTGTGCCTGTCGCGATATCAAAACAACGGTGATCAAACAGTGCGGCGTTGGATTTCATTCAAGCAACTTTTCAGTCGTTTATTTAAAGTCATAATAACTCTTCGTTTTGGCCAAAAATTGGATTTACTTGGAGTAAACGGCAATTTTCCCGTACTTACCAATGGTCAACGACCCCATTCCTGCATTCAAAGTTAGTCCAGTGTTTTTTCCTAAACGTTTGGATTTTTGTTAAAATTTCTACATTGCACAGTCACGCGATATCGAGCGACATTTTCTGGTGACCTACTTAAAACCGCGGGAAAAGCAGACAACAACAACACTACAGTATATAACAATAATATAAGATTCATAAGATATAATCGTCTTATTGGTCAAAGTGCACTTATATCTACAGTGTGTGCAATTCTGAACTTTTCGTTATCCGACGCACTGTACAAAAACTCGCAACTTACGTCTGCGGATTGCATCACGTGTCTGCTTTCTTATGGTGTCATATGTTATTTTGGTCTCGAATAAACGCGAGAATCCGCGTGACACCCCAACGTCATTGGCAACGTATGCCTTGTCGACCGGGAAGAAAGGCACAGAAAGCCCTATTGAAATGCAGAGATTTTAGTTTTACTACAATAAAAGCCGTTTTAGTGGTAAAATGCAATATAATATATTTCCATGCGTTGTTTACTATGTATTTCTTGCGGAGTTTTGAATCTCTATGGAAGAGTTATTACTGCTTTAAGTTGCGAGTTAGCCGTAGGTGCAATTCTATGAAAAAAAACTTGAGCGTATACAGGCCTACCAAACTACCAGACTCGGCACATAAGGATCCTGAATTAAGTGGTATATCGGACCACACTACCCGTTTTCAAGGTGCGTCAGATCGAATTTCGGAGCATCACACCCCAGAACAAATTTTGTAGGACGACCGCGGGCTCATCCACGCTCGGCTGTCAGCTTGATTGGATAGTACACGATTGTCGTAAAATCTCCATATGATTTTAAAACCGAGTGCATAAATTTGAAAAACACCTACAACAACCTTAGACTGTACTCTTACTTTAGAGTACTCTATTTTATTGTCTCTATGGGGGTATACGGGGACTTTACGACATTCGGTTTGAATGCTTTAACCACTTTTGATAGGGCTTTTTTGCACTGTATTAGATTAATGTGGCAGTCTAAGGTTGTTCTAGGTGGTTTTCAAATTTATGCATATAGCGATTTTACGACAACCGTTCACTATCCAATCAAGGTGACACCCTAGCGTGGGCTCATCCTGTCGATGTTCTCACTGATACTCCGAAATGCGTTATGACACACACCTTGAAAACGGGTAGTGTGGTGCGATATACCGGTTAATTCAGGATCCCTATGTGCCGAGTCTGGTAGTAGGGTAGGCCTGGTATAGTGTTTTAGTAGTAGTACTTCTACACAGTTGTTGAATTTAACATTTTGGTGTGGACAAAAAGAGAGTGGGTGTCATTTCTCATGGTAAATCTCATTTTATTATTTTGTTGATTTTATGTTTTTTTATATTAATATGTAGAATTATCACTTGTACTTGTGTACTGCTGTAGCTGCACTCAGTCAAATAAAGGAAGTCTCTAACTGGTTGAATTTTATTAAATTCAAACGTAAAACTGAAAGAAAATAAAATAAAACAAAATAAATAACAGAACAAAAATTGTAGCGAAAAATACTGAAAACAAATTTAAATACAAAATAACCTAAAAATTGATAACAAATTTACACGAAGTACATACGAAAGTGTAAGAGAAAGGATAGACGGAAACGTTGCAAAGACCCAAAGCCGGAGAAGTTTACGTTACTTTAGCGTTGAAATAATTTGCCTTACCCCCGACCAAGTGTGCTAATATCGTTATAAAAGGATAGATAGAAACGTTGAAATACCCAAAGCCAGAGAAGTTTACGTTATCGTTGAAATAGTTACCTTTTCCTCCGACTGGGTGTGCTAAAAATGGTGTCGTTAGAGTACCCGTATCGTTCTGTGTAAGAAAGTGAAGTGAGCAAAAAGAAATAGAGAGGAGGCCTTATATACGTTGTGGAATGAAAACTGTTCAGTGCAGGGTGTGGTACAGGCATGTGACGGTGCGGTTAGGTAAGTGCGGTGGCCTGTAACGTTATAATTAGTAGAGAGAGAGAGAGAGAGAGAAAGAGAGAAAGAGAAAGAGTAAACAGAGAAAGAACGGAAAATGTACTTCGAATGAATAATGAGAAATAAATAAATAAATAAAATAAAATAAAATGTTGCGGGCAGTTACACTCCCACCAAAATCAAAATGATTTTAAGTAAATAAAGAAATCTAACTGCTACGTTATGAATACGTAATTACCACTGAATGCTAGCAATTAGAAAAACAGTAAATTAAATGTAAATGAACCATTAAACGGTTACTGCTGGCTTTCCCTTATTGAAGCAATGTACGTTATACAAATAAACTTAATGAATCCAGTCTTTCAATGATATATAATCATTTTAAGCAAATATGTAGACTCGTTCCAATAGTGTCCATTATCATCAAAAATATATCACTGTCACTGCAATAAAGTCATTGTAGTAATGTCACTATAATGTATGTACACATGTAAACACTTTAATTTTCAACCAATAATACCAGTTTTTGTACATTTCGCTCAAGAATGGAAGATCGCAAAGTTCCAGAACAACCCGTTCTGACTTTAACTCTTCTCACAAGTCCGTCATCGTCTGCATTGGCTTCCACCACTCGAGCCAGAGGCCACTGGTTTCGAGGAAGTTCTATATCTTTGATCAAAACAACATCTCCTTTCTGCATATTACGACGAGGTTCATGCCACTTCTGTCGCAGAGATATTTGACTGATGTATTCCTTTTTCCACCTAGACCAAAACTGTTCTAGCAAATATTGGACGCGTCTCCAGCGCTTTCGTAGAAAGAGATCTTCCCTGACGAAATTACCTGGAGGAGGAAACGGTATATCAGCCTTGGCGGTCAAAATGTGATTTGGAGTGAGCGGTTCGAGAGTTTTCGGATCATTGATTTCACTCACTGTTAATGGTCTGCTATTGACGATCGACATGACCTCGTAGAAAACGGTCCTGAGAGATGAATCGTCCATTCTACCTGGGCACAATTGAAGCACGGAATTAAGAATTTCCCTCACAGTTCTTATTTGCCTCTCATACACTCCTCCAGTGTGGCTTGCGTGGGGCGCATTAAGAATGAAGTCACATTGTCTTTTGGTTAGAAACGTTGCTATCTTGTTGCTGTCCACTCGATGTTGAAATTCGTTAATCGCACCAATGAAGTTGGAACCTTGGTCTGAACGGATCTGTCTAACAGCACCACGAATCGCAATGAAACACCGTAAAGCGTTGATGAAAGAATCAGTTGACATGTCATCTAACAACTCGATGTGAATTGCACGTGAACACATACGAGTTATCAAAAGTCCATACCTTTTCATTTCTTTGCGTTCCTGTTTAACGAGAAAAGGCTCAAAACAGTCTATACCGCAGTAGGTGAAGGGTGGCGTTGGTTCTACGCGATCCTTGGGTAAATCTGCCATTTTCTGGGACTCGGTCGGCCTTCTCAATTTTCTGCAAGTAACACACTGACTAATGAATTTTGCGACGACTTTGCTGCCACCTACAATCCAAAAACCAAGGGAACGAAGCTTGTTGAGAGTCATACCTCTGCCCTGGTGTTGGGAGTCCGTGTGAGCATAATCAAGAATCAGTCGCGTAACATGATGATTCTTTGGTAGGATGGATGGACGTTTTAATGGCGTTGGAAAACCTGCTTTCCGTAATCGGCCGCCGTCTCGAAGAAGACCATCTTCAAGAACCAGATCTTGGGGGTGAAGCTGATGCGTCTTAAGTAACGTGGTAGCTGCATCGAGGGCACTGAATGCGTCTGGAAATGCATCGCGTTGGGTAAGCATAACAAGAGATTTTTCTGCCTTTCCTCTTTCTTCAATAGTCAGAGGCTGTGTTCCATTTACACCATTTGCAATTCGTTGGATCCTCCCCATCTCAGACACGGTTTTCCACGAACAAGATAATCTCGTGAAGAGTTCAAGGATATTAGGCATTGTAGACGTATCAGTACACAATGAAAAGGCTCTCACCTCTGGATCTCCCAACTGTAGTTCTGTAGTGACACGTTCCAGGTTCACCTGCCGTTGCCTAGGGAAGGAGGGTCCAGTCAACCGTGGTGATTTGGAGATTTCAGCAACGCTGCCTTTGTCATGAGCGAAGTCCTTTTCTATTACTCTGATGACTTCTTTTGAAGAACACTGAGGTAGTTCTTTGACGGCTGTACGATGAGCAATGACAACGTTGACATTGGCACTTGGAGGAGTAGAGTATCCCACCACGCTCCAACCAAGCAGAGTCCTGACTGCAAAAGGCTGATTTTCTTTTCCAATTAAGACCTTTCTGGGAGCTAGAGCCATCGGACAGTTGTACCCGATCAAAAGTCCTACCTCACATGACTGTAGGGGTGGTAACTCGGCACTAAGTTGCTGTAAATGTGGCCACTTACTAACTGTTTCCGTCACTGCAATGTGAGATCGATTTGCTGGTATGAAATCTCTGGTGAAACAGGCATTGATGGGTACAATTTCAGATGAGTTGAAGGCTCTTACTTGTAAACTGGAAATCCGGGAACTGTTAATAACTGTGTTTGAGGCGGTCATTGTTGACAACGATAAACGTGCGGGCTGTCCGGTAATCTGCAATGCTGTAGCCGTCTCTTGTAGAATAAAGGAAGTGTCGCTCTGTGTGTCCAAGAGAGCATACGTCAGGATTTCCTTTGACGGATTTTCCCTACTGGAAACCCACACCGGAACTATCATGGAGGTGCTGTCATCTTTACCTTGGTCAATCTGAAGAGAATTTGCTACCTGGTACTCTGTTGTAGGTTGTGGGCGAGCTAACCTAAAGTTGTCATCATGTAAACACGTGGGATGTCTTCCCTGGCATTTTTCGCATCTTAGTTTCCTTTTACAAGTGTTGTTGTGATGGCCGTGACGTAAACACCCGTAACATAGATTGTTCTCACGAATAAAAGTGCGTTTGTGATCAAGTGTCAGAGATCGAAAATTTTCACACTGTGAAATGAAATGTCCTTTCTGACAGTAACTGCAAACATACACAGGAGGACTGGAGGTAGTGGTAAGAACGTTGGCATTACCTTTGACCTTGTGAGCAGCAGCAGCAGTCTTCGTAGCGTTGAGGGCGTGTATCGACGAAATCGGGTTACAGGCAATTCTGGCTTCCTTGGTCACAAACTCCACAAACATCTGAAAGGGAGGGTATTCACCTGTAATGTCAATACACTGCGTCACTTCACGGTTCCACCTCACTGTCACCCACTCTGGTAGTTTGGCGATGAGCTTCTGGTTTTCTGTACAATCGTTTAAAATGCGCAGATTAGGCACGTGTGGAATTGCATCATGGCAGGCTTGTAGAAAATCACCGAAGTCCCTCAGAGCTACAGGGTCGTTGGTTGGGATCTTAGGCCACGTGTCTAGTTTGTCTCGGAAGGCTTTCTGTACTAGGAAAGGATGTCCGTAACGCTCATCCAGAATTTTCCATGCGCTGTGAAACGCAGAGGGGCTGTTGCCGTAGAAAAACCCTTCAAGTGCTTTACGTGCTGGATATCCCACATACTTCTTTAAGTAGAAGATCCTTTCTTCAGGGGGTATACCTTTTCGTTCTATGAGCATCTGAAAGGATGTCTTCCATTCTAAGTACTGTAGTGGATCTCCAGTAAAAACGCTGGGTTCTGGTATCGGCAATCTGTTAAGGTTCATGGAATCGGTCAGAGCTTTAACTAGAGTGTTCATATCCTGTAGCGACGACGCAGGTGTAGCGGCGCTGGTATTCTGTGAAGTGTCAACGTGACTCCCACCATCGCAAGGCTCGGCCTGATCTCGACTCTCGGTTGTAGCAGAATCACCGGTAGAGCGTTTGGCACTGGTCATATGCTCTCTTTCACGTTTTCTTGCTTCTAAATATTCTGCCATTCTTTTTGTCACTTTCTGTTTTCGTTGAGTCCTTCTTACACTTTCCTCTGTCTCACTTCACTTTCTTACACAGAACGATACGGGTACTCTAACGACACCATTTTAGCACACCCAGTCGGAGGAAAAGTTTTACTGTAGCTGCACTCAGTCAAATAAAGGAAGTCTCTAACTGGTTGAATTTTATTAAATTCAAACGTAAAACTGAAAGAAAATAAAATAAAACAAAATAAATAACAGAACAAAAATTGTAGCGAAAAATACTGAAAACAAATTTAGATACAAAATAACCTAAAAATTGATAACAAATTTACACGAAGTACATACGAAAGTGTAAGAGAAAGGATAGACGGAAACGTTGCAAAGACCCAAAGCCGGAGAAGTTTACGTTACTTTAGCGTTGAAATAATTTGCCTTACCCCCGACCAAGTGTGCTAATATCGTTATAAAAGGATAGATAGAAACGTTGAAATACCCAAAGCCAGAGAAGTTTACGTTATCGTTGAAATAGTTACCTTTTCCTCCGACTGGGTGTGCTAAAAATGGTGTCGTTAGAGTACCCGTATCGTTCTGTGTAAGAAAGTGAAGTGAGCAAAAAGAAATAGAGAGGAGGCCTTATATACGTTGTGGAATGAAAACTGTTCAGTGCAGGGTGTGGTACAGGCATGTGACGGTGCGGTTAGGTAAGTGCGGTGGCCTGTAACGTTATAATTAGTAGAGAGAGAGAGAGAGAAAGAGAGAAAGAGAAAGAGTAAACAGAGAAAGAACGGAAAATGTACTTCGAATGAATAATGAGAAATAAATAAATAAATAAAATAAAATAAAATGTCGCGGGCAGTTACAACTGCCTGTATTTTTGTTCAGAAATATCTATTGTCTTTCAGACCCACAATGGACGCAAGTCATACCCAGTTGTTTCAGACGGGTCAGCCTCCAGACCGTTTTCCTTACGGTGCCCTCAAATGTTTGGGTGGATTCCAGATTGCTTTGGGACTCCTTATAATAGGGTGTGGCGCGGCCGACCTCCATCTCAACTATTTTGCCGTTGGCCAAAACGCTTTCACTTCCAATACCAACATGTATTATCATCGCAACATGACTTATAATGAGATAGGTCACATCTTGACCGTGGTCAGTGCTCCGATATGGTGCGGTGCCTGGGTAAGTTTTTATTCTCTAATTTTTAATAATACCAGCTTCCCTCCCAATACTTTACATGATATGCCGACGAGACTAATTATATAATTTAAAAATATAAGGTATACATAGCAAGTGAAAAAAAGATTATCTACCAGGATTTTATGAAAGACAAAACGTATTTTCTAAAATTTACTTATAATAGTGCTTGTATTTAATAACATACCTGCTCTTCTCGGCTCCTTAGCTGTTGGACACATGTCCTAAATTTTGATGCCCAGAAAAAAATGACTAGTGTTTAGTTGATTGATAGCGGTTTTTCTTTGCTAAAACAAATGTTATACAAATATCTGTCTCTTTTTTAATTTTCAGTTTTTCTTTACCGGTATTTTCGGAGCTTGCATCACAAAAAATCGACAAAGTTACAAACGATGCCTGGTGAGTGATAACAGAGACAAATTAATAAATAGATAAATGAGTATTTTAGTATAAATTAACTTATCCTTTGATTGACCGACTTATTTAGGGCGTAGCTGGCAATTTAGTCGCACGAGTAATAAGCCTAGGCAATAATGATTAAGAAAGAGAAAGGTAGAAGGAGAAAGAGAGAGAGAGAGAGACGAATCTTTCCAAAGTGAACGTTACTTATTAAGAAGCAGTGGTAATTTAAACGTCTACCTATGGAATGTCAATAAACATTGTTTCTCATTATTCAGGCAGCACATCTGTTATGATAGGTTTTGAGAGCCTGCCCTTAGCAAAATATCAGGTCTACTGTAAATTCGCGGCGAATTTGCAGCAAATTTCCTGCAATATTGGTGCAAATTAATTCCTTATTTTGAATTTGGATTAAATGTGCTGCAATATGGCTTCAAACTAGCAGCAATAAAATTGTACTTGCAAATTCTGTAAACTCGTAGCTGCAAATGTTTCATTTTGATAAGGGCATTGCCATTCTGTAACTGCAACACGCGCAGTAATTACAAGTTAGAGAGTAGATCAGAGTATTGTAGTGAGATGTGTTCATGTGTCACATGAAACACGTACAGGTATAAAGTTGAACTCCCGCCCTGACATTTCAGTTCAGCGACACTGGTTTCCCCGAACCATATTGGTTTATGTTTAATTCAGTTTTAGTCCATAAAGTTTATGTCAGTTTTTGCTTGTTTTCAGAAGTAGTTAGTTTTTCTGCAGCGAAATACAACATATCCATTCCAAGAAAGTTTTTGAGTTTCCAACGGTACGGTCACGGCAACACATTCTTTTGCCTGGTCTTTACATAAGACAGTTATCTTGCAATACGGCCCTCACCTCCCCCCTCCCCTCCCCCTACCCTAATGACAGGCAATTAATTACCTACCCTCGGGTATGGAGAACTTTTACAGAAACGAGCTCTTATGACGTTATGACATGACGGAAGATATCTCCGAAAACATACAAATGCAGTTGTATCGTTGAGATATATTACGCTCGGGACAAACAGGTCTCTATACTGAAGCAAATTTATGATATATTATGTATACTACTTTCACTTTCACTTCTCTTTCAGCGGAACTCTTTCCAGACGTTTTCAATCCTCACTGCCATAATCTTCGGTCCTACTGCGATGGGGTTAGTGATTGTTTCACCTTTTTTCATAGTAAGTATGACCCAAAGTGACAGCATGTTTTTTTTACTCCGACCACAGTGTGCGTTACTGGTCCCTTACAAAAATATTAATTTTGCTTTCTAATTTAGAAGTCCTGATAGCAGAGGGCACATTTAGAACAGCGCAGACTAACTGTAACAGATCTGCAGATCAAATATGCTGACCAACTAAAAGCTTGCCGCTTTATTCCCGATTATAGACACTAAATACATTCCCCGCGGGGATTACACAAGTATCCAAGTAGTCGGCCATATTCGTCGGCGGATCTCTTAGTCCGATGTTCAGAATGCTCTGTAAGATGTTAGTCACACGTTAAGTAAATAAACCTCTTCTTGGGGACGTTGAGTGAAAGGCGGAAAAGCAGGTGATTATAATAGTACGTCGGAAAGAAAAGGAGGAGTGTTAATCTGTTACTGACTGCAATCAGCAAGGGTCCCCATGGAGTTGGATCGACTTACGTAGACCCATAGTTTCATTGGGAATGAGCACTAAACGACAGTTCTACCTTTATTAGCAATTGAATAGCCAGAGTCACTTGAGATCTGTCAAATATCTGCATTATTTTAAATGAAACCCATATTCCTCTAAGCTTAGTAGCCTAATTGTTTATACTTTCATTTCTATTTGTCGAGAGCTCTCTAATTGTCGAGAGATTCAAAATATCGATCATTTAATCAATTTCAAAAACTAAAACCCGCTTTACTATACTATACTATACTATACTATACTATACTATACTATACTATACTATACTATACTATACTATACTATACTATACTATACTATACTTGATAAAGGGATATCGGGATCATGCCGTGATCCAGTGTTCTTATTTCAACGCATTAAATCATTCTTTACACAAAAAGTTACTGATTATACAACCAATTAATGACTTAACCATATAGTAAAATCATCAAAGCCACATTTTAGTATTTTGTACTTTATCCCCTGGACTAGTTGACGCACCTGGCGCGTCTTTGGGTGGAGTCAAAATTTATGTAACGTTTGCTGAATGCTGGCGTTCCACATATGGTGCATAGATAGTATGGGGTCATTTTTGTCAGCAGGATTATCCTTCAGTTATCCGTTTCCGTGGTTATCCCGTACATTCTTAATGACGTTCCAATCTGGGTGTTAAGCTGAGTCTGGTTGGCATATGACCACCCTACTGTTGCATTACCTGTACATGCAGTAGCACTATCGTGCTTAATCATAAATGGGTGGTCATAGTCCCCAAAGATAGTCTCGACAGTATTTGGATGCATAGCTATGCGTAAAGGCTTCCGTTGACGACTGCCAGCATGCCTATACAATGGTACCGGTAGACTATAAAATATACCCCTCACTCTGAAGACGCATCAAAATAATAATTAGTCTTTAGGGATTTCAATAAGATTATATCACGTTAAATAGGTCAATGC
This sequence comes from Lingula anatina, assembly GCF_051362555.1. NCBI lineage: Eukaryota > Metazoa > Brachiopoda > Lingulata > Lingulida > Lingulidae > Lingula > Lingula anatina. The sequence continues at coordinate 14,294,064 of NC_141774.1, read as the reverse complement.
TCTACCATTCACAGCCCCAATTTACACAAAGATCGGTTTCGCTGTTGTTATGTGATAGTAAAATTAAAACCATGGGTACCCTTGTTGCAATGAATATAATGGCGGTAGGGGTGCCACATTATACAGAGCATCTTAATCACGGGTTTTTCACGTTCAATTATCAGTTGAAAGTAACATTTTGATACCCATGCATTTATTTACAGATCAGTTCCAATGCCAATATTTTACAGTACGTGTTTTTTGTGGCAGCGGGAGGGCTGGGCTTCATTGAGTGGATAGTAGCCATCGTGTCCGCCTCCGTCTGCTGTTGCTGCTCGCCCATAGACCAGCAAGAAACGGTATTTTTGGCCTTTTTATTATAAAACCATTAATTTAAGTTGAAATTTTTACAATTTTTTTTCATTCAGTATATTTTATAGTTAAATAGACACAAACACACCCAAGAGAGAGAGAGAGAGAGAGAGAGAGAGAGAGAAGGAGAGATGTATTACATTGTACACTGTGGTATTGGTGTTTTGTCATTTCAGCAAGTTCTCTATATACCGGGCAGTGTACCGGGTCAGCCCTACTATCCAATGATAAGTACCGCCCAACAACAGCAACAACAGCTTCCACCACAGTCTCAACCCTACATGTCACCCACTGCCCCTATGGGATACCAACAGCCAGGTCCATATACCCCTTACCAAACAGCCGGAGGGCCCTCCTACCAGAATCCAAACTACCAGCAACCTGTTGCTGGAGGTAACTGGACTGAAGATAAATCAAAACCCCCTGAGGCTTTTCCCCGAGGAGAAAACTTCTATTGACACTATAAGCGGTCTCCGAGTGCACTGACTGAAAAGCAGAAATAAGAAGATGAAGATAGTGACACTGATTATGGTAGTGCACCGCCCACTGAAACCAGGCAGTAGCAGGCTTCTGACAGTTGTTATGGCAACATTAACTCCATTATCAAATCAGAACTCTTCTATGCCGTCTGCATAACCAAATCACTAGTACATGTACATAGCAACTTCTTTTTTTTCAGTTTATACATTTTAACATGCAGCGCAGCCAAGCACGTCTATGGGTGCTTTCCAAATGTAGCTATCGTCCTACATAGATTGATCCAACTCCTCAGGGACTCCCGCTGAATGTAATAAGATTGATTGAATGTCACGCTTCCTCGAGCAGCTAGGGGTGATAAACTATCGTGTGCGTTCGATCGCACTCAATACGAAGCGAAAAAGCTTCTTGAAGCCGAGGAAATCACCTCTAAATGACGTGGCAACCGCTCACGTCGTGGTTATACACTGGAATAGGAGAATGGATTTCGCCCTATACAGCTCTTTTGCGGGCCACGTTGCTGGACGCGTGTTTGAGAAACAGTCGTTCCCCTGGCGCGGAAAACAAGCCGCATTAACTTGTGCAGATAAAGCAGGTGAATCAATGACTTATTTTCATGCATGGCGTAAAATATACACAAAGCTGTATTTTGTAATCCAGATATATATGTGTATGTGTGTGTGGCATTCAGAGAGCTCAACTATGCGGATAATTTATGTATATAACTAAAAATAAATAAACATGAAACGTGTCGGTACTTATTTATTTACTTTAATTATATATATATATATATATATATATATATATATATATATATATATATATATATATATATATATATATGTGAACATAGCGATAAAGACCGCTGTTTCTTTAACTAAAGACCCGGCTCCCTGGATTACTTACCATCCACCTCCTGTTTTTCTTACCTTTCATTAACACGCTCTAAGTGTTAAAAATATACAGTTCTTTTAATTGAACGAAATTAATAAAATGTAAAATGTTAACGATAACTCTAACATAATGTGGTACGCATAGGTATTGCGCCACTGATCCCACAGCAGCTCACAAGGATTTTTTCCTATTTGACTTTGCCATTATACCGTTACCCCTATATTCACTTGGTGCCACTCAGGTTTTGTGCACGTGCACTTCTTTCTGTAACCTCTAAAAACCATAGTTCATTACAATGCGTGCACTGCATTATGTGCAGTCCATACCTCGGGTTTATTATTGCAAAACATGGAATATGTAATTGAGTGATTAGTGGATACAAATCTGGAGAACAACATTTTTATCATATCTCTACAGGTAAGTCCTTTTGACTAAACAGTATAGCCCTTGTGTCATGTTTACCAACGAAGCGACAGTTATTGATTCAACAAAGATTTAGGTCATGTCTTATGAATCGGTCGAGGCTGCATACTGAGGACACGGCTGAGGACAAGCTTTATAACTAAGTGGCGCAACATTCATGTGTGCTCATAACTGGGAATTAGTTTTAAAGTGTCGTGCATTACCTGAAACCATTCTGTGAAGATAGGGCGCCGACTGGCTGGCTAGGCGGTGAGGACGGTTAAGACGCAGAGGAAAACCGGCTACACGATCAAATTTGAAAAAACTCAGGTAAGTCAAGATGACATCTCTACTACTACGCCCCTCTCCTCCTCTCCCTCTCTCTCTCTTTCTCTGTCTCTCTTTCAGCAACAGAAGAAGAATTAAGGTAAACGTTTTATTATACCCACACGTATTATTTTTCAGTTAATTGGTTCCAGAAAAAAAAAAGCGTAACTGCATAAGAGGTTGTATGGGACATGTATTGGTTGGGGTGTGGTGACTCCTGATAAAACTGTGTTTGATCGAATTTTACGTAGTAATAGTCGCTCTTTGATGTTACAAATGATGTAAAATGGACATTGTAGGATTGACAACAATATATCAGCTATGCAAAAAATTTTTTTTAAAAATAAAATAATAAATGGCGGAATCAAACTGAAATACCCCTAGCCAACCCAACGTACCTTTCTTTACAGTCGATTTTTGTTTAAGGGGTATAAATTAATGGGTCATATCTTAAGTGTAAACGTGTATCAGATATTTCAAAAATTAAACGAAAGATAAAACTATCTAAACTCAAACGTTAAGTTCAGGTGTGATATCGACAATTACTTTCGCTTTTCCATACCTGCCCTTGCTGTCGATGGTTTTATCGAACCCCGGATTTCGCATTGTGTCTGACGCGCTATCAGAACAAAAGTAACCAAAACAGTGCGGCGTTGGATTTCATTTAAGCATCTTTCCGGTCGTTTATTTAAGTCGCATGTAAGCCGTAGGTGCAATTTTATGTGGGAAAAAAAAAAAAAAAAAAAAAAAAACTTTGAGCGTATAGTGTATTAGTAGTAGTATTCTGAATAGTCTTTGGATTTAAAAAAAATTTTGCGGACGAAAACAGGGTAGGTGTAATTTGTCATTATAAATCTCATTTATATTTTTTCGTTTATATCATAATCTTTTTATCTATTTATATGCATTATTTAATTTGCACTTACACATATGTATTACCTGTGTTTTTTGTTTATACACCAATATACTTGTGGAGAGAGAGAGAGAGAGAGAGAGAGATTGGGGCATCGATCATTTTCTAAGGTAGTGGCAATTAAGTCCATACGTGTATATAATTTTCACCGTAAATAATGGCAGTTAAAAAAGAATCAAGAAAATAAACAATAAAATATCTACAGCACACCGTTAATACACCACCATTTTCTTTCAGACCCACAATGCACGTGGGCCACAACCAAGTGGTTCCGGCGGGGGAGCCCCAAGACCGTTTTCCTTACGGGTCCCTCCAATGTTTGGGTGGATTTCAGATTGCGCTGGGACTCCTTATAATAGGGTGTGGCGCGGCCGACCTCTATCTGAACCATTTTGAAACGGACCAAAGCTCCTTGACTTTAAATGCCTACAGATATTATCATTATAGCAGCTACAACTCGTTCTACACTTCGTACTCGTTCAACAGTTATGCTTCTGGTCTATCTCGCACCTTGACTATGGTGAGTGCTCCGATATGGTGCGGTGCCTGGGTAAGTTTTATAATTTTTTTTTTACTTAAACCTTAATTTATTCTACGTTTTTATACTTTTGAAGAATGCAGATGCCAAACTTAACCAAGACTTGTCTGAGCTACCCTCCAAATACTTCACATGACATAATAACGAGATGAAAAAAAAAAAAAAAAACGACAAAAATGGAATGTACATTTTTATTAATATTTACATAATGAATCTTCTCAAGACTAATAACTGGTCTAATTAAGGCAATTGAAATACGCCGTTTATATCAGCATACATAGCTATTGGAAGATTATCAACCAGACATTTATGCAAGACAAGATGTGTTTTCTCTTTGTAGAATGTCTAAGGATTTATTGGTAGAACATGTATTTCGTACATGTAGCACTGTTTGTATTTCCTAACGTACCTGCTCTTCTCGGTTCCTTGGCTGTTGGATACTTGTGCTGAAGTTTGATGCCTAGAAAGTATGGCTAGAGGTTTAGTTGATTTATAGAGGTCGACAATGTTTATTTTCTTAGACTAAGACCAAACGTTGTGCAAAATTCTATCTCCAATATAGCCCTCTTTTTTCAGTTTTTCTTCACCGGTATTTTCGGCGCTTGCATCACGAGAGATCGACAAGGTTCCAAACGGTGTCTGGTGAGTGATAACAGAAATGATTTACTGTATGAATGAAAAGATATATAGTTAAATGAATAAATTAATATAAATTAACTTATTGGTCGATTGAATGGCTTATTTACAAAGTAGATGAACTTTTCTGACGAAGAATCAGTTGAGTAATTAGCTTAAAAGGACACAAAAGAGGATTTTCGCGCCAAAATTGATTTATCCCGATTTATCCCGAGGTTAACAGTACTTTTCTGCGATTTACCAACCTTTAATCTATCATTCCCGGCACTCGCCATCGCTCTGTAACATTTTTGGAAAATACAATAAAAAGAAAACCTCCGCTTAAGCGGAGGTTTACCAACAACCACCTCCATTTTCATTATTGAGCTCTCTAGACTTCCGGATATCGCGAGATTCTCGTATTGCGACCTAGTTAAAACTAGTTCAAGCTGCCGGGAAAGCACATGGAACAGGAGGCTGAATTAGTTGAGACTCCATCGAAGAAGGGAAGAAAGATAACAAAAAGAAAAAGGAAACACCCTTTACAAAAGTCAACACCAGAAAATAAAATGCGCGTAAAACAGTGTATCAGCAAATGTACGACAGGCAAACAATAAACACCGGCGAGGAAGAAGGCAGATGAAAACCTGCTTGCATGGATGGCCATGGATACGAAGGATCACCTGGCCTCGAAGTATTTACTGGATTTGTGAGTACCATTTACAATAATGTTTGAGATAAGACACCAGTAAAAATATTTATTAAGCACAGAGATTAATGTTTATTTACGTGTGTTCGTTGTATTTCTTAACGATTGTCAGGCTCGTCTGTCAAAATATGCCATGAAATTGTAACTATATATGAGTATAGTATCGATAACAGGAATTACAAGTGTTGCTAATATGTCGACTCTGACAGGGTTTGGGTAAGTTTATACAGCAAAGAAAGTTTAAATGGAAATGGACATGGTGGGAGATACTGGTTTCATTACATGTACATTACCATGGCCGGGGCGAATTGTTGACTTACCGAGGGCACATTTCTTGTGCCTCTTACATCTGGGCATACAAAACACAGTAAATAAGACGTATGTCCAAGATGCTATTTCTTTAGGCATCTTAATCCCAAAATGAATGTGCAGAAGCTGATATTGTATCTAAGTTTAACTTAGTTTTAAATGGCATGTCAACTATAATTGAAAATATCTTTGAGTAGTATTTTGATTTTATATTTTAAAGGCAATTAAGTTTCCTTTTTACATTAAAAATAAATAAATAAATAAATCAGAAAGGGGATATTGCATGTGTATGTTTGGTACATCTGTAAATGGATAAATAGTCCAGAGTAATAATTTTGATCATACAATTTTTTACATTAGCGTCCAACCAGTATTTCGGAGATTAATCCAATATGAAGTGATCAAGAAACTTCAAAATCAAGTTGTAGTTAATACTAGTGCAGTTGAAGATGACAGTCTAGATAATTTAAGGTGATCATGTTGAGACAAATGGCATTTATACTTATTTCAGTTGAGTTTTATACTTATTTCATTTATGTTTTTACATGATTTTTCTCAAACTTGATTATCTTAATTTTATGTACTGTTGCTTTTTTTTTGGTTGCAGTGTCAATGTAACTTTTTCCTATGGGTTGCCTGAACTGGAAGAAGTGCAGATGGAAGAGGAGGAAGATGCTGAAGAAGAGGGAATTAAAGGATCCTGATGATCCAACATGGGACTAAAACATGTCTTTAGAGTAAGAAGAATTTTAATAAGCTGATATTCACTCACCATATATTAGGCATTATAGGTGCATGATTTCTCTTTTATCAATTTTTTTTTCCAAATTGGCAACATATAATGTAAACATAATGCAAGACTCTATTTCTTCCATCAACTGAAACGAGCTAAGCTTTACCAAAGTATTGTGCACTCGATTCTAGAATATGCCTGCCCTGTGTGGCATCCAGGCCTAACTATAGAGCAATGCAAACTCTTAGACTGACCAAACTCGTGCTTTGAAGATTATTTTCCCTGACCTACACTATAATGAAACCCTGAACCCGGCAAATATGTGTACTTTAGATAAACGAAGAGATGTGCAAAACTTTCTTTTACAAAATAACTGAATCCTCTGACAAACTGAATCACATCTTTATTGAGCAATCCAATCATCTTTTAAGATCAAACAATAGTAACAAAGTGCCACAATTTAAGACCGACAGATTCCGATGCTGTTTTATTCCATATGCACTTTTAAATTTCCAATAGTATTATGTTGTCTTTTATCCTAAGTACAATAATTTTAAAGTTCAATTAGCAGTCTTTTAACTCAGTTTTATTCAAGCAAATATTCACTTTATTTTCATTATAATTTTCTTAACACTATGTACAACTTCAACCCACTGGGTTGCAATCTTAATAAATTATTATTATTATTGATTTGCTTTTTTAGACCTTAAGGTTATGAGCAACTGCCAGTATGATGTCCTGAAGAAGAGTTTTTTACATGGAAGAGGAACACCAAAAAAAGAGGAACTTTTCTTGAGGGTCCAAAGCGGGGACAAGTTGGATAGTGAGAGACTTTTCCTGACTTTCGAGTGCTGCTTACAGGATATATTCAGTGAACTCATCTTGCCAATGTGACAAAGCATAATCTGCTGACTTCAAACCATCTAGCACTGACATGTATGCTATAATGCAGACAGATTGGAAATCAAGGTGGTCTTTCCTCCCAAAACTAAGTCATATGCCTGATATTGAGAATAAACCATTTTGGTCCAGCATTTACTTTTTAAATCTAGATGACATTAAATGTATTATGGAATATGGGTGGCATATTGTGACTTCAACTTGATTTTAAACCAGTGTGTTGTCAGATTTTGTAAGATCACCAGTTGCAGTTTTGTGACTTTGTTCCAGCATAAAATTCTGTATTTGGCAAGTGACTGTATGTCATTTCTTTTAAGACCTACAAAAATGGTTTGAGTGAACACTTGTGCCTGTATTCACTTCTCCACAAAGCCATTATTTAGAATTCATGCAGGGAAGCCATGCCTGTATTTTTTAAAGAAATATTTATACCTTTCTATTTATTCCCTGCACATCTTGGAAAAGTATGTGTGTATATCTTCCGATAAAACAATTTTATGTTTGTGTAAGTGGGGTTAGTCCTTTCTCATGACACATCCCTTTTGCATGGATATTTTTGTGTCAGCTCACATGAGTCAATACACTGACAGAGAGGGGGATAATTTGTTGATCTGCAATCCTCATGGGTCTGCATGTACATCAGACTCTTAACTGTTAATAAGTCTCTCTCAAAAATGTTACCATACTATAATGTGTACTGCACAATGTGAAAGTTTGTGAATGCTTGAATGGAAGGCTTATTTATGAAGAAAGCATTAATAAGTATGAAAATAATTATGCATTGTAGCTTACAAAATCTGTGTATGTCTTATTCATTACATGTGACAGGTAATAATAAAGATGATTTGGCCAAATTCCAAACTTATGTAGCAAACTTTATTCTTGTATTTTTGCCAAATATAAATAAAAGATGTTTCAATATTTAAACTTTTATTTCATTCATAATCTCTACCCAGTTAATGCTACATTGATACTGCAGCTTATGCTTTGTACATAACAATATGTTAATAATAATAATAACAGTTGGAAAGTACTTTGTTAATTTACTAAAGAGCTAGTTCTTAGAAAAACATGTTCGACATTAAATTCTATTTCGTTTCTATACAAATGAGGTCATACGAGATTCCCGTTTTATGCGAGAGCATATGCGCACTTGCGCACATCTTCACTTCCGGTTTTTTGTCGAGCGAGCACGGCACGTGGAAAATTTGTGGCACAAAAATTTTCAAGAATATTCTAACATTATGGCTGAAAAGGTCGAAAGTAGACCAAAAGTTAAGAAAAATACGCATGGCCACAAGAAATCGTCCGACGGGAAGTCGAAAGAAAGTGGTGACACACCACAATTTCTCACAGAGATTCAAACTCTGACGCAGAGTAGCGTTCATGTGGAAAATGAAAATGGCGCGTCCACTAGTGCCGATAATGCCACGACTGTGGATCATAAAATTAGTGCAGCACTTGACTTTATAGCTGGCACAATGAAGAATATGCAAGATAATCTTCAAAAGCAAATGGAGGATTTTAAAAACGAAATAAGGTATGAATATCCTCAAGAGTATTATGAAGAGCCAGTTTATGACGACACGTCAGTTCTTAGTGAGGCTCGGGATTCAGACCAAGTGTTCGAGATGGCAGACACTGCCCATAATGAAAATCCCAGTACAAGTAAAAGAAACATAGAGGAAGAACTTCTTCCGGAAAAGAAAATGAAAGTTTTGAAGAAAATGACTGAAACAGCTAAAAAATCTGAGCCCAAAGGGCCTGAAATTAACACAACCTTAGCTGACAACATTACAGCTTTCATGAGGTCTAAACCAATGGAAGAAGAGACCAAAGCTCTTTTTGAGAAAATTTTAGCTCCTTCCAACTGTGAAGGTTTGCAACCAATTACAATTAACGAGGAAATTTGGCCTAGCATTAGTCATGATGCTAAAACACAAGATTTAAAGCTTCAGAGAGTGCAAAATTGCTTGATAAAGGGCGTTTCCTCAATGGCAGTTGCAATGAACAAACTCATTAGTAAATGGGATTCAGATACTAAAAATTTGGAAGAAGAAGATTTTGAAGAAATAATCAATGATGCTACGAATGCACTTCGAGCATTTGGTTGCACAAACTTTGAACTTTGCACAAGAAGGAAAGAGGCTTTAAGACCTCACATTGATAAGCAATATTCACATTTGTGTGCGAGTTCCATCCCATATACAAATAGGCTTTTTGGGGATGAAATAGTAAAAAGAATCCGTGACATGTCTGATGTCAACAAAATGAATCACCAAGTGTTTAAAAACACTGGTCCATCATATTCTGGGACTCCCAGAGAAAGAGGAAGAAGAACCAGCATGCGAGCTAGGGGAAGAAGTTTTCCTACTAAGAGCATTAGAGGTGCAAGAAGTGGCACCAGTAGAGGTCAATTTAGGACCTATCACAGGCAGCAAGATTTAAAAAACTGCCCTGCAACTCTGCATCATTAGATGTGGAAAAGTTGAAGAAAATTTTTGAGGTAAGTCCTCAACATAACATTGCTGGTAGAATATCAAAGTTTATTTCCCAATGGGAATTGCTGACATCTGATGCTTGGGTGTTACAGACTGTTAGAGGTTTAAGATTGGAATTTGTGGATAATAATTATCCTAAACAGACGACACCATTAAGAGAAATAAGATTCACAGAATCTGAGGAAAAATTGATTGATATTGAAGTTTCAAGATTATTATGTAAAGGTGTCATTGTTGAAACACAAAATGAAGAAGGACAATTTGTCAATACAATATTTACTAGGCCTAAAAAAGATGGCACAAGAAGAATGATATTAAATCTTAAACCTTTCAACAAATTTATGAAGTACCATAAGTTTAAAATGGATACTTTAAAGACAGTCTTGAATTTATTGTGTCATAAAGCATACATGGCACGCATAGATTTACGAGATGCATATTATATGGTTAGAATTTACAAAGAGCATCAGAAGTTTCTCAAATTTCAATGGAGAAATAAATTATATATGTATACTGCCCTTCCAAATGGCTATTCAGATGCTCCAAGAGCATTCACAAAATTATTAAAGCCATTATGTGCATCCTTAAGAAGGAAAGGGATTATTATGATATCTTACATAGATGACATTTATATACAAGCTAGTTCAGAAAATGAATGTCTATGGGCAGTACAAGAAACGGTTAAGTTATTCAAAACTTGTGGATTTTTGATCCATGATGAAAAGTCGGCATTAATCCCAACTCAAGAAATTGTATTTTTGGGATTTAAAATAAACTCTAGAAATATGACTGTGCAACTGACCAATGAAAAGAAACAAGCTTATAAAGAAATGATTGATGATTCAATCAGAAGAGATGATGCATCTATTAGAGAAATTGCAAAAATATTAGGAATATTAATATCATGTTTGCCTGGACTCCTATACGGGCCATTGCATTATAGAAAACTAGAGAGAGCAAAAATTAATGCATTGAAACAAAATAAAGATGATTATGAAGCTGTAATGGATATTACAGATGACATGAAAGTAGATCTAGACTGGTGGTCTAGAAATATATTGTTTGCAACAAATAAAATTTATCATGGCAATGCACAGATTGAAATTCAATCAGATGCTACTCCTTTAGCATGGGGAGCTATATGTAGAGATACAAGAATTGGTGGATTCTTTACTGAAGAAGAAATTTTATTCTGTCATGATAATATCAATGCATTTGAATTGCTTGCTATAAAAATGGCTTTACATGCCTTTATTCAAGAAATCAAAGGAAAGGTAGTTTTATTGAGATCTGATAATACTACAGCAGTTGCCTACATTACACATATGGGAGGTTTGAAATCCCCAGTTTGTGATGAAATAGTATCAGACATATGGAATAAATGCATTGAAAATGACATATGGCTTACTGCTGAATATTTGCCTGGAATATTAAATGTAGAGGCAGATTGGGAATCAAGGAATGTGAATATTAGAACTGAATGGTCACTAGATATTGATATATTTAAAAAAGTGACAGATATATTTGGTATGCCATGTATAGATCTATTTGCATCAAGATTGAATAGCAAATTAGAAGTATTTGCTTCTTGGAAACCAGAACCTGGTGCTAAATACATTAATGCCTTTTCAATATCTTGGGAGAATATGTATTCATACATTTTTCCTCCTTTCAGCCTGATTCCCAGGATAATCAAGAAGATTCGGGAAGATCAGGCAGATGCTTTAGTTGTGATACCTTTTTGGTTGACACAAGCATGGTTCACTCCATTAATGGAAATGTTAGTAGACATCCCTATTCTGTTACCGCCAACAACAACAGTATTATCACTTCCACACCAGAAAGGGGTGACACACCCAATGGGAAATCACTTGAAACTGTTGGCATGCAAAGTATCCGGAAAACTCTCAAATCAGATAGAATTTCAGAGAGAGCTATCGAAATCATTTTTCAGTCATGGAGAAAATCCACTCAGAACCAATATTCAGTCTATATTAAAAAGTGGAGAATGTTTTCAAATCAAAGGAAGGTCAATTTTTATAGACCAACTGTAGCGAATGTGCTAGATTTTTTAGTACATCTCTATGAAGATGGCTCAAGTTACAGTGCTATAAACACTGCAAGATGTGCATTATCAACATTTATTACCATTGGTGCTTCAACAGTGGGGAGTCATCCTTTGATTGTAAGGTTTTTGAAAGGAGTTTTTAACACTCGACCTACTGCATCCAGATATCAACAAGTGTGGGATGTATCAATTGTTTTAAATTACATGAGGAAACTGTCACCAGCAAGGCAGTTATCACTGAAAGATCTAACAATGAAGTTGATCATGCTTATGTCTCTTACATCTGCACAGAGAGCACAAACGTTGCATTTACTGAAGTTCCAAGAGTTAGAACTTCACAAAAACTATGTTTTATTTAACATAAAAGAAACTTTGAAACAAACAAGACCAGGAATTGGTACAATATCTATACAATTTAAATCGTACCCTCCAGATAGGAGATTGTGTACATTGACATATGTTAAGGAATATTTAAAAAGGACAAAGCCATTGAGAAATGGACAAGAAAAATTTTTTATTAGTTATAGAAAACCTTTCTCATCTGTTTCAAAAGATACAATATCCAGATGGATTCGGATATTGATGCACCAAGCAGGTGTAGAGGAATCATTTAAGGCTCATTCAACCCGAGCTGCAGCAGTGTCGGCAGCAGAAAGAGCAAAAGTTCCCGTAGATGATATTTTGAAAGCAGCTGGATGGTCTTCAAGCAAGACTTTTGCAAAGTACTATAATAAACCCATTAAAGGGAAAGAGTTTGCTGATGCAGTTTTAAATAATTAGAAAAGGTATGTAGTACTATGTTCAGAGCCAAGTTGCTCTCGTGACCAGCAAGCTTCGAACTGTGAAGATGTGCGCAAGTGCGCATATGCTCTCGCATAAAACGGGAATCTCGTATGACCTCATTTGTATAGAAACGAAATAGAATTCAAAAATTAAATGAGATTTATTGAAATTTAATTGAAATTCTATGAAGTTTCTAATACAAATGAGAGGTCATACGCCCACCCACCTCCCCTATTCCACAGCAAAAGGGGGGGGGGGGCAGTGCCTGGTTTACATAGAAACATGTAAAACCATATTTATGGGTTGATGTTTGTAATGCACCTAAGATAACTTAAGTTATCATTTCAATTCATAACCATATTTTGGGTTGGTATTTATAATGCACCTAAGATAATTATTTATATTATCTTCATTTAGTTAACTGGATGAGAAGGATATACTTTATCTGAAAAGGATTTTATATTCCTTTTATTGCATAGTGGTATTACAATTGCATCAATTTTCTGGTATGCAGTGCTGGTCACTCGAGATAGTGACTATCGTGCGCAAGTGCTCTCGCAAAAACGGAAATCTCGTATGACCTCTCATTTGTATTAGAAACTTCATAGAATTTCAATTAAATTTCAATAAATCTCATTTAATTTTTGAAATATATTCTAAAAAAGTTTTCAAGAATTGCATGAGAATTGAATCTTTGGATGTATTTGGCAAAATTCCTAAATTATTGAAGAGTTGACAATGCCCAGAAAATAAAAGTCCTTGAGGCTCTCGGTGATCTCAGTCTTGGCACTTTAAATACGTGGGCATTATAATATAAAACTGTTCACTCAGTTTTGGTAAAAGGTGGTGGATTATGTGGTCATCAGTGCACATTTTTTGTAGCAGTCTTTTGCACAACTTGTCACGTCGACATTGAAGTGAGGCAGTATTGTAAGATTGGAGTGCTTCCTGGTATGAGTTTTCCAGATATAACTTGAGGCACTGTAATGGTAAAATTACATAAAATGGTTAATGAGAAAAAAACCTCTTGATATAATCAAATCCGCACTATTCTTAAACAAAAATCAACAAATTAGAGGGCATGATCACTACATGATAACCAGCTCTTGATGAAGAAGATAATTAAATTTAAATAGCTATAGCTGCATTAGATCATAAAGGCCACAAGAAGAAATAACATAATCACACATGGTTTTAAAGAACTGATGTAAAAAAAATCACACTAATATTCCCCATTTGCAATTAGAATTTTGACAAGCTAATCGATAGTACTAAACCATACCAAATGGCACTGTTCGCCCTCTAAAGTAGCAAAAAATTTAAGCGGGCCCAGAACCCTACGGCAACTAGAGGGTCGGCTTTGCATCCGCGGACCCCCCCCCCCCCCAACACTTCAAATAATCCTGGATCCGCCCCTGTTACCTGGTGTATTGCTAAAATTATTAACATACCTGTTCTCTCCTTTGTGCTTGAAGGGGTGTAGCAACCAGTTCCTCCTCTGAAAGGCTAAAAAATTCATTCCTTGTTATCATATTCATTTCTTATAATCATATTCATATTTATCTATTTATTTATTTATTTATTGTATTATTCTATTATTTTACTCTTTATATTGCTCCAAAAATAAAATGATTTCCGATTTTTATAATTGGCTAAATAAACTCTTATCTTATCTTATCTGACAATATTAATAAATTTACAAATGAGTTACGTGTTGTACAAAGAACACCCTCTATCCCAGCTAGTACAGTACTCGAGTTACATTGTATATCTCATGGGATTCCCCTGCGGGAATATGGTGTGAGGTTCGTCTGCAAGTACTGGTAGATGACCACATTGAGCAGAAAACGCCGGTATTCCTCCTGGTTTACAGAACTATATACCTCAGGGGCAAAGTGCACTACCACGCTTCATGTAACTAGTAGTACGCAGTGCGAGTGGTTTGGGGACTAGCTGCGAGTGCGTTATCCGAGGAAATGTAGCAGTTATCTACGCTTTTAAACTTCCACTGCTAGATATTTTTATTTCCACTGCCACCTTCCCATTCTAAAGCACATATAGTGACTTTAACTCGCTTACCTGCAAAGATTCTGTGAACAATTCCTCTTCTTCTCGCCCACGCTCACCTTTGCAGTCGAGTGAGACATGCTGGCTGCATTGTTTACATCTCGTATCTGAGTCGAGAAGCCGCGTTATTTCAAACTGTGTCAAGATGGCTGACGCCCGGGGTTCGAAAGTGGACGGTGAATATGATTCTTTTTTTCGATATTGATTAAGGCCATTTACCTGCCATTTTATGCTTTACCCATAGCTATTGTTCTTAGATAAGTTAAAAAGGAAGCAATCCATGCACTAAAAAGGCGTTTTTAATCCTATTTTTTTGTCCCTTTAAGCAATAATGATTAAGAGAGAAAGAGAGAGAGAGAAAGAGAGAGAGAGAGAGAGACGTATCTTCTCAAACTGAATGTTACTTATTAACTCAAACAGATTGTTACGTTTAAAGATGCAGTAGTAATTTTATGGCTTGCCAATTGAGCGTCAATTAAAGCTGTTTTTCATTGTTCATCTTTACGTTATACATATGTATCTAAGCGACACATCTGTACTGATAATCTGGCCATTCTACTGCCTGGTTTTTACATACACCTTGTAAGAGAGTCATCTTTCATTACGGCCCCTTCCCCTCCCCCCCCCCCCCCCCCGGGCTGGGCTAAAGACGGCCAATCAAATATCTATCGTCGGCTGCGGCATATAACATGACGGAATGTATTCCTCCCAAAACATACCAATACAGCAGTGTCGCTGAGATATATTACGCTCGATATGAACAGATTTCTATACTAAAGTAAATTTATGATAATATGTGTATATTATGTATGCTTCTTTCACTTTCACTTTCTCTTTCAGCGTAACTCTTTCCAGACATTTTCAATCTTCACTGCCTTTATCTTCGGTCCGATTTTGATGGGCATGTCCGGAGCTTTGCCTTTGTTCAGAGTATGTATGACTCAAAGTGACAACATTTTTTTATTCTCTGACCACAGGATTCGCTTGTAGTCAGTTACAAAATTATCTTAATTTTGTATGCTATTTAACAAACCCCTGATATCAGAGGATATAAACTTTAAGTACATGGACCACTTCTTCAGGTCGTTGTGTAGAATACAGAAAAGCTGGTGACTATAAGAGTACGTTGCACTCTTAAAACTGATCTGTTAAACTTAACCGAAAATACGTTCAATAATAAACGATCCACTCAGTCAATATACATCCGACTAAATATCCAGTTGACCTCACCTAACTGTATCAAAACCAAAAGCATCTGTAATTACCTCCGCCAAGGAGGTTATGTTTTCACCCCTGTTTGTCTGTTTGTTTGTTTGTCTGTCTGTCTGTCTGTCTGTCATCAACATAACTCAAAAAGTTATAGACCGATTTTGATGACTTTTCAGAAACTGTCAGATGTGGGCCAAGGAAGAGATAATTGATTTTTGGTGGTAATCAATCAATTTAATAATCAAAATCAATCATCAACATAACTCAAAAAGTTATGGTCCGATTTTGATGAAATTTTCAGGGTAGGTCAGAAATGGGTTATCTTAGAAGTGGTCAGTTTTTGGTGGTGATCCGGATCAATAATCAATCAATAATCGATAATAAAAAAACTAAGTTATGGACCGATTTTGATAAAATTTTCAGGAATTGTCAAAAGTGGGCCAAGGAACAGATGGTTAGTTTTTGGTGGTGATCCGGATCAATAATCAATCAATAATCAAAAATATCGAAAATTTAGGAGAAACGGCATTGGATGGAGACTTTGCTGCCTTGGCGGAGGTCTGTTCTCTCTGAGTGCTTTTCTAGTTATAAGTGGAGTCAAAAAGTCATATAACTTTTTGCTGAGTGATGGCGTTCCACAAACGGTGCATACATGAAGATAGTATTAGATCATTCTTGTTAGCAGGGTTATCCTTCAGTTATCCATTTTTATGGATATCCCACCCATTGTTAAGTAGGTTCAGATTTGGGGGTTAAGGTGTCCATTGTGGGTCTGGATCCGATTCGCACATAACCAGCCTACTCTTGTCTTAAGCCTGGGTCACACTGCGCTTGGAACCTTTTGGCAACCTCTTTGCAACCTCAGTCGCAAGAAGGTTGCCATAGGTTTTAAAGTGGTTGCATAAGGTTGCTAATTGACACATGAAGGCCATTTTTTGTGCACCGACAACCAATGCGACTAAAAATGAAAAATATCGGTATCCTGAAGTTTGCCTATCGGTCTCTTCTTGGTTGTCAGTAGGTTGCTATAACCAGTAGCATACCACTTGCAACTGCACGGTCGATTGACAGTATTTAGTCGACTGGTCGCTTACATGTTTCAGGCCTACCCAACTACCAGACTCGGCACCGAATGATCCTGAATTCACCGGTAGATCAGACCACACTACCCGTTTTCAAGGTGTGTGTCAGATCGCATTACACAGTATATATATCTTGACCACGGGTTTAAGTCATTATATTTCACGTTCAAGCATCAGTTGAACACATGTGATAATAATACCCATGCATTAATTTATTTACAGGTTACTTCCCATACCTATGGGAATATATACTTGTACGTGTTTATGGCGGGAGCGGGAGGGCTGGGCTTCATTGAGTGGATAGTAGCCATAGTGTCCGCCTCTGTCTGCTGTTGCTGCTCGACCATAGACCAACCAGAACCGGTATGTATGGCCTTTCTATTCCAAAATACTTAATTTAAGAATTTTAACAGCTGTTTTATGTTGTAAGGATGATGTAATTTTTCTTCTGTCAACAGCTTAATATTGAAATAGTTTTTACGTCCAATATTTCCAATATATCCAATAAATATTTTAGGTAAAAACTTTTTCAACATAAAGCTGTTGTCTATAGAAAAGTTACTTTATTCTTATTTTGAATTAAGACGAACTTTTATTGATTGAAAGTAACGATTACTTTTTTCCATTCTGTATATTTGGTAGTTAAACACACACAAAAACACACACACACGAGAGAGGGAGAGAGAGAGAGAGAGATTACATTTAGCATTTTAGAGAGCATTCACATTGAGAAGAGCCGAGGTCTAGCAAGACCGAGACCTAAATATGGCGGACCTACATTGAGAGACCATTAAAGGATTACGCAGTGTTCCTTTCATGTAGGTCCGCCATAATTAGGTCTCGGCCGTGCTAGACCTCGGCTCTTCTCGATGTGAATGCTCTCTAAGTTTTGGTTATTGTCATTTCAGCAAGTTATCTTCATAGCGGGCAGTGCGCCGCCTCAGCCGAACATCACAATGATAAGTACCGTCCAACAACAACAGCAACAACAACAGCAACAACAGCAACAGCTGCCACCGCCGCCTCCCCCCATGGGATACTACCCACCGTATGACCCGTACCAGCCAGGCGGAGGGCCGTCCTACCATCCTCCAAACTACCAGCAAGCTGTTGCCGAAGCTAACTGGAGTGAAGAGAAACCAAAGCTTCCTGAGGCAGTGTCCACATAGAAAACTACTGTCACTAAGCGCCCTTCGAGTGCACTGACTGAAAAGGAGAAATTAGAGGATGAAGACAGTGACATCGAGGAGGAGATAGAAAATGCTGTCGCCCCGGTTCATGCCGATTATGATATGGCACCGCCCACTGAAACCAAGCAGTAGCAGGATTCTGACAGTTGTCATGACAACGTCAATTCCATTGTCAAATCAGAACCCTTATATGGCGTTTGCAATATCAAATTATTAGCACATGTACATAGAATTTTTTTTACAGTTAATGTATTTTATATGTATGCTTTCCCAATGTTACTATCGTCCTACATAGATTGATCCAACTCCTCGGGGACTCTCGCTGAGTGCAATATATGATTAACTGAATGACACGCTTCCTCGAGCAGCTAAGGGGTGATTAACTATCGTGTGCGTTCGATCGCACTCAGAACGAAGTGAAAAAGCATCCTAAAGCCGAATAAATCACCCCTTAGCTGCCCGAAACCCCCCGCGGCGTCGGATCGATCTGCGTAAAACAATAGTTTCATTGGGAACACACCCTATAAGTCGCTGAAGTACTCTTTGATCTACTTCTTTTATTTTGCAAATGTCGCAATTCCTACAAGGTCGAGACGTTCTGCTGTATTACGCCTAACACCGTTTACTGTTTCAGTTCCAATATTATCTTGTAACTCTCTTATATATATATATATATATATATATATATATATATATATATATATATATATATATATATATATATACAGTCACTGATATTAGGAACTTAGAACTCAAAGGTATATGTGTGCGTATTTTTTCCAACAATTTAGAGGAGGAATACTGGTATTTTAGGGATAAAGTAAATCTGTTCTTAGGCCTTGGAAGTTTAAAATAATCTTTTCTTTTAATTTTCGTTCATGCTGTATCGAGTCTAAAATTGTGGTGTGCCTCAAACAAACATTCCTGTAATATAGATATTCAAGTTTATCTCGTATAAATGTGTAATACATGGAACGCCCCCAGCTGCAGAAGTGACAGGTGTTTTATAGATAGGCTAGTTGGAGCCCATATTGTATTTTAACAATATGTGAAGAAAGGGCACTGGCACAATTATTCCCACTAGGCCATTCTCGAACATGCGCAGTGTGAAATGATGTCTAGGAACCGTGAAATGGTCACCGACCAACATGAATATTCTTGTCCTTGGTTTATATTAAGCTGGACCGTTGAAAAGGTCACGCTGACGTGGCAACCGATCACGTGGTGGTTATACGTGTTATGTACATGTACACCGGAGTAGACCGAAAACAGACTATGGTTGAGTGGATTTCGCCCTTTTTGTCGCTCTTTTGAAGACCACGAGGCTGGACACGTGGATGCGTTCCCTGGTGTGGAATAAAAGCAGCATTGTGCAGTTAAAGCAGATGCATCAGTGACTTATTTTCATGAATGGCGTTAAATATACACAAAACTATATTTTATATTCCAGATATATATGTGTATGTGTGTGTGGCATTCAGTGAGCTCAACTATGTGGATAATTTAGATGTAACTAAAAATAATTAAACATAATATATGTGTCGGGTTTACTTATTTATTTAATTTAACTCTCTCTCTCTCTCTCTCATGCAGGAAGACCAGAAGAACGTATGTTTTGTTAAGGACTATTTAATCACATTGATCACAGTCATGTTTTGCATTTGCCTTGAAACATTAAATCGCTTTCGTTTCTTTTCAAATGCCTTTTGCCAAAATATAATTCAATATTCGAGTAAAGTTCATTTTACGCAGTCTAAAGTTCATTTTACACAGTCTTAAAGTATTTGAAACTCTCATTTTAAATACAGGCCTAATTGTGGAAGCTTATAGGGGCGGGCCTACAGGTTTTCTAACCTATGTTGCAAAAATTAACAAATCCATACGAGATTTTTTAAAATACACATTGCATTGTATAATCTTGAAAATATTGACAACATTCCTGACCAGGAATTACATTTTACGTTGAATGACCAGATGTTGCTGAAACTTTTGCTTTGACGTTTAAGAGGAACGACTATTTCGTATGCATGTTTTAAGAAGAAAAAGAAAGGGGTTGTGGAAGAAATATAGCAATAAACAGGAGATTTTGAAAATCGTGATGCCCGTCTTCAACTGGAATTAGAAAGAAAAAAACATAAGTTAGTTGAGATGAGAAGTGCAAGCTAGGTTAAAAGGTAGTATTATTAGATCGCGCGAAAAATGGTTGACTGAGGGAGAAAAAACCACAAAATATTTTTTCAGCCTTGAAAAAAGAAGATTTACAGATAAAATTATTCCGCGACTACAGGTTGGTGAAAATAAATAAATTACTGAACAGAATGAAATATTAAAGGAAACAAAAGTTTTACGAATAATTGTACTCAGAAAATAAAAAGTACGCTGATATTGATTGGCAAATAAAATTGAAAGACCTTAATGTACCAAAACTGACTACAGATGAGAGGGAAAGCTTACAGTAGAAGACCTAATAAGTAATGTTGAAGCCAGGATATTCTTCACTAAAATGAGAAATGATAAAAGTCCAGGTTCGGACGGATTAACTGTAGAATTCTTAGATTTTAGAGATATTCAATGTGAAATACATGGTGATGGCAATGGCACTGCAAGCAAAAGTGAAATAATTATAAATGGTTTTTCATGGGAAAGGGAAGTAACAATATGGAGGGGGCGAATATTTACGGAAAAGTAGTGCAATCCTTGTTGCACACAGTTCTCCACCAAGTGAGCTTTGTGCATTACCTCGAGGTCTCGACTTTCAAAATAAAACTAAATTTTATTTTACTGCTAATATAAAATACATGATAGATTCAATTGCTCTGAAGTTGTGTTTATTTTCATAATATTAAACATAATATGTAGTTTTATTGTTAAACACTTAAAATATAATATGCACAGGATATCACATCTTTTTGAAGTTTTATAACCTTTTTATATTTTTTCTGTTATGTATGGTCTATTGATGCTTGTAAATCGCATCAACATATATTACTCATGCACAATACTTATTTGTCATTGATTTTGATTCGGGACCAGGTATATGTAGCACTATCACGCCAAAACAGCTGTCATCAAAATAGAAATACTATTTGATGGACAAATAATGTATCTGATCATTTCGATCCAACGCTGGCTGCGTGGTAACTCTGCTAACTTGCGTACAGGCAGACTCTCGGACGCTGGTTCGAGATACAGTAGCTACTGTGTCGTTTATTTTTGCAGAATTAATTTTTAAAAATTGCGATCGGTTACTATAAGAGGAAACTAGCACGTACGGAGGGTGGGCGGGTCAGTCACGGAGCAGTCGGTAGCGTGCATGGATGCAAATGAGACACTCAAAGCGTCATCAACCTTGGTAACGCAAAGTCACGGGTTCGAGTCCCGGATGAGGCACGTCAGTCCATCACGACAACAATCTGGCCCCCGAATCGGTTTGTCACGAGACGAGAACGAAAGAGGGCTCTCGTGGGACTTAGCAAATTACCTTTTGCATAAAACTACGGTATACTTTAGAAAGTTTACATCTTCGTTCGACAATTATATTTCCTTTCTCTTCAGTTTAAAGTCCTTATATTGGTGCCGCAGAGCTTGAACTTAAATTGAGCTATAACTAACTCCGCATTGCTTGCATTTCATCAAATTGTGCTATCTTCTTGGAGGGATTATCACAGAGCAAACTTTTGATTTTTTTACAAAAGTCCTTTTATCAGGCACACGTTTTGTCTTTTTATTCTCGTCCTTTCCTGTCTTGGGCCCTTGCTTCTCAAGACTGTTCATATGTTCATACAGTACCCGAGGCAAGTCAGCAGTCGACATTTGAAAAAGTAAAGACTAGTCAATACTAAAACTAACGAGGTGTGAACAGCTGTGGACATAAAACGTGCTCTACAACGTCAAAGGTGAATCCAAACGTTATCTCAATGCAAAACCAAATGAAAATAAAAGCATCCGAAGTCATCTTACTAGGAACGTACAGAGCAGGCGTATCAATGAATACGATCCAACTAGTTTTGATTCTGTAGCTTTTCCGGTATTAAAGCACTCCATACCACCTGTTAACCGTGTTTGGTAGAAAAAACGGTATCTCCTCGGCGGAATTATTTGCCAAATATGTTTTATTCAAAATGTCCATGGCTGCAATCGCACCAGTAAGGAAACTCGCACGTACGGAGGGTGGGCGGGCCAGTCACGGAGCAGTAGGTAGCGTGCATGGATGCAAATGAGACATCCAAAGCGTCATCAACCTTGGTAACGCAAAGTCACGGGTTCGAGTCCCGTATGAGGCACGTCTGTCCATCACGACAACGACCTGGCCCCCGAATCTTGATGTCACGAGACGAGAACGAATGAGGGCTCTCGTGGGACTTAGCAAATTACCTTTTGCATAAAACTACGGTATACTTTAGAAAGTTTACATCTGCGTTCGACAATTATATTTCCTTTCTCTTCAGTTTAAAGTCCTTATATTGGTGCCACAGAGCTTGAACTTAAATTGAGCTATAACTAACTCCGCATGGCTTGCATTTCATCAAATTGTGCTATCTTCTTGGAGGGATTATCACAGAGCAAACTTTTGATTTTTTTACAAAAGTCCTTTTATCAGGCACACGTTTTGTCTTTTTATTCTCGTCCTTTCCTGTCTTGGGCCCTTGCTTCTCAAGACTGTTCATATGTTCATACAGTTCCCGAGGCAAGTCAGCAGTCGACATTTGAAAGAGTAAAGACTACTCAATACTAAAACTGCCGAGGTGTGAACATTTGTGGACGTCATCGTGCTCTACAACGTCAAAGGTGAATCCAAACGTTATCTCAATGCAAAACCAAATGAAAATAAAAGCAGACGAAGTCATATCTTACTAGGAACGTACAGAGCAGGCGTATCAATGAGTACGATCCAACTAGTTTTGATTCTGTAGCTTTTCCGGTATTAAAGCGAATGTATTTTTTTTTATTCTCTCCTCTTACGGTCTCGCTAACAGTAAAACCCGCCTGTTGTGAACCGCCTCTGATCCCATTGTACTCTTTAATAACATGGGTAAAGCCAAAAGCAATTTTAATATAAAACAAAATCCGAGCTTCTAGTCGGGTTGTCAAACACGACTTCGTGTACATCATGAACTTTACCGTTCATGTCGGGGAATGGGGATGCATGGGCTGAAATGCGGCACCCAGATTATCGTTTGCGACAGCAGGTCTACACATGTACACCCCATCTGGCGCTCTCCGTGACGAGGTTGAAAGTTTCCATCTGATCATTTCGTACCAACCGAGCTGTCGTGGTTGCGTGGTAACTCTGCTGACTTGCGTACAGGCAGACTCTCGGACGCTGGTTCGATCGGTTACTATAAGAGGAAACTCGCACGTACGGAGGTTGGGCGGGTCAGTCACGGAGCAGTAGGTAGCGTGCATGGATGCAAATGAGACATTCAAAGCGTCATCAACCTTGGTAACGCAAAGTCACGGGTTCGAGTCCCGGATGAGGCACGTCTGTCCATCACGACAACGACCTGGCCCCCGAATCTTGATGTCACGAGACGAGAACGAATGAGGGCTCTCGTGGGACTTAGCAAATTACCTTTTGCATAAAACTACGGTATACTTTAGAAAGTTTACATCTGCGTTCGACAATTATATTTCCTTTCTCTTCAGTTTAAAGTCCTTATATTGGTGCCGCAGATCTCGAACTTAAATTGAGCTATAACTAACTCCGCATGGTTTGCATTTCATCAAAATGTGCTATTTTCTTGGAGGGATTATCAGAGAGCAAACTTTTGATTTTTTACAAAAGTCCTTTTATCAGGCACACGTTTTGTCTTTTTATTCCCGTCTTTTCCTGTCTTGGGCCCTTGCTTCTCAAGACTGTTCATATGTTCATACAGTACCCGAGGCAAGTCAGCAGTCGACATTTGAAAGAGTAAAGACTACTCAATACTAAAACTGCCGAGGTGTGAACAGCTTTGGACGTCATCGTGCTCTATAACGTCAAATGTGAATCCAAATGTTATCTCAATGCAAAACCAAATGAAAAGAAAAGCATCCGAAGTCATCTTACTAGGAAAGTACAGAACAGGCGTATCAATGAATACGATCCAACTAGTTTTGATTATGTAGCTTTTCCGGTATTAAAGCACGACATACCACCTGTTAACCGTGTTCGGTAGAAAAACGGTATCTCCTTGGCGGAATTATTTGCCAAATATGTTTTACTTAAAATGTCCATAGCTGTAGTCGCACCAGTAATTAAGAGCTTGTCCACGAGAGAACCAGCCCAGGGTGGCAAGGTGGGGGTCAGCGGATTTCAACCAAATTTGTTGTATGGAGGCATATTAGGAAGTTATTCATGAGTGAGGAAGGAATCCCAAAAATATCCTTTCTTCAGAGAATTATAGCCTATTATAAGTCATGGCTTATGTAGCCTCTTTGAGACTCCATTTTTACCTTGGAAAAATAATGATATATTTTGTGTAAATTAAACAAAAATGGAGAAAACTAAAAAATATTAGACCTTACAAACATTGAAAACAATCATTTGGCTTGCCACAGATATATGTAGAATTCAGATAAGACCCTGCTTGGGCGGGCCACACCCATTTATAACACCCCTCCCCCCAAAGTCCAATTTTGATACTACCATCTTTAATTGCATATATCTCCATCTTCACAGGGTTTACAGCTATAAAACTGCATGAATATTTTAGGCAGATATGGATCACTCCAAATCAAGTTTCAAAAGTTACTGCTGTATTAAAACAGGTACTGAAAAATACCCCCAAAGTTGGCCATTTTTAAGGCAAAAATCGTGGTGGATTCATTCAAGTCTATGTAGACAATGGGTTTGATTAATTTATTAAACCATTTTGCTCTACAATGATGTTACTTAATTAATAGGACTGGTGAGCATGGAAAGTAGATGTGTACTAATGAATATCAGGTCAGTGGGTCATAGGTCAAGGTCACTGGGCTTCATATTTGTAAATTGCCATATATGGACTTTTTAATTTGTATGGACAAAAAGTTTAGAGGAAATAAATCTTAGATTCTGTTACTTTGGATAGGCACTGGCAATTAACTTGAGAGTTTACATGATAATTTTAATATATATATTTTTAATATCAATTTGGTGAATACAAATTAAAATCTTAGTTTAGTAGCGATTTCCTTTTGGTGCAATATTTATTATATAGAGATATGCCATAGTATTTATGAGAGCAAAGCCAGAACAAATCTTTTTTTTAAATTAAAATTATCAAGAGGGTTTTTTATTCATCCACACCACTTTTTGGTGACTATTTATGAGCATAAAGAAACTAAAAAATTATTCAATTTAGTTTATTGTTGTCTCAGATGAATAATTACAAATAATAATAATAAAAAAATCACAAAATTATAATACTGCAATACATGCAAAGCAATGCAACATTAGTTGTGATCATCACAAACTATATCATAATGTAGCAAAACAAGATAATTTTCTATTCAAAAAGCAAAACTAACACAACCACAAAATATATCCTGGTGTTATGAAACATCTTTGCAGTTTTATATCAAACATTACAGCTCATAACATCAAAGTTTTTAATACATTCAAAAATAAATGCCGATTTTTTCTTCCTGAATAGTCTGTTACCCTCCTTACTGACATTTCAATCTCATCTTCATGCTCACAAATGCTACGTTCTGCTGGCCTGTTTCTTGTGCCCTTCTACACTCCTTCAGTAAAAACTCCTTTACTTTATTTGAATATAGTTTCAAAGGTTTAGATGACTTTAAAGCTCATCCATTGTGTAACTCAGTGAGATATTCAAGAGGGTGGAGTTCTCTCACAGCTGATGTGCTTTAAGTTTTTCTTTAGTCAGATTGTTGACCCACTAGACTTTAATTTGATCAAAAGCTGTTTTTTGGCACATTTCATAACTTAAAAAAAGGACCATACAATTACTCTTCAGTCTTGGTAGCAAAAGATTTCAGAGAAGACTTCTCTGGACAAGAAAAATTTCCTTGTTTGTGATCTTGCTTGGTATAGTCCCAGTTGACACATTTGCCTTTGAAAAACCCAAATTAACTTTAACATCAGCATCACTCATGTTAAAACTGCTCAAGGAAGGGAGACACCTTTTCTCATGTTGTAGGAATCAAGAAAGCTAAATTGTTGTAACTGGACACTCCAGTCCACGCAGGTTTGGAAGATGTCTGTCTAGCTGGATGTAGAAAATGGCTCCAACTGCAGAAACTAGGGCCTCATGCATCTCCTCAGCATTTGTTATATTGTGGCTTTCATTTACATACATGTCTTTCTACAACAGCAGTCATTTCCACACTAGTTTCAGTTTCTGCAAGGCTTTGGACTCTTTTGCTGACCATAAGATCACTGTGTGTCAAATAACACTTCTCAAATATGCCTGAAATATACATATAGCTTACTATAGACACATGAAAACACTTATCTGAAAGTTAATTGATACATTGATGAAAAATAAATTATTATCCCATTTGTCCATGTTTTATAAGTAAGGCATGGTTTCGAATATTAATTATGATGAGCCTAGCAATTTTGCCAAGACCAGCCATAGCTTCAATCTAATTCCAATTGTTACCCTTAAATTTATTTTACCCAAATACCATTAAACCTACATAAATACCCACACAAATATAGCTTAAAAGATAAAATTATCACAGGTCCTTAGGCTGCAATTTCATTATTTGAAAGGGGGCATTTTCTTTCAAAAAAAAAAAAAAGAAAAAGAAAAAAAAGAAAAAAAAATGGACCGCTTACCATTAAAAAATTACACCTAGATAATTTTTCTGAGTGAACTTTTTTTCTGGCTTTTAGCCTGTATTAAAATACAAACAAACCCGTTTCTTACCTGAACCAAGTGGTACCAGTACATTCAAATGGCTTTTTGTCTACACTGGCATCTGCAGGTTAATCCCATGACATATTTCGTTATAGGCTCGTTTTTCCCTGTGTGGATGGTTTCCAGCACAAACCAAGCCCATATCCCAGTGCTGGTCACATGGTGTAACCCATTCATTCTCCCAAAGATACTTGGAAATGTCCAATTACGATCATCGGAGACAAAAGAATCCACACCTGACAAGAATCAGTTTGCTTTCGTAACTCACGCTGTTTTGCTTCATGTAAACGCGACGAAGATGACTGTTAATATCTCTGTTGCAATTTCTCAATACACTACATGTTTTTTATATCTGTACACAGAGTATAAACCACATGATATACGACTTCGTTGAGGAAGATTTGCAAACAAACAGTCTGCAATTTCCGCCATGTTGGATAATGACGTTGTGTTGTTCTGACGTTAGTACATTAGTTTCACATGATTTTAAAATGTGTTAGATGCTTGTTTCAACCAGAAAAAAATTAAAATAAGTAAAATGAAAATAAAAAGTTCAACTTACAGTGTTTTAAACCATTTGTTGACTTGAAAGAGATAGCTGAAGTTGAGAGCACCGATATATATGTGTCCGGATATATTTACGAAAAATGAAGAAATTAGGTCATGTTCTATCTGTTACAACGGACAAGTTGTAGAACAGCAGTAAGTTTTGATTTCATGTACAAATAGAATAATGAGTTATCTGTTAGTCCTGAACACGCTTTACCCCAAAGACCTGTGAAGATGAAGATATTGTCAAAAATAGAAGGGGGGTGTTAAAAGCATGTGGTTTGTAGGCCTGAGAAAAACGCTTGGTTTGTTACCATGGAAACGAAGAGAGTGAAAAAAGTGTATATCATTTTAATCCCCTATCTTTATGTTAAAATATATATCCAAACTAAATCATTTAGTGACACCTGTATAAACTTTAAGGCCAATCAATATAACCCTGTTTTTCAGAAGAATTTTTGGTTGATAATACCCCCAAATTGTCACTGGCTATATCTCTGTAAGTAGGGATTTTTTTCAGGAAATATTGTAGCCTCAGGTATTGTTCATATAAAGGTTCAAACCCACCAAATATGATGTAAATCCGTTCACCCCCACCTTGCCGCATTTTCTACATTTGGTTTGGTTTTCTCGTGGACACACACTTAAACATCTGAATGTATTTTTTTTTATTCTCTCCTCTTATGGTCTCGCTAAAAGTAAAACCCGTCTGTTGTGAACCGCCTCTGATCCCATTGTACTCTTTAATAACATGGGTAAAGCCAAAATCAATCTTAATGTAAAACAAACTCCGAGCTTCTAGTCGGGTTGTCAAACACGACTTCGTGTACATCATGAACTTTACCGTTCATGTCGGGGACCTAATAACCGGTATATTAAAATCCGTTATTGCAGAGTACATGGCTTTTTCTGTGCGTGTACAATGCGGGTAAACATATGGTTATGTGCGTTGTTTTACTGGTGGAAGCAAAAAAAAAAATTTTGCAAGAGCCAAACTTGATTGTACATTGGATGATCGACACTCATAATTATAATCACTCTCATGATATGGCTACATTTGTCTGCCAAGTTAAATTGGCAAGAATGACATTTTTTTCTGTACTGATCTACCTTGTTGGAAGAAGACATAAAGAAAGTTTTAGTACCATATGGTAAATAAGAACATTTATTGAACTAAAGCGATAACACATCTTCATATCAGATTCAAAAATCAACTATAAATATGCCGTTAATAATTCAAAGAAATATAATAAATTCCATGCTACGTACAAACGGGGGGTTATTGCAATTGTTCTGAGATCTATGCCTGCCATTTGACTTTTCGGCCTAATATGAAAGGGGGTTATCTCTTTAGAAAGCCTGATGTCTTCGATATTGTGCATGTTAAACACAGTGGCGGATTAAGAGGGCGGGTCAAGGGGGTCCTGACCCCCCCCCCTTCGATTTCTGAAAAATATATTACACCAATATTCCCCTTTTGAAATAAGAATTTTGACTAGCTAAACCATGGTTCTAAACCGTACCAAATGGTACTGTTTGCTCTCCAAAAAACCATTTTTTGTCGGGTCCGTTGAGCAGGCCCCAAACCGCACACCAATGCTTCGCATCCGAGGCCTGTCGTTCCGAATCCCCCTTCTAATAATCCTGGTTCCGCCCCTGTGTTACACTTTTTATATATACTATTTATATATACGGGTATAACCGCAAGTTAATTATAAAATTTTTGTATGATGTTCGCATTCCAATTGGCCCGTGAAAGCCTATGGCTGATTTTTCATTATTATTTTATATATCACCTCCATGCATCTCCGTCTGACACCAATGTCACGTATAGAAACCATTTGTGGTGTTTTGCATGAGAATCCGTACTATATTAGTATAAAAACAAACAAAAGGCATAGGCTTTTTAACATTGGTTTATTTTATTATGCTAATGACATCCATGGTAGCGTTTCGCCAACATCTCAAACATATATTCTACAACACTCCACACATCTGTGAGCCGTACAACATAATCGGAAAGAAACACAGGAATTTGGAACATTAAGGTAAATCAAAGCATGTACTACTTTTTCCATCTTTATTATTGTTAAGTGTAATAGAAGACCCATGGGGTACACTTACAATTTGCACTTGGCTTAAATCTGTAGAATATATTGAAGTAGAAATAAAGGTACCTTGACTACTTTTTGCAAAGCTAACAGGTGAAATATACTTTTAGAAAGCTAACAAATGGAAATATAGTTTTAGAAAACAAACAAATATTTCTCTGTTGGGAATAGAATAATAATTGGGAACATAATAATGAAATGTTATATTTTACGCTGCTGCATCATATAAAATTATGCTATATATCAGATTAAATATGTGTGCCATACATTATTTCAAACATTTGGACGTGTTATGGGACTCAGTTGGCAAAAAACGAGTGCATATGAAGTAGTCAAGGTTATAAATGATACGTGAGCTATTGGGTGGATGGGTTTTTATAACCTAGACTGGGTTCCCATACCTAGATCGATCTAACAGAGCTGAATTGCTTTTAGTTTAAGCGGCTTGAGTTTATTGCAATTTAGCGAGAATCCTCTTGGATATAGATCGAACCACGGTTAGCACGATAGGGTCTGGGAATGGTCCCCTAGATTTGTTTCGTTCAGAGTGAAGACAACTGCAGGATGAAAAAAATATATTAGTGATATATAACTATCCGCGACATGTGTTTTAGTCTATTTTACAATGCGGGTAGTAATAACAGTCGGTTATGTATGTAGTAATACTGCTAATACAGACACAGCTTTTTTGCACGGCTGTTTTGCTGCATCATACAATGCGGGCAGACTGCCGGTGTGGCAGGAGCGCACGTCCTAGTAACGAAAGTCCGCCCTGAATGCAAGTATTGCTGGGGCATGCATTGCTGGGAATGGAAGTCCTAGGGCATACGTTACTAGGATTCAGTGTCGGTAGGACGAATGCTCCTAAGTAATGCAAGCTCTACGTGTAGTAATGCACGTCCTAATGGGACGTGCGTTCCTAACATTTTAGTAACGCATGTCCTATATAGTTTACACCAAGATATGACATGAATAAATAGATAAAGAGATATACTAGATTTAAAGATATATTAAACGTTTGCTTTATTTAGCGTCCCTGCTTGAAAGGACATCTCATGTGGCTCTTGCGACTCGCAAGGCAGACTTTCCTCTATCTCAACGACCTCCACGGCCTCCGTAACACCCAAAAATCGTAGGCTTAACACAAAACACGGGATTAATTTTTCGGTTTACAATCGCAGAAATTGAAAAATAACCCCAGACTCAATGGAAATTTGCTCTTGGATAGAGGATTTAAAACAAATCATATATAATGTTCTGTAATATTCCTTTGGTATTTTTGCGCTTTGAGATTAAATACAAAACAAAAAACAGTTGTAAGTGTAATAATCAAGAATATTATACATTAAAAACACCAACAAACAGTAACCTACAACAAGTTATCCTAGGTGGGCGTAGGAGGTGAGGTCATGTCAAAGGTAAGTCTCGAACCCAAGCATGTACAGGGTAGCAGGGAGTTCCATGAATACTTACCTTATGGTATTATACGCTAACCACTACACAGACGAGCTGAAATTGAGGACTCCACATTTTTTGTCTTATATATGGCTCATCAGAAGGATTTTCATATAATCTATAATTATAATTATTTAATCGTATTATTGCATTAGGATAGGACTTTCAAAAGGCCGGACTAACATTACTGTCATAGGTGTAACAGGAATAAAAGTCCACCAGTAATACAAGTCCTACCTACTCTAATTATGAGCCAGGAACCTAAGTCCTGTAGGACTACTATTCCCAAGTAATGTTAGTCCTACTGACAACCATTTCCAGGAACCGAGGTCCTACGGACTACGGAACTACGGACCTCGGTTGCTGGGGGACTTGGATTACTAATACACCGGTTTAAAACATAGATGCCGATCAGATTCATATATTGGTTTTCTTCTCCAACTTATATAATGGAACTTAATGTTTATATCAAGAAGAATGCATGCAAACATATTGTTGTATGCATGTTTGTCTGTGTGAGTGTAAGTGCGCAGTGCGCGCGAGTGAGTGTTTATGGCCTTTTTGTAAGTGCTAACTTGAGTAACACATTTCATACATTCTACATTATTTAACAGACATACGTAGACAGACAGACAGGCAGAAAGACAGACAGACAGTAATATACGCACGTGTAGACCTGGTGCTATTTATCCACAATGGTGACCACGATTTCAAAGAAATTTTGACTGAGATTTTAAAAAAGTAGTATTAGCACTCTCACTTGTCTTTTGTATAGAAGTATATGGACTTGTGGGAGCCCAGTTATTAAACAGACCAGTTTTCCTTAAATCTTATATTCAGAAATCATAATACCTGTTCAAATAATGTAGCATATCAAATATTTCGAAATGGATGTATTATCACATACACAAACATGTTAAAATGATTTGAAAAGGATGTAGATATGTTACAAAAACCGAACAACACGCAACGTCTGATCATCACCTGGCGTCTTTATCATGCTAATTACCACCATGGGATGGGAAAGCTTTTCCAACATAAAATAATTATTGCGTAGTTTTCTCTTATTCCTTTGCTGATCAACGAAGTCGGTAGAATACATACGATTGTTTGGGACAGCCAAGGTAAATCACCACGTTTTTGTTCTTTGCGTTTGTGGATAAAAGCAATGTACTTATAAATAATTAATAAATACTAATACGATCCATAAAACAGTACAACTCGCTACAGAACTACACGCTATAACACTGTCCCTGATGTGAGACAGGTTGCGCCTTCCGCAGTCAGTGAAGATCTCTGGGCCCTAATGTAGACGGCCCCTACACCCTTCGGTTGAACCAAGGGGGGTCACGGTCCAAGATGTCCATATTGGTCCAACTGACGGTGTGATCAGGTGCCTTGAGCAACATAAATGTGTTGAAACGCCTCCTCAGACTCACCAATGAACTGCTGTATATAGGCCTGCTGATTAATTATATTAATAGGAGAATGTGATATGGTTTTGTGAGCGACCATAACGAGGGGTTCAATTGATATCTTTCAGATCTTGGAATATAACCTCTGTAAGAAGACTTGCACCCAACCAAGATGTTCTGCAGTCTATTGAAAACCATTTCCGTTGCCATGTTGGCGAGTGGTTCCACACTGGTTATACAGGATAAAAAGGTATAAAAATTACCTGTGATGACTTACCAAAGTTTTTTCTTTATGTAATGAAATATTTCTCGGATAAGGCATGAAAAAAAAAAAAAAACAAGTTTGTCAATTTTTGTTGTTTGGTGTTACAAAAACATCCAATTTGGCTAAACTAATGTTGAATTGGAAGGTCAGTGTTAGCAGTTCAGGTTCATGTTTATAATTCAATAGTAAATACTAATAAGATCCATAAAACAGTACTGCTCGCTACAGAACTACACACTATAATTCTGTCTCATATGTGAGAAAGCCACGGGCAGTAAACAGTGATGCTCTGAGCACCGACTAGCAAGACACATAAACACACACACACACACACACACAAAAAAAAAAAATTATATCATTATAATAGATAAAATAACATGGGAACATTAATAACGGTGAAAATTGATAGAACCTTAATCATAAGATGATGATTGCATGTTTCTCTTACAGGTACAAGAAGAGACACCAAGTGATATTTGGACTGCCAAATGGAGATTTGTCATAGCCAACTTGGACATAAACGGAGATGGAAAGCTGGATAAAAACGAGTTTGTAAATATGATGGCAGCAAGAGTACGAGTAATAACGAAGTCTGCCGAGAAGGAAGAGAAAATGAGAGCTTATTTGCAGACCGTATGGGACAAGTGGTGGAAAGAGATTATGAATGACGATAACTTAGAAAGCATTACCGCAAACGACATGATCAAAAACAAAGCCGAAATTACTGCAAAAATGGTTGAGGAACATAATCTGGACATCGAAGACAAATGGGCTCTTACGTTCTTTGAGCTGGTGGATGCAAACGGGGATGACACTCTTGATGCAAAAGAGTATGACAATTTTCTCAAGATTTTCCACGCTAAATTTTCTGCAGAAATTTTCTCTGAAATGGATTCCGACAAAAATGGTGCTATTAGCAAATATGAAATGGTTATAAAGCATTTGCTGTTCGATGCAGGTGACACCATGGAAGGGGCATATTTCTACGGGAAAGTAGTCTAATTCAATGGCTCTCATACTGTCTCAATAAGTGTACACTTACGAGGTCAAGAGTCGAACAACAGATATAACCAGAATAATTTTATTTTGTTTTATTATCAAGCTGAAATAAATGTCGAATCAGCCTAAAATTACACTAGAACTTTGCATAGTTAAGCTGTTTAAGATAAAATGTAAGAAATTTTCATTTATAAAAAAAATGATATTAAAAACTACGGCTAGATATTTAATATTTGCAATTTACATTAAAACCTCATTTTGATACATGTTAAATTGATCTTCTTGTTAGCCTGTGTCAAGGTTTGTTTTCTTCTCCAGCTCAATGTCTGACATACATGCACAGTACCCGTGCTTTGACGTCCAACACGTGACGGAGTTAAGCACACTGTTAATTTGTCATTGTCTGAACCAAAACTTTTATCTCAGCTAAGACGGATATCCAAGCAAAAATGGTTAATAACCAATACCTAGACATGGAATTTAAATGGGCTATTACGTTCTTTGGGCTGGTGGTTGCAAACGGAGATGGAATTCTTGTTGGTAAAGAGTTTCCTCAAGATTTCCCACACTCCGCTTTCCCCAGAGATTTTCTCTGACTTAGCTACAGCAATGGTGGCATAGGTAGGAGTGAAATGGTAATAAACCACGTGTCTTTCCTCACAGGTAACAGTAAGAAGACGGGGGAGATCTTTATGGAAAAATAGAGTAATCCAATTGCAGGGGATAAGGGATAAGGGAACCGTGCATGGGGGAAGGACCATTTGAATGATCCTTGGCCTTAGTTAAACGCGCTCTGAAAGCTTTGAAAGTGTAACAAAGGAAAATAATGTAACAATAAGTATACATCATAAAATTTGAAATGGTCTTATTCTTATCTTGTTTCTTGAGAAATAAGGCCCACTTAAACATGTCTTGAACTTCCATGCTTTGACTTTCTTTACATGACAAACTTACTTAAATAATGACTGCATGCTTATCTATCAACACATTGACCCCCAAGCGACCAAGCTATTTTACTGACTAAAATGACCAAGTGGGGTCATCTATGACCCCATTGTACACTGTATACAGGGATCCTTATTATAAAAGGCTGGCTAGGGGTTTATCACACCTATAACTACTCCCAGCATTTAAGACATGTATTTCATAATGATCTATTGTAGTAAGTATTTGGTAGTAATACTTCTACTGCACGAAATAACCAAACAGAGATTTTAAGAACAACATTACAACATTATTTAGACGGTCCTTGTCAGTTCCCACCTGCAAAAATATTTCTCTTTTTTGCCACACCAAATGAAAATGTATATCATGGAAAATAAATCTGAGTAAAAAAAGACTTATGTTGAGCTAGCATCCTGCTAACATCAATAAAAATAATTAGTTAACTTGCTAATTAGTGAATACGCTAATACTGGTAAGGAAGTCATCCTACTCAGTACTCATTCAATCTACCTATGTTACTACCATAGGCCTCTTTCATAGACTTGTAAATACTATACACTGATACATGTAACTTTTGACTGTTGGCACTGTAACAATTAAATTATTAATTAAAAAAACAGAACTGCATGTAATGATATTGCTAACTGGGATTAACATACTAAATAAGAAAATAAGAATGAGAAAATAAAGTGTATACCCGTTCATATTTAAATAATCTCCTTCTTCTAAAGATCATTTTTTCATCTAAATATACATGTACTGTCATTGCGCAGAATGTGGTAAGTGAGACTGAATGCAAATTCTAAACATTAAACAACCTATCTTAAACTGGAAAAAAATAATAGGTGCGTATATAAGGCCTCCTCTCTATTTCTTTTTGCTCACTTCACTTTCTTACACAGAACGATACGGGTACTCTAACGACACCATTTTAGCACACCCAGTCGCAGGAAAAGGTAATTATTTCAACGATAACGTAAACTTCTCTGGCTTTGGGTATTTCAACGTTTCCATCTATCCTTTTATAACGATTAGCACACTTGGTCGGGGGTAAGGCAAATTATTTCAACGCTAAAGTAACGTAAACTTCTCCGGCTTTGGGTCTTTGCAACGTTTCCGTCTATCCTTTCTCTTACACTTTCGTATGTACTTCGTGTAAATTTGTTATCAATTTTTAGGTTATTTTGTATTTAAATTTGTTTTCAGTATTTTTCTCTACAATTTTTGTTCTGTTATTTATTTTGTTTTATTTTATTTTCTTTCAGTTTTACGTTTGAATTTAATAAAATTCAACCAGTTAGAGACTTCCTTTATTTGACTGAGTGCAGCTACATGCAGAGTTTCATGAAATAGAAATAATAAATAAATTAATTAATAATAAATTTATTTTAAGTCTAAAATCCATTTAAAATGTTCAGTAGACTTTACATAAAATATCATAAATAATACTACATAAAATATCATAAATAAAATCTAGGTAAAACAGCCATTATTCCATACAATTAAATGCAATTAATACAAGATTTATAAAACCAATTAAGAGTTAATCAAAATATTTCCTAAAAAGGTATGTTTTGAGTTCTTTTTTAAAATGTTTGGTAGACTGAATTGCTCGGATTTCCAGCGGTAATAGATTCCATTCCTTTGGACCTGCAGCTTTAAAAGATATATCACCGTAGGTTTTTAATCGCATTTTTACTGGGCTGAGTAGCAATTGGTCTACAGACCGCAGATTTCGCATTGGAACATAGTGACTGACTAATTCATTGATGTAGATTGGTGCCAATCCATAAAAAACATAGAAACATAACAATGGTGACATATTACCTGATTCACACACCTGATATATTCGCGCGCTTTCAAAACACATGGCCTACATGTATACCTGGAGACACGTTTTTTAAGGGAATCTTTCCCCCTATTTAATCTTTCTCAATTTGAGTTTATGAAGATTTCGAGCAAATGTTCCCTCTTTAACCCAGCGAATTGGTGTACGTGTGTGTGTGTTTGTGTGTTTGTGTGTGTGTGTTAGAGAGAGAGTGAGACAGAAAGAAAGTGCGTGTGTGTGTGTGTGTGTGAGAGAGAGAGAGAGAGAGAGAGAGAGAGAGAAAGTGTGTGTGTGTGTGTGTGTGTGTGTGTGTGTGTATGTGCTCGCACGTTTGTGTGGGAGTCTATAGGATAAAGAGTGGATCAAATGATCAATTGATGTTGCTGTAACCAACATTATCCAATATTTGATTCGAACTGCGAAAGATAGAGAGAACATCACCCAAGCTTCCCTATGTTTCCCGTGGTTTCCTGGTTCCCTGGTTTCCCCATATATATATATATATATATATATATATATATATATATATATATATATATATATATATATATATATATATATATATATATATATATGTATATGGAGAGAGAGAGAGAGAGAGAGAGAGAGAGAGAGATGAACATAGTGATGAAGACTGCTGTTTCTTGAACTAGGGACCCGTCTATTTGGATTAGTTGAAGCTTACCAAACCCAGGGGCGGATTTAGGCCGTCTTCTGGGTCTTCTGGAAGACGGTCAGATTTTTGAGTTAACATTGACGGGTATCTATTTTTTCTGTCGGAAGACGGTCAAAAATGGAGGATGGATCAACAAAGATAATTTGGAAGACTGTCAGAAAATATCTCTGGATCCGGCCCTGAAACCACCTCATCTCCTGTTTTTCTTAACTTTCGTTAACACGCCCTAAGTGTTAAAAACATACAATGCTTTTTTAGGAGCCTAATTGAACGAAATGAATAAAATGTAAAATGTTAACGATAACTGTAACATAAGTCGGTCCCACTGAAAAAAATGTGGTACGCACAGGTATTGCGCCACTGATACCACAGCAGCTCAAAAGTTTTTTCTCCAATTTGACTTTGCCATTATACCCTTACCCCTATGACGGCACTTAGGAATGCTGCACGTGCATTTCTTTCTCTAGCCTGTAAAAGTAATTGTTTAATACAATGTGCGCCCTGCTTTATGTGTAGTCTATACCGCGGGCTTAGTATTGCAAAACATTGACCCCGATGACAAAAAATGCCATTTTTCGAGCTCGGAATAAATGTAACTCTTAACAGGAATATGTAATTGAGTGATTAGTGGATACAAATCTGGAGAACAACATTTTTTATCATGTCTCCAAGCCATCGAGACTAAACAGTATTGCCTTGTGTCATGTTTACCAAAGAAGCGAGAGTTATTGATTCAACAAAGATTTAGGTCATGTCTTATGAATCGGTTGAGGCTGCATACTGAGGACACGGCTGAGGACAAGCTTTATAACTAAGTGGCGCAACATTCATGTGTGCTCATAGGTGGGAATTAGTTTTTAAGTGGCGCTTATTACCTGAAACCATTCTGTGAAGATAGGGCGCCGACTGGCTGGCTAGGCGGTGAAGACGGTTTAAACGAACAGGAAAACCGGCTACACGTTCTAATTTGAAAAACACTCAGGTAAGTCAAGAAGACATATCTGCTAAATACGTCCCTTGCTTTCTCTCCCTCTCTCTCTCTCCCTCTCTCTCTTTCTCTGTCATCAAGGGAAGAAGAGTTTAGGTAAACGTCATATTTTTTACACACTTATTGTTTCTTAGATTAGTTTTATTCAAGTAAAATCACATAATTAAATTATTCTTGGTGTGGCGACTCTTGACAAAACAGCATTTGAGTGAATCATTTGTGGTGATACTCGCTCTTTGCTGTCGCAAAGGATGTAAAACGGACCTTGTAGGATTGACAAAATATATGGTATATTACTCTGACGTTATAGCATTTGAAATATGTATCAGTTATACACACACAAAAACAAAATAATAATAATAATAAATAATAAATAAAAAATGGCGGACTCAAACTGAAACACCTCGCCAACGCAACGTACCTTTCTTTACAGTCATTTTTGTCCGACTTTAAGGGGGGTACATTAGTGCTCATACCGTAATTGTCAACATATATCCAATATATAGAAAAAAAAAGACAACGATGAAAATATTTAGACTTAAACGTTAAGTTCAGGTGTGATATCCACAATTACTTCCGCTTTGCCACACCTGTGCTTGCTACCCATTTTCGAACCCTAGATTTCGCATTGTGCCTGTCTCGATATAAAAACAACAGTAACCAAACAGTGCGGCGTTAGATTTCATTCAAGCACTTTTTCAGTCGTTAATTTAAAGCCATAATAACTCTTCGGTTTGGCCAAAAATAGGATTTTCCTGGAGTAAACGGCAATTTTCCCGTACTTAGCAATGGTCAACGACCCCATTCCTGCATTCAAAGTTGGTCCAGGGTTTTTTCCTAAACGTTTGGATTTTTGTTAAAACCTCTACATTGCACAGTCACGCGATATCGCGCGATATTTTCTGGTGACCTACTTAAAACCGCGGGAAAAGCAGACAACAGCAACACTATATAACAATAATATAAGATTCATAAGATATATTCGTCTTTTTGCTCAAAGTGCATTTATATCTACAGTGTGTGCAGTTCTGGACTTTTCGTTATCCGACGCACTGTACAAAAACTCGCAACTTACGTCTACGGATTGCATAACGCGTCTGCTTTCTTATGGCGCCATAGGTTATTTTGGTCTCGAATAAACGCGAGAATCCGCGTGGCACCCCAAAGTCATTGGCAACCTTGACGACCGGGAAGAAAGGTATCGAAAGCTCTAATGAAATGCACAGATTTTAGTTTTACTACAATAACAGCCGTTTTAGTGGTAAAATGCAATATAATATATTCCCATGCGTTATTTACTATGTATTTCTTGCGGAATTTTGAATCTCTATGGAAGAGTTATTATTGCTTTAAGTTGCGAGTTATGCGTAGGTGCAATTCTATGGAAAAAAAACAAACTTGAGCGTATAGTGTATTAGTAGTAGTACTTCTACACAGTTGTTGAATGTAAAATTTTGGTGTGGACAAAAAGAGAGTGGGTGTCATTTCTCATGGTAAATCTCATTTTATTATGTTGTTTATTTTATGTTTTTTTTTTTTTTTTTTTTTTTTTTTTTTTAATATGTAGAATTATCATTTGTACTTCTGTATTGCCTGTATTTTTGTTCAGAAATATCTATTTGGAGAGAGAGAGAGAGAGAGAGAGAGAGAGAGAGAGAGAGAGACAGAGAGAGAGATATTAAAGCCACGATCAGTTTCTAAGTTAGTGGCAGATAAAAAAAGGAAAGAAGAGGAAGAAAAATAAGCTACATCACACCATTTATACGCTCCCATTTTCTTTCAGATCCACAATGGACGCAAGCCATACCCAGTTGTTTCAGACGGGTCAGCCTCCAGACCGTTTTCCTTACGGTGCCCTCAAATGTTTGGGTGGATTCCAGATTGCTTTGGGACTCCTAATAATAGGGTGTGGCGCGGCCGACCTCCATCTCAACTATTTTGCCGTTGGCCAAAACCCCCTCCCTTCCAATACCAACATGTATTATCATCGCAACATGACTTATAATGAGATAGGTCACATCTTGACCGTGGTCAGTGCTCCGATATGGTGCGGTGCCTGGGTAAGTTTTTGTTCTCTAATTTTTAATAATACCAGATACCCTCCCAATACTTTACATGATAGGCCGACGAGACTAAATATATAATTTAAAAGTATAAGATATACATAGCAAGTGAAAAAGAATCTACCAGGATTTTATGAAAGACAAAATGTATTTCTAAAGAATTTATTTCTTAGTACATTTAACTCGTACTTATAATAGTGCTTGTATTTGGTGACGTACCTGCTCTTGTCGGCTCCTTAGCTGTTGGATACATGTCCTGAAGTTTGATGCCCAGAAAAAAAATGACTAGTGTTTAGTTGATTGATAGTGGTTTTTCTTTCTAAAACAAATGTTATACAAATCTCTGTCTCTTTTTTTAATTTTTAGTTTTTCTTTACCGGTATTTTCGGAGCTTGCATCACAAAAAATCGACAAAGTTACAAACGATGCCTGGTGATTGATAACAGAAATAAATTAATAAATAGATAAATGAGTATTATAGTATAAATTAATTTATCGTTTGATTGACTTATTTACGGAGTAGCTGGCAAATTAGTCGCACGAGTAATAAGCCTAGGCAATTATGATTAAGAAAGAGAAAGGTAGAAGGAGAGAGAGAGAGACGAATCTTATCAAAATGAACGTTACTTATTAAGAAGCAGTGGTAATTTAAACGTCTACCTGTCAATAAACATTGTTTCTCATTATTCAGGCAGCACATCTGTTATGATAGGTTTTGAGAGCCTGCCCTTAGCAAAATATCAGGTCTACTGTAAATTCGCGGCGAATTTGCAGCAAATTTCCTGCAATATTGGTGCAAATTAATTCCTTATTTTGAATTTGGATTAAATGTGCTGCAATATGGCTTCAAACTAGCAGCAATAAAATTGTACTTGCAAATTCTGTAAACTCGTAGCTGCAAATGTTTCATTTTGATAAGGGCATTGCCATTCTGTAACTGCAACACGCGCAGTAATTACAAGTTAGAGAGTAGATCAGAGTATTGTAGTGAGATGTGTTCATGTGTCACATGACACACGTACAGGTATAAAGTTGAACTCCCGCCCTGACATTTCAGTTCAGCGACACTGGTTTCCCCGAACCATATTGGTTTATGTTTAATTCAGTTTTAGTCCATAAAGTTTATGTCAGTTTTTGCTTGTTTTCAGAAGTAGTTAGTTTTTCTGCAGCGAAATACAACATATCCATTCCAAGAAAGTTTTTGAGTTTCCAACGGTACGGTCACGGCAACACATTCTTTTGCCTGGTCTTTACGTAAGACAGTTATCTTGCAATGCGGCCCTCACCTCCCCCCTCCCCTCCCCCTACCCTAATGACAGGCAATTAATTACCTACCCTCGGGTATGGAGAACTTTTACAGAAACGAGCTCTTATGACGTTATGACATGACGGAAGATATCTCCGAAAACATACAAATGCAGTTGTATCGTTGAGATATATTACGCTCGGGACAAACAGGTCTCTATACTGAAGCAAATTTATGATATATTATGTATACTACTTTCACTTTCACTTCTCTTTCAGCGGAACTCTTTCCAGACGTTTTCAATCCTCACTGCCATAATCTTCGGTCCTACTGCGATGGGGTTAGTGATTGTTTCACCTTTTTTCATAGTAAGTATGACCCAAAGTGACAGCATGTTTTTTTTACTCCGACCACAGGGTGCGTTACTGGTCCCTTACAAAATATTAATTTTGCTTTCTAATTTAGAAGTCCTGATAGCAGAGGGCACATTTAGAACAGCGCAGACTAACTGTAACAGATCTGCAGATCAAATATGCTGACCAACTAAAAGCTTGCCGCTTTATTCCCGATTATAGACACTAAATACATTCCCCGCGGGGATTACACAAGTATCCAAGTAGTCGGCCATATTCGTCGGCGGATCTCTTAGTCCGATGTTCAGAATGCTCTGTAAGATGTTAGCCACATGTTAAGTAAATACACCTCTCCTTGGGGACATTGAGTGGAAGGCGGAAAAGCAGGTGATTATAATAGTACGTCGGAAAGAAAAGGAGGAGTGTTAATCTGTTACTGACTGCAATCAGCAAGGGTCCCCATGGAGTTGGATCGACTTACGTAGACCCATAGCTTCATTGGGAATGAGCACTAAACGACAGTGCTACATGTACCTTTATTAGCAATTGAATAGCCAGAGTCTGTCAAATATCTGCATTATTTCAAAATTGTCGAGAGCTTCAAAATATCGTTCATTTAACCGTATTTCAGCGCTAAAACCCGCTTTACTATACTATACTGTACTGTACTGTACTGTACTGTACTGTACTATACTATACAATATTATACTAAACTATACTATACTAAACTGTACTGTACTGAACTGTACTGTACTGTACTATACTATAGTGTACTTTACTATACTATACTATACTTAACTATACTGTACTGTGCTATACTATACTATACTGTACTATACTATACTATACTATACTATACTATACTTGATAAAGTGATATAGGGATCATGCCGTGATCCAGTGTTCTTATTTCAAAGTATCAAAAGATTCTTTACACAAAAAGGTACTGATTGTACAACCAATGAATGACTTAACCATAGTAAAATAATCAAAGCCACATTTTATATAGTATTTTGTACTTTATCCCCTGGACTAGTTGACGCACCTGACGCGTCTTTGCGTGGAGTCAAAAGTTATGCAACGTTTGCTGAATGCTGGCGTTCCACATATGGTACATAGATAGTATGGGGGTCATTTTTGTCAGCAGGATTATCCTTCAGTTATCCATTTCCGTGGATATCCCGTACATTCTTAATGACGTTCCAATCTGGGTGTTAAGCTGAGTCTGGTTGGCATATGACCACCCTACTGTTGCATTACCTGTACATGCAGTAGCATTATCGTGCTAAAACATAAATGGGTGGTCATAGTCCCCAAAGATAGTCTCGACAATATTTGGATGCATGACTCTGCGTAAAGGCTTCCGTTGACCACTGACAGCATGCCTATACAATGGCACCGGTAGACTATAAAATATACCCCTCACTCTGGAGCCGCATCAAAATAATTAGTCTTTAGGGAGTTCAATAAGATTACATCACGTTAAATAGGTCAATGCTCTACCATTCACAGCCCCAATTTACACAAAGATCGGTTTCACTGTTGTTATGGGATTGTAAAATTAAAACTATGGGTACCCTTGTTGCAATTAATATAATGGCGGTAGGGGTGCCACATTATACAGAGCATCTTAATCATGGGTTTTTCACGTTCAATTATCAGTTGAAAGTAACATTTTGATACCCATGCATTTATTTACAGATCAGTTCCAAAGCCAATATTTTACAGTACGTGTTTTTTGTGGCAGCGGGAGGGCTGGGCTTCATTGAGTGGATAGTAGCCATCGTGTCCGCCTCCGTTTGCTGTTGCTGCTCGCCCATAGACCAGCAAGAAACGGTATTTTTGGCCTTTTTATTCTAAAACCATTAATTTAAGTTGAAATTTTTACAATTTTTTTTTCATTCAGTATATTTTATAGTTAAACAGACACAAACACACCCAAGAGAGAGAGAGAGAGAGAGAGAGAAGGAGAGATGTATTACATTGTACACTGTGGTATTGGTGTTTTCTCATTTCAGCAAGTTCTCTATGTACCGGGCAGTGTACCGGGTCAGCCCTACTATCCAATGATAAGTACCGCCCAACAACAGCAACAACAGCTCCCACCACAGTCTCAACACTACATGTCACCCACTGCCCCTATGGGATACCAACAGCCAGGTCCATATACCCCTTACCAAACAGGCGGAGGGCCCTCCTACCAGAATCCAAACTACCAGCAACCTGGAGGTAACTGGAC
Source organism: Lingula anatina (assembly GCF_051362555.1). Lineage (NCBI taxonomy): Eukaryota > Metazoa > Brachiopoda > Lingulata > Lingulida > Lingulidae > Lingula > Lingula anatina. Next base: position 14,250,013 of record NC_141774.1, on the reverse strand, counting down.
TTAAGAGAAATCAAAACACACTGAGGCTTTTGCCCGCGGAGAAAACTTCTATTGACACTATAAGCGGACTCCGAGTGCACTGACTGAAAAGCAGAAATAAGAAGATGAAGACAGTGACACTGATTATGGTAGTTCACCGCCCACTGAAACCAAGCAGTAGCAGGGTTCTGACAGTTGTTATGGCAACGTTAACTCCATTATCAAATCAGAACTCTTATATGCCGTCTGCAATATCAAATCACTAGTACATGTACATAGCAACTTCTTTTTTTTTTTTACAGTTTATGCATTTTAACATGCAGCGCAGCCAAGCACGTCTATGGGTGCTTTCCAAATGTAGCTATCGTCCTACAAATATTGATCCAACTCCTCAGGGACTCCCGCTGAATGTAATATGATTAATTGAATGTCACGCTTCCTCGAGCAGCTAGGGGTGATAAACTATCGTGTGCGTTCGATCGCACTCAAAACGAAGCGAAAAAGCTTCCTGGAGCCGAGGAAATCACCTCTAAATGACGTGGCAACCGCTCACGTCGTGGCTATACACTGGAATAGGCCGAGTACATCAGACGATTGGTGAATGGGTTTCGCCCTATACAGCTCTTTTGCGGGCCACGTTGCTGGACGCGTGTTTGAGAAACAGTCGTTCCCCTGGCGCGGAATACAAGCCGCATTAACTTGTGCAGATAAAGCAGATGCATCAATGACTTATTTTCATGCATGGCGTAAAATATACACAAAGCTGTATTTTGTAATCCAGATATATATGTGTATGTGTGTGTAGCATTCAGAGAGCTCAACTATGCGGATAATTTATATATATAACTAAAAATAAATAAACATGAAACGTGTCGGATACTTATTTATTTACTTTAATTATATATATATATGAACATAATGATAAAGACCGCTGTTTCTTTAACTAAGGACCCGGCTCCCTGGATTACTTACCATCCACCTCCTGTTTTTCTTACCTTTCATTAACACGCTCTAAGTGTTAAAAATATACAGTTCTTTTAATTGAACGAAATTAATAAAATGTAAACTGTTAACGATAACTCAAACATAATGTGGTACGCATAGGTATTGCGCCACTGATCCCACAGCAGCTCACAGGAATTTTTTTCTATTTGACTTTGTCATTATACACTTACCCCTATATTCACTTGGTGCCACTCAGGTTTTGTGCACGTGCACTTCTTTCTGTCTTAACCTCTAAAAGCCATAGTTCATTACAATGCGCGCACTGCATTATGTGAAGTCCATACCGCGGGTTTATTATTGCAAAACATTGACCCCGATGACAAAAAATTCCATTTTTTGAGCTCGGAATAAATGTAACTCTTAACAGGAATATGTAATTGAGTGATTAGTGGATACAAATCTGGAGAACAACATTTTTATCATATCTCTACAGGTAAGTCCTTTTGGCTAAACAGTATAGCCCTTGTGTCATGTTTACCAACGAAGCGACAGTTATTGATTCAACAAAGATTTAGGTCATGATTTTATGAATCGGTTCAGGCTGCATACTGAGGACACTGCTGAGGACAAGCTTTATAACTAAGTGGCGCAACATTCATGTGTGTTCACAAGTGGGAATTAGTTTTAAAGTGTCGTGCATTACCTGAAACCATTCTGTGAAGCTAGGGCGCTGACTGGCTGGCTAGGCGGTGAAGACGGTAAAGAAGCAGAGGAAAATCGGCTACACAATCATATTTGAAAAAAAAAACAAACACTCAGGTAAGTCAAGAAGACATATCTACTACTGCGTCCCTCGCTTTTTCTCCCTCTATCTTATCTCTTTCATTCTCCTTCTCTCTTTCTGTGTCAGCAGCGGAAGAAGAATCAAGGTTAACGTCATGTTTTCAATGACTTATTATTTTTCGATAAACTGTATTCAAGAAAACAAAAATGTAATTCAAATAAAAGGGGGTGTTGGCCACGTATAGATCTGGGTGTGGTGACTCTTGACAAAACCGCATTTGAGCGAATCGTATGTGGTGATACTCGCTCTTTGATGTCGCAAAGGCTCTAAAACGGACGTTGTAGGATTGACAAAATGATATATTACACTGACGTTATAGCATTTGAAATATATACCAGTTATGCACCAAAAAAGATGGCGGGCTGAAACTGAAACACCCCTGGCCAACGCAACGTAACTTTCTTCACAGTCATTTTTGTCCGACTTTGAGGGGGGTACACGGCTTATACCTTAAGTGTAAACATATATCCTATATATCAAAAATAAAGCGTTCAGGTGTGATATCTACAATTGCTTTCCCTTTGCCACACCTGTGCTTGCTACCTATGCTTTTCTCGAACCCTGGATTCCGCATTGTGTCTGTCGTGCTATAATAACAACTGTAACCAAATAGTGCGGCTTTGGGTTTCATTCAAGCACCTTTCCTGTCGTTTATTTAGGTCGCAAGTTAGCGGTAGGTGGAATTCGTATAGTGTATCAGTACTAGTACTTCTGAATAGTTCTTGAAGTAAAAAAAAAACAAAAACAGAGTGGGTGTCATTTCTCATGGTGAATCTAATTTATATTCCTTTGTTTGCATTATATTTCTTTTTAATATTAATATGTTCATTCGTACTTATATATGTGCATTGCCTGCATTTTGTTGAGAAATATCTCTGGAGAGAGAGAGAGAGAAGGAGAGATTAACCCTCAAGTGACCGAGTGGGGTCATTTACGACCCCATCAATATGATTTAATGTGCCATCTCTTTATTTTTTATTTGAATTTTCTTTCCTTGCATGAGTTTGTCAGTCTACTAATCCTACACACTTTCACAGCTTTTTGTAGGGATCAACCAATAAGTGTGGTGTATACATCACAAATTCTTCTGGGGTCATTTATGACCCCAAAGTGAAGCATTGGTTTTTACATATTAGTTTTTTAAATTTTATTCAATTTTTTTTTGCCCACGCAACACTGACAGGAAAATGTCACATGCATGTGCTTCATGCAACCAGCCAGTGTGCCCAAAACAAAGCCACAGATAAGTGGTTTGTGAAGATTGTGCTTGAAGTGTTACTAATAGTGCAGCGCTGAATCTTATTTGAGTAGCTTTGTTGGAACTTGTTCTCATGACTGGGTCTCTCATTTTTACGGATACAATTTTCGGGTATTTCGGAAATCTAACGAATTCTGTCGATATCATATTATACATATTTTAACAAATTGTTTGTGTGGATTTTGTTTTATACACAGATGTGGTAGTAACATACGTGTAGGTTGATTGAATGTGTTCTGAGTAGTATGACTTCCTTACCAGCATTAGAGTATTCCCTACTCAGCAAGTCAGCTAATTATTCTTATTGAAGTTAGCAGGATGCGATCTCAACATAAGTCAAAATATTTTTACACAAAGTAATTTTGTAATGTACTTTTTTTCATTTAGTGTGGCAAATAAAAAGAGAAATATTTCTGCAAGTGGAAACTGACAAGGACTGTCTAAATACCAGTGTAATGTTGTTCTTAAACTCTGTGCTTGGTTATTTCATGCATTAAAAGTATTATTTACTACATTAGATCATTATAAAATACTTGTCTTAAATCCTGGGAGTATTTTAGGTGTGATAAACCCTCAACAGCCTTTTAGTATAAGGATCCCTGTACAGAGCACAATGGGGTCACAGATGACCCCACTTGGTCATTTCAGTCAGTAAAATAACTTGGTCTCTTGAGGGTTAAAGCCACGATCAGTTTCTAAACTAGTGGCAGATAAAAAAAAGTCCATACGTGTATATGATCATGGAAATATGTCGTTTTATATTTCAGTGATATAATGTACACCTACCCTGAGTGTCAGAGCACAGTAAAAGCTAGCATGTTAAAAGTCTTTTGATGTGATTCCTTTTATTAGTTTGCTGATATGGGTTATATATGAAATCAAGATCGAGCTGGCAATACGGAAATGTAGAACCTAGGGTATGTACACCGTGAATAGTGGCAGTTTTAAAAGGAAAGAAGAGGAAGAAAAACAATCTACAGCACACTGCAAATACACTCTTATTTTCTTTCAGACTGACAATGAACGCAAGCCATACCCAGTTGGTTCAGGCGGCGCAGCCCCCACGCCGTTTTCCTTACCGGTCCCTCAAATGTTTGGGTGGGCTCCAGATTGCTTTGGGACTCCTTATAGTAGGGTGTGGCGCAACCGACCTAAACTTGAACTATTTTAACATTGGGCAATTTTACAGCTATTATTATCGCGACGGCTACTACTACTACAGATCGTATTATGCCATAGCTCGTACCTTGACCACGGTCAGTGCTCCGATATGGTGCGGTGCCTGGGTAAGTTTTTATTCTCTAATTTTAAATAATATTAGCTACCCTGTAAATGCTTTACATGATATACCAACCAGACTAATTACTGTATATAATTAAAAAATATTAACGTTTTTGCAATGAATCGTATTACCAACTGGTCCAATTAAAGCAATTGATTCGCACAGTATATATTAACATACATATCAAGTAAAAAAAGATTATCTACCAGGATTTGATGAAAGACAATTAGAACATATTTTCTAAAGAATTTATTTCTAGTACATGTAACTCGTACTTTTACTAGTTTTCATTTAGTAACATACCTGCTCTTGTCAGATCTTCAGGTATTGGATACTTGTCCTGAAGTTTGATGCCTAGAAAAAATGACTAGTTTTTAGTTGATTGATAGCGGTTGGCAATATTCATTTTTCTAGTCTAAAACAAATGCTATACAAATTTATGTCTTTTTTTAACTTTCAGTTTTTCTTCACTGGTATTTTGGGCGTTTGCATCTCAGAAAATCGACAAAATTACAAACGATGCCTGGTGAGTAATTACAGAAAAAAATTAATCAAAATATTAATGAGTATATAAGTATATATTGACTTATCGTTTGATTGACGGACTTATTTTCGTAGTAGCTGGCAAATTAGTCGCACGAAGAATCAAGGAGTAATAAGCCTGGGCAATACTGATTAAGAAAGAGGGAGAGATAGAAAGGGAGAGATGAATTTTATCAAAATGAACGTTACTTATTAAGAAGCAGTGGAAATTAAACGGCTACCTACATGTATGGAATGTCAATAAAATTGTTCCTCATCATTCATCTTTTCGCTACACGTAGGCAGCACATCTGTTCTGATAGGTTTTGAAAGTCTGCCTTTAGCAAAATTTTCTGCAATATCGCTGCAAACTGCAATTCCTTCGTGCGAATTTGCAGTAAATGTGCTGCAACATGGCTACACATTAGCAGCACTAGAATTATTCTTGCAAATCCTACAAATTCGTTCCTTCAAACTATTTTGATAAGGGCATGGCCACTCGAATGACTCGTCTTTACGAAAGACAGTTATCGTGGAAAACAGCCCTCCCCTCCCCTCACTCTGACGGCCAATTAATTAACTACCAGTACTCCCGGATGTGGAGAACTTAAGAGGAAAAAGCTCCCTATGACGTTATGACTTGATGGAAGATATTTCTCCCGAAACAAGAACACGAATGATATTTGGGTCCTCGATTTGAAACCATACAGCTTTTGTGTTTTTGGTCTCCAAATACTTTTAAAAAGTCAATAAAACTAATAAATAGGCCGTCGACAAGAACCTCTTATCTCGTGTCTTTTAAATTAATTATAATTGAATATCACAATAATAAAAGAGTCGCCTTTTCATGTACGCCCGGCTATAAACTCTAATTAAAAATATCAACTTTTACGAGATTACAAATTGTATCGTATTGTTTGGCTCCATTGCCTCGCTTTAAAAAATTAGAACAGGCGCTCCAAAACCGTAAGACGAAGTAAATTTTTTTATATTGGTCGAGTTTGCCCCCGACTAGAATATCCTCACAACATTATCTGCAATTAACCTTCCTACGATTTTAATGTATTTTGGAATATAATTTTCAATCTGCTCGATGAAGAATTGTATTAATCAAGAGTGGGGGAGGGGTGTAAAATCCCCTTGGGGCCACATATAACACTATAAATGCAAAGGGAATCATCCTTACAATGACGGCAAAATGAATGTTAATCAAAGGAAAGTCCAATGGATTTGCTTTTTAAAACATACAATCAACAGAATATTTCTAATATGATTTCTCAAAACAACACCAGAAAGCAACTAAATTAAATCAACCAGACGGTAAACACCGGCAGGCTTTGTCAATTTCACCATTTGTTTATTACAAACAGCGTATTTTTCGCACATGCGCAGTAGTTTGAGACCTGTGCTCCCAAAACATACGTATGCGGTTGTATCGCTGAGATATATTACACTCGGTGCTAACAGGTCTCTACACTGAAGTAAATTTATGATAATATACAATGTATATACTATTATGTATGCTCCTTTCATATTCACTTTCACTTTCTGTTTCAGCGTAACTCTTTCCAGACTTTTTCAATTCTCGCTGCAATAATCTTCGCTCCGACTGTGATGGGGGTAGCGATTGCTGCATCTTTATTTAGAGTAAGTATGACCCAAAGTGACAACATGTAACTATAGCTTTTTTACTCCGACCACAGGATGCGTTACTGTTCCGTTACAAAAAAATTAATATTGCATATTATTTGAGAAGCCCTCATAGCACAGGGCGTAATAGCGCATTTACAACAGCGTGGACTAACAGTAACAGATCTGAGGATCAAGTATGGTGACCAACTAAAAGACTTGCCACTTTATTCCCAATTATAGACACAACATACATTCCCTGTGGGGATTACACAACACGTATTCAAGTAGCCGGGCATATTTGTTCCTCGGATCTCTTATAGTCTAAATGATTGGTGCAAAAATTGCTCAGAAGGTGGAAAAAGCATGAAACTTGGCAAAAATGTTATTTGGACTTTGCAGATCATTTTCAAGGGTAGTGCCAAATTTTTCAAAGCGTTGCTTAGCAACCATTACTGGGGAAGTGATTTACCTCAGAAACTAGCTGATTGAACCTTTCTTCTCCAGTTCAAAATATTTTGAAAGGCTTTTGATAATGATTAAGGCCATGAAACCTATCACTATACAATTTTAAGCCATTAAAAGCCCAAATAAGCCATTGCAACAGTTGCTACACAGCATATTACCCAAGCAACAAGTATTTAATAATATATATTGTTTTCTGTATACATATAAACAACAGATACAAATATCTCTTTAGTATTTAAAATATCCTCCAGTTCCTTCTCATCTTATTGTTCCCATTCTACATTTACTTCATATTTCTTTTAAGGTTTTTTATTAATCTTTTTATTTTTATTATTTTCACTATTCTTATAATTTTTATTTTTATTAATTAAAATTATTAATATAGGTACATAAATATTGCAAAATTCACAAACTCATAAGATAAGTATTGAATATTCTATGATTTTGTGTGATCTGTTTCTTTAGTTTATGTTAGTTGCTAATTATCAGCACTCAAGTTTTTTTTCATAATATTTGTGTACCTTTCACCTACACTTTTATGTGAGCAGTAAGAAATCAACGGGACGGTTACCATCGGTGGGTGGATTGTTGGTGGATTGTTTGTTTGTCTGTCTGTCTGTCTGTCTGTCTGTTTGTTTGTTTGCTTGTTTATTTGTTTGTTTGTTTACATAATTTTGGGTAACTATGGCTACGAATGTTTTTTTTTTTTGTTTTTCTTTTAAAGCCTTGTTTATTTTTTCTTGTTTGTTTCATATTTTTCACATCATTTTCTTTGTTTTTGAAAATCCTTTCAACGACACAATAACGAGCCAGAGAACTAGCGATAACTTCGTGAAACGGCATCATTACTAGCAAGAGGCTAACGACCAATCGCTAACTAACTTCTGCTTCGAGAAACGAGCCCCTGAAACATAAATGAGTGGTCATGGTGCCCAAAGATAGTCTCGACAGTATTTGGAAGCACGGCTCTGTGTTAAGGCTCCGTTGACCACTTCCAGCACGCCTGTATACAGTGGTAGACAATACACCCCGTACCACTTGACATATGTGGAGTGCGCCCGGATGACAAAAGGCAGAAAATTTGGAAGCCACTTCTTTTCAGCTGCTCTCCAAACCCCTCGACGTCCATCACTTCTCGACATCGCTTAAGTTGCTTGTGTCTACGACAAGTATCCGTGTTCAGTTGTTGGTTGGCGTCCAAGCCAGAATTCTGGTATACCATCTGACTCGATGTAGACGAGTCCTGGCCGGACCACTGGTCTGCTAACAAGAACCCTGTCAAGATAACGGTGACTGTGCAGACGGCCAAAGACGGCATACACTTAGAAACACGATTTTCTCTATTCTTGTTAAAGCTGCAGTCAAGTTCTTATATATAATTGTCATGAATAGTTTTCCATGGAGAAGGCGTGTGAACATCCTCTGTTCTTTAGTTCTATCATTCACATTCCCGATTTACACGACGATCGGTTTCGTCGTTATGTGATAGTAAAATTAAATCCATGGGTACCCATGTTGCAATGAATTGCAATGGCGGAAAGGGTGACACAGTATACATCTTAATCACGGGTTTTTCACGTTCAAGTATCAGTTGAAAACATGCACTTTAATGCCCATGCGTTTATTTACAGATCAGTTCCGATGTCAATATTATCAAGGAGGTGTTTATTTGGGCAGCGGGAGGGCTGAGCTTCATTGAGTTGATAGTAGCCATCGTGTCTGCCTCCGTCTGCTGTTGCTGCTCGACCATAGACCAGCGAGAACCGGTATTTGTGGCCTTTATACTTCTACACTCCCAATTTAAGTTAAGATAAAATCTTATTGATTGAAATCTACAATTGTTTTCATTCAGAATTATTTATAGTTAAACAGACACATAAACACACCCGGGAGAGAGAGAGAGAGACGTATCACATTGTACACTGTGATATTGGTGTTTGTCATTTCAGCAAGTTCTCTATATACCGGGCAGTACACAGGGTCAGCAGTACGTCACAGTGTTAACCGCCCAACACCCGCCACAACAGCTTCCACCACAGTCTCAACACTACATGTCACCCACTGCCCCTATGGCATACCAACAGCCAGGTCCATATGTCCCGTACCAAACAGCTGGAGGCCCGACCTACCAGTCTTCAAACTACCAGCAACCTGGAGGTAACTGGACTGAAGAGAAATCGAAACCACCCGAGGATTTGGCCCTCGGAGAAAACTTCTATTGAAACTTTAAGCGACCTCCGACTACCATAATGGGTGTCACTGACTGAAAAGCAGAAATAAGAAGATGAAGACAGTGACACCCATTATGGCAGTGCACCGACCACTGAAACCAAGCAGTAGCAGGGTTCTGACAGTTGTTATGGCAACGTTAACTCCATTATCAAACCATAACTCTTATATACCGTCTGCAATATCAAATCACTAGTACATGTACATAGCAACTTCTTTTTTTTTTTTTTTTACAGTTTATGCATTTTCAACTTGCAGCACAGCCAAGTACGTCTACGGGTGCTTCCCTCCCCCCCCCCCCCCCCCCCCAACACTTATTCGGAATCAGCATGAAATGAAGAAGAATTGGACCAAACTAAGAATTTTAAAATTCGAACCACATTCGGATGAAAAATTTCAAATTGACCTTAATTATTGCAAGAGTACCGTTGGAATACTCAGAATGCGCTTGAAATCGCCTGGAGTGATGAGTGTATTTTCAACTGTGTAGCTCTCAAAAGCAGTTCGAATGTAGTTGGAAAACTAGAAATATTTATAATGCTGTAAGAAGGCAGTAAAAATATTTAGAATATACTTTGAACGGCGCACTGGTGTAGTTCGATTGCTGGCATAATTAATATTTCAGCTTATCCGAGGCACATTCGAAACATTCTGACGGAGTATAAAATCGCCGTCAAACTAGAGGCGGGATTATTAAGAATGGCGTCGGAAATACAATACTTTGTGCATTCCAGGATATTCGAATAGCATTTTAAAAACATTTTAAAAATCCTAAGTGCATTCCAAATATTTTTACCCATTCTTGTGACCGGCTCAAAATTTTCTGTGATGTCAAAAACTTTCGAAGTGCATCCCAAGAGGAAATTTATCGAATGGCATTTGAACAGTATTCTAACTGCACTATGACTGCATTCTAAATATTCTCACGGCATTCCGACAGCATTCGAAACATAATGATTTTCATGCATGGCGTAAAATATACACAAAGCTATATTTGTATTCCAGATAGATATGTGTATGTGTGTGGCATTCAGGGAATGCGGATGATTTATATATAATAACTAAAGATAGATAAACATGAAACATAAGATTTACTTATATATTTAATTAAACTATATATATATATACATGTGTATATATATATATATATATATATATATATATATATATATATATATATATATATTGCTGTTTTTTAAACTGAGGACCCGGCTACTTGGATCACATAAAGCTCACCCATGCACCCCATTCGTTGTTTTTCTTGCATTTCATTTATACGCCTTAAGTGTTAAAATGTACACTTCTTTTAGAGGAGTCTAATTGAACGAATCGAATAAAATGTAAAATGTTAACGATAACTGTAACCAAGGATCTGTTATAACTCCTTGCTGTAACAAAAGGCGGTCGCACTAAAATAAGTGTGCTATATACGCATAGGTATTGCGGCACTGATACCACAGCAGCTCACAAGATTTTTCTCCAACATGACTTTGCCATTATACCCTTACCTCTATGACGACACTTAGGAATGCTGCACGTGCATTTCTTTCTTTAACCTGTAAAAGCCATTGTTAAATACAATGCGCACCCTGCTTTACGTGTAGTCTATACCGCAGGCTTAGTATTGCAAAACATTGACCCCAATAACAAAAAATTCCATTTTTCGAGCTCGGAATTAATGTAACTGTTCACAGGAATATGTAATTGAGTGATTAGTGGATACAAACCTGGAGAACAACATTTTTATCATGTCTCCAAGCCATCGAGACTAAACAGTATTGCCTTTGTGTTATGTTTACCAACGAAGCGACAGCCATTGATTCAACAAAGATTTAGGTCATGTCTTATGGATCGGTTGAGGCTGCATACTGAGGACACGGCTAAGGACAAGCTTTATAACTAAGTGGCGCAACATTCATGTGTGCTCATAAGGGAATTAGTTTTTAAGTGTCGTTTATTATTTGAAACCGTTCTGTGAAGATAGGGCGCTGACTGGCTGGCTAGGCGGTGAAGGCGGTTAAGACACAGAGGAAAACCGGCTACAGGATCAAATTTGAAAAACACTCAGGTAAGGCAAGAAGGCATCTACTAATGTCCCTTGATTTCCCCCATCCTCTCCCTCTTTCTCTTTCTCTGTCAGCAATTAGAGGCTCATACTTTTAGTGTAAATCTATATCCGATATATAAAAAATAAAGCAAAATATGAAAATATTTAAACCGAAACGTTACGTTCAGGTGTGATATCCACAATTACATTCGCTTTGCCACACCTGTGCTTGCTACTTGCTTTTCTTGAACCCTGGATTCTGCATTGTGTCTGTCGCGCAATCATAACAACAGTAAGCAAACAGTGCGGCGTTGAATTTCATTCAAGCACCTTTCTGGTCGTTTATTTAAGTTGCAAATTATCCGTAGGTGCAACTCTATGGAAAAACGAACTCTATGGAAAAACGTGAGAGTATAGTGTATTAGTATTAGTAGTACTTCTAAATAGTTCTTGAATTAAAATTTTTGGTGCCGACAAAAACAGTGGGTGTCATTTCTCATGATGAATCTCATTTTTATTTTTTCGTTTATATTATATTTCTTTTATAATATTAATAAAGGAAATTATCATTTGTAGTTATGCATGTGCATTGCCTATATTTTGTGTAGAAATATCTCTGGAGAGAGAGAGAGAGAGAGAGAGAGAGATTAAATGCACCGTCAGTTTCTAAGCTAGTGGCAGATAAAAAAGTCCATATGTAAACATGGTCATGGAAATATATCGTCTAATATTTCCATGGTATAAAATGTGAAAAGTGGCATTTTTAAAAGGAAAGATGTGTAAGAAAAACAATCTACAATCACACGGTACATACCCCCTATTTTCTTTCAGACTGACAATGAACGTAAGCCATACCCAACTGGTTCAGACGGGGCAGCCCCTAGACCGTTTTCCTTATGGTGCCCTCAAATGTTTGGGTGGATTCCAGATCGCTTTGGGACTCCTTATAATAGGGTGTGGCGTGACTGACCTCCAACTAAACTATTTCTTCTACACAATAGATTTCAACAGCTATTATTATCGCGACAGCTACTCCAGAACATTCTATAACATAGAACGTACCTCGACCATGGTCAGTGCTCCCATATGGTGCGGTGCCTGGGTAAGTTTTTATTTTTCTAATTTTTAATAATACCAGCTACCCTCCAAATACTTAACATGATATACCGACTAGAATAATTAAAGAATATATAAGTTATTGCAATTAATTTTATTATTTTATTACCAACTAGTCATATTAAGGCAATTAATTCGCACAGTTTATATTAGCATACATAGCAACTGAACAAGATTATCTATCAGGATTTTATGAAAGACAAAACATATTTTCTGAAGAACCTATGTTTTTAGTCCATGTAACTCGTACTTTTGATAGTGATTTTATTTAGTAACATACCTGCTCTTGTCGGCTCCTTAGCTGTTGGATACATGTCCTTAATTTTGATGCCTACAAAAAATGACTGGCAATATTAATGGTTCTAATCTAAAACAAATGTTATACGAATCTCTGTCTCTTCTTAAACTTTCAGTTTTTTTTCACCGGTATTTTCGGCGCTTGCATCACAAGAAATCGACAAAGCTACAAACGATGCCTGGTGAGTAATTACAGAAAGAAATTAATCAAAAGATAAATGAGTATATTAGTATAAATTTACTTATCGTTTGATTGACAGACTTATTTACCGAGTAGCTGGTAATTAGTCGCACAAAGAATCAAGGAGTAATAAGCCTAGGCAATATATTAAGAAAGAGAGAGAGAGATAGAAGGAGGGAGAGACGAACCTTATCTGAATAAGAGTTACTCATTAAGATGCAGTGGTAATTTAAACGGCTGCCGATAGAGTGACAATCAAAACTGTTCCTCATTGTTTATTTTGCCATACACGTAAGCAGTACATTTGTTCTTATAGGTTTTGAGTCTGTCCTTTAGGAAAATATCGATCAGGTCTACAGCAAATCCACGGCGAATTTGCAGGAAGTTTTTTTACAATATCGCTGCAAACTGCAATTCTTTTTTTGTGAATTTGCGGTAAATGTGCTGCAATATGGCTACAAACTAGCAGCAGTAAAATTGTTCTTGCAAGTCCCCCAAACTTTTCATTTTGATAAAAGCATGCCCAATCTATTCCCTGGTCATTACTTAAAGGATTTGCTGCATGCCGTCAGAATGGCCTGAACGGAACATATTCTTCAGAAAACATGCCCAACTAACGATATCTTTATCCAAATACACAAATTAAAAGCTCATTTTGTAAATTTTTGGCTTTAAAAAACGTCCTATTTGCTCGGCCTGAGAGTTAATGAGCTACGTTGTCACGTGGTCTGATGACGACAATCGCGCCACTGGAGAATAGAGCGTGCTTAGCTGTTAAACTGAGCTGCATTGTCTACCTGTACGATGACTTCTCTCGCTTCTGATAAAAGTTTATACTCATTCAAATCTCTTACCCGAGGGGTCTAAATCCTCGTGAAGCTGTGTAAAACCATTTCCCGTCTAGTCAAATCTTTAACAAGCATTTAATCATGGTTATCCCAAGTTGTATAAAACTCTGCATTTGAATGAGTTAAGGGAAATGTTGATTATTGCATATGAGGTCCATGTTATTTGTGAAATTCAATTTATTTTATTAAACCGCTGACACTCCGTCTTGCATACTTTTATTAAACTGAGGTAAACAATGCCCGTTACCTTTACAAATCCTATCTTAATCATCCATCTAGCTGGAACTTCCTTTACCTCTTAATTAGAGGGTTAAATGGCATTCAATTTGTCTTGCTTGTATCGAACGCACTCTCTATCTAAGCTTTACTCCAGTTATCTCAGGTAAAAATCTACCTGTGCGTTAGTTACAAAGGGCAGCTCCCGTAGACCTGGGGGTACTAGATAAAATCTGAACACCAGGTTTATCGAGGTGCTAGAGAAAGAAAGGAAGAAATTTTCCTGCACAACTTCATAGGAATTTTAACACGGACTAGATCCAGCTTAGACCTCCAAACTAACAGGGTGACATGGGCAATTTTCACACACAAATCATAAAACTACAGACTTGACATTTAATATGGAATATTTCAGTTTCGAAGGTGTGCCTAGGTAGAAATGCGTTCTTTTTTCAAAAAACTAATATCTCATATAAGATATTTGAATGAAGAAGTGTGTAGTCAGGTGTGTCGCTTCCAATTAACTGAATACCAGGTTTGTTACGCTGCTGCATTATGTAATATGAAGTAATTTAATTGGGTAGTGCTCCTTTGGGCAGGTCAAAGCTTGGCTTTGGCAAAGCACGGTTCTGTCAAAAAAGTATCCATATGTCGGCAACTACTGCATAGAAGAAATTGAAATTTTGCATGCAAGTGGTCGGTTTTGCAGTGTGTAAAATGAGCTATGCAGTGCTTTGCAAATTTGTTAATCTGTGGCAAAATGGCGCGAAAAAGACAGACATTGCCAGACAGTTAATTGCGCCAAACGAAACGGTCCGCACAGTTTTATAGAATAATGCCCAGACTGATGTACCTACATAGAGGCCACACCCAATGTATTAAAATCTTACCACCAGAGTACAGGACCCACTGTCTTTCAGGATATGCCGTTGCAACTAAACAAAAACCACCCAGTCCGTTCAGAATGAGGGGTAAATTGCCATCAAAACGCATTTTTCAAGGCCCTTAGCGAACACCAAACTGGTTTTTGCAGGTTAGCATACCAGACGACCTCCGAGGAACCCACTGTAAACAGCAAAACATCGTTGTATGTTTCTCTAATGAATTAGGGACCATGACCGTTTCTGGGTTGAACACTGAAACCTCGTGGCTTTCTTTATTGAGGTCAGATTTCACCTGTACCGCTCAACTAGTCAAAACAGAGTTTACAGACATCCAGAAGAGGCCAACGACGAAGTGTGTGCCGCCTCTAAAGTGACTTAGGTCATTTACAGCGTCAGTATTTGAAGTGGATACCACATTGGTGCCAAAACATCAATGGCAGTCATCGACGAAAATCTGAACCAGATTAAATAAAGGAATAATCTGGGAACCACTTGACTATCATTTGATAGGGGGCACCTTAAGAACAATTTTAGGTTGTAGGGTGGGATTGCCGGTTCACACAGAGCACTTTTAATAACAGATTACTTAGAGAACCAAGGGAATGAACAGCTACCTTGGTCATCAAAACCGCCATATTTGAACCACGTAGACAATATGTGGGTAGGCCATTACTCGCCAGATGAATGGCCGACATGTCCTACAACAAAACTGAGCCAAATTGGACAGATTTCGACCGATGCCTGGAATGTTATTCCAGATTGAACTCTAAAACCATATCCCAAGGAATGCCTTGCCGCTTGAGAGCGCTGGTAGCAGCCAGAAGAGGTCAGGCGTAACAGCGACTGTTACTGTGACTAGACACTGACATGAGGGTCCTTTGTGGAGCGTGTAACTCTTTTACAGACAATAATTTGGAAAATATGGAGATCTAAAATATCTCATTTAATGGTTGCCGTATGACGTAGAAAAGGCAATGTGTTTTTGTTTGCTTCTCTGGTGAATTCCATTAATGAACTGATGTCACAATGACATCAAAGAGATGATTAAAAGTTATTAGAACACGATTTTAATCCTTATTTTCATTTATCAGTCAGTAAAATAGGAAAAAAACTGATGAAAAATGATTTGGAAAAAATATTCCATATTAAATGTCAAGTCTGTATATTTCAGTTAACCGCCTTTAAAATAAATATACCGTTCTGGGTAAATTAGAATAGTTATTAAATCGCGAAAATATTTTTGACTTAAATGATGATTTTATTATTAATGGAAATTAAGCTACTATATGAGGTACATTTGCTGTGATTACGCTGTCCTTCATGTTTTGCGTAAGTCTACATTTTGCTGTATATGCTTGTAATTTTTTTAAATATGTGCGTACAATTTTTGCAGGTCTAGTTACCCCCCTGTTATGTGATGAGAGTATAAATTTGGCAATTAGTTCCTTAGCTTATTTAAATAGAATTGCAGTGTAAAATGTTCAACAAGATGTTGGCGAAATAGCCCATTACTCTTTGTAGGTATTTCCTCCGTCAAAGTTTGTATAAAATTATCTTTCAATCTTTACTCTTTCAAAGACAGTATAAAGTTACCTGACATATTTTCGTGTAAACTTAATGACAAGCCAAGTGTCTCCAGTTCATTCCGTACTCAATTTAACCCAAGCAAATTTTTTTCTTGAGTAGATCTTTATAGCACGGTGTTATAAGCTTACAAATTTGCAAAAAAAAAAAAAAAAAAAAAAAAAAAAAAAAAAAAAAAATTGCGTACTGACGCAGAATTTGCGTTTCAAGTTATAAAATGATCAATCTTTTAAATTATTTTATATTTCAGATGAAATAATCTTCAGAAACAAATCCTCAATGCATAAACAAATTAGGATAACGAACCATTTTATTACAGCAGTTCCCATTTTTTCTTTAATATAACTCTCTTTTTCCTGTTTTTCCTCAACACGTTTTCTTCCACGGAAGCTTCAAGATACCCTGAGAGCAATTTCTTTTATTAATGTTAGCGACCGTGTTAGAACTTTATTGTTTAATTCAAATTCTTGTTTTTCTTTTTATCAATATTGGAGGTAATACCCACATATTTTACAAGCTCTTGATAAAAAGAAAAACAAGAATTTGAATATATACATACAGCGCTAATGAAACTGTTCTCTCTTAATTGTTTAAGTATTGATATTTAACATCATTTACAAATACCAATAAAATAACCCCATGAAATAAATGAAATATATTGAAAAATATGAAAGCCCACCAAGACGAGTTTCATACCTGTTATTACCTGACTTGGGAATTGCAGCGGTGCATAATTAACAGGTTTTATTGTTAACGAGCTCTTGGTCAACTACAATGAATTTAAAAATGCATCAGTAATTAGTAAGCTTGCCAACTGATGACAGTATCTAAAAGACTATCAGCTTTTGATATGATCTAAAACACCTGAGGTGACCGAGATTGCGAGGATCGCAACTATTGTCACCAAAGTTAGCAAGTTAGTCACGGAAGACCGTCACAGATAAAGAAAGATAGTCAAGGAGTGCTGCAATTTTGGTGAATCCCACGGCAACACACTGAGGCATAAAGAAAATTGCTCAACTCCGTTCAACACAACTTTCCAAAATCATTCTGTCTGTTTGCACCATGCAGCTCAGTTGAGTCTCATAGACCTTTATCGTGATTGTCGTCACAGTACCACGTGACCCAGATCTGTTGCTTCATTTATGCATATTTAGGTGATGTTTACTAAAACGCTTTTTTACTATCAATAGATTGTTTTTATAATTTTTAAATGGCGGGTATCGATTAAAACATACCTCTAGTGTATAGATTGAGTGCTGAATCTTCAAAATTCGAGAAATGGATTTTTCCGTGAACCTTGTCCTTTAAGACAGTGATTTTGCAATACGGCCCTCCCCTCCACCTCCCCTAATGACGGCCAATTAATTACCTACCCCCGGATGTGGAGAACTTTCAAAGGAACGAGCACCCTTTGACGTTATGACATGAGGAGAGATATTTCTCCCAAAACATACATATGCGGTTGTATCGCTGAGATATATTACGCTCGGGACAAACAGGTCTCTATACTCTATGCGAATTTATGATAATAAACAATGTATATATCATGTATGCTCCTTTCACTCTCTCTTTCAGCGTAACTCTTTCCAGACGCTTTCAATCCTCACTGCTGTAATCTTCGCTCCGACTCTGATGGGGATAGCGACTGCTGCATCTTTGTACAGAGTAAGTATGACAGAAAATGACAACATGTTATTTTAAGTTTTTTTTATTCTGGCCACAGGATGCGTTACTGTTCTGTTACAAAGATATTAATTTATCTTACTATTTAGGAGCCCTCGTAGCAGAGGGCGTAAGAGCACATTTAGAACAGCGTGGACTAACTGTAACAGATCTGCAGATCAAATATGCTGACCAACTAAAGACTTGCCGCTTTATTCCCAATTATAGACCCTAAATACATTCCCCGCAGGGATTACACGAGTCGTCAAGTAGTCGGCCATATTTGTCCCAAGGATCTCTTAGTCCGATGTTTAGAATGCGCTGAAAGATGTTAGTCACACGTAAAATGCACAAACCTCTTCTTGGAGGCGTCGAGTGGAACGCAGAAAAGCAGGCGATTGTAACAGCACATCAGAAAAAAAAAGGTAGAGTATTAATCTCTTAAACTGATTGCAATCAGCAAGGGCCTCCATGGAGCTGAATTGACTTACGTAGACCCTCATTGGGAATGAGCATTAAGCGACAATGCTACATTTACTAGCAAGTGAAGAGTCGGAGTCACTTGAGATCTGTCAAATATCTGCATTATTTAAATGAACAGCCATATACAGTACCATCATTGCTTAGAATTTATAATTACATTTCTAAACTGTACATTTCCTATACTGTAGTAAATCCATACGATAAAATGAATGTAAAAGCTAAACTATGAACATCTGAATTGTCGAGAGCTGCAAAATATCGTTCATTTAATTGTATTTCAGCGCTAAAATCCGCTTTACTATACTCCCCTAACAAGTGGTACCCCTAAAGCAACTGATAAAGTGATATGGGGATCATGTCGTGATCCAGTGTTCTTATTTCAACGTATTAAAAGGTTCTTTACACAAAAAGTTACTGATTGTACAACCAATGAATGACTTAACCATAGTAAAATTAACAAAGCCACATTTTAATATTTTGTACTTTATCCCCTGGACTAGTTGACGCACCTGTCTTTGCGTAAAGTCAAAAAGTCATGTAACGTTTGCCAAATGCTGGTGTTCCACATATAGTGCATAGATAGTATGAGATCATTTAATTTATTAGCAGGATTATCCTTCAGTTATCCATTTCCGTGGATATCCCACACATTCTTAGGTTTCGACTTGGGGGGTTAAGCTGTCCTTTGTGGTCCGGGTCTGGTTTGTACCGGTATATACTATATGACCAATCTACTGTTATACATTGGCTGTGCGTGGAGTAGCATTATCATGCTAAAACATAAATGGGTGGTCATGATCCGAAAAGATAGTCTCGGCAGAATTTGGATGCATGGCTATGCGTTCAGGCCTCCGTTGACCACTGTCAGCCCGCCTATACAATGGTAGCCAAACGACCCCATGCCATGCGACTTATGTGGAGTGCGTTCTCTTGACTATAGAGACAGAAATTTGGGAAGCCGCTTCTTTTCACCTGCTTTCCAAACCACTCACAAATCCCAACGTACACTTTTTACAACGCTTAACCTGCTTGTGTCTATGGCAAGTATCAGGCTGCATTCCCAGAGATTTAGATCGATCCAGGGATTTAGATTTAGATCGACTTAACTCCCTGGGGGTTCACGCTAAATTGCAGTCAGCCGAGCGCGCACCATAGTTAATTACCCCCTTTCAGCTTTTAGTAGGCAGGACAGACGCTTAGTCCGGCTAAGCTGACAGTAATCTAGTGAGACCCCACGGGGATAGATCGATCTAAAATCTATGGAAATGGGGTCTCAGTCTTCAATTGTTAGTTGGTGTCCATGCCAGATAAGAATTCAGGTATACCATCTGACTCGATGTAGACGGTTGCCGACGTGACCACT
This sequence comes from Lingula anatina, assembly GCF_051362555.1. Classification (NCBI taxonomy): domain Eukaryota; kingdom Metazoa; phylum Brachiopoda; class Lingulata; order Lingulida; family Lingulidae; genus Lingula; species Lingula anatina. The sequence goes on along the minus strand of NC_141774.1, from coordinate 14,230,173 downwards.
GGCCTACTAACAAGAACCCTGTCAAAATAACGGCGACTGTGAAGACGTCTACTGACGGTATACACTTGGCAACGTAATTACCCCTATTCTTTAAAAATGCTGCGGTCAAGTTCCTAAATGTCATGAATACGGGGAAAGTGTGTAAATATCTTCTCTTCTGTAGTCCTGTAGTTCTACCATTCACACCCCCTATTACACTATACGATCAGTTTCGCTGTTGTTATGTGATAGTAAAATTAAATCCATGGGTACCCTTGTTGCAATGAATGTAATAGCGGTAGGGGTGACACAATATACCTTTATTACGGGTTTTTCACGCCCAAGTATCAGTTGAAAACATGCACTTTAATACCCATGCCTTTATTTACAGACCAGGTACGGTGACAGTATTTTCCTGTATGTGTTTATTGGGGCAGCGGCAGGATTGGGCTTCATTGAGTTCATAGTAGCCATCGTGTCCGCCTCTGTCTGCTGTTGCTGCTCGACCATAGACCAGCGAGAAACGGTATTTGTGGCATTTTTATTCTAATACCATTAATTTAAGTTAGGATGAAATTTTATCCATTGAATTTTCCACAATTGTTTTTTTTTTTTTTTTCATTCAGTATATTTTATAGTTAAACAGACACACAAACACACCGGAACGAAAGAGAGAGAGAGAGAGAGAGAGAGAGAGAGAGAGAGAGACGTATCACATTGTTCACTGTGGTATTGATGTTTGTCATTTCAGCAAGTTCTCTATATACCGGGCAGTGTACCGGGTCAGCAGTTCGTCACAGTAATAAGCACCGTCCCACAACCGCCACAACAACAGCTTCCACCACAGTCTCAACACTACATGTCACCCACTGCCCCTATGGCATACCAACAGCCAGGTCCATATGTCCCGTACCAAACAGGCGGAGGACCCTCCTACCAGAATCCAAACTACCAGCAACCTGTTGCTGGAGGTAACTGGACTGAAGAGAAACCGAAACCTCCTGAGGCTTTTGCCCGCGGAGAAAACTTCTATTGACACTGTAAGCGGCCTCCGAGTGCACTGACTGAAAAGCAGTAATAAGAAGATGAAGACATTGAGCACCCATAATGGCAGTGTACCGCCCACTGAAACCCAGCAGTAGCAGGGTTCTGACAGTTGTTATGGCAATGTCAATTCCATTATCAACTCAGAACTTATGCAGTCAAATAATATTCCTGCAATATCAAATACTAGTATATATTTTTACAGTTGATGCATTTTAAACATGTCGGGTAGCCATGCAAGCACGTCTATAGATGTATTCCCTATGAAACTATAGTTATACATAAATTGATCATTTCCTCGGGGACTCGCGCTGAGTGCAATATGATGAAGTGAATGACACGCTTCCTCAAGCAGCTTCATGTAAGGAACTATTCGTTTGCACTCAAAGCGAAGTGAAAAAGCTCTCAGAGGCCGAGTAAATCACCCCTTATCCACTCGAAAGTCGTCATCTGCGCACAACGAAAGTCTCATTATTCTCGCCGCATGTCCCATAAGGCCGAGACCTTTTGCTGTATTATCCCTAAAACGGCTCAATTTTTGTGAATATATATATATATATATATATATATATATATATATATATATATATATATATATATATAATTCATTTCAATAAGGCAGGCTCCTGATGCCTAAAATTGCACATAAATTGACAAAAATCAATTGGGTGATTATACAATTGCATGTTGATACAGCTAATGTTTAAATAGTAGATTTTTAAATTCACGAATGACGAACAATATAAGCAAAGTTATGTTTTGTATTTAAGATATACCGGGTATATACATGTATATATAACACCAGATTGTGTCCTCTGTTCTAACAGTCACACATATAGGACTATAGAATACTAGTACATGTTCACCCATTATGTTACGGGTTATTTCAACGCTTGATGCAGTTTTGAGTTTAAGGCCTTTTTTGTAACGAAACTGAGGATCCCCGTAACCTACAGTCCGCCTTCCATTTAGGTAAAACAGTTGAGGTCAGGCTGACCTTCAGGTAAGTGGGTTAAAATCTAGGGCGAGGCTTACCTGTACAAATAAATTAGAAGCAGACTCTCTATCATGGGACATTCTTTGTCACGTCACATCGGTCAAGTCAAATGGCCTCATTGTTGTAGCCAGATATGTGTTGATATCGTGCCTCACATGCTTACAAGTATGCTGTCAGGACCGAAAATGTAATAAATGGCTTGAAGTGAAACAAAACTCGTTGTTCTAACTGACTACAAGTCCAACAAGTGGGAATAGAATTCTAAACTATATTACATGCATACAGGCATTCACCCACTCGCACGTTTATTTATTTATTTATTTATTTATTTATTTATTTATTTATGTAAGGAACTATTCGTTTGCACTCAAAGCGAAGTGCCGAGTAAATCACCCCTTATCCTCTCGAAAGCCATCATTTGCGCATAACGAAAGTCTCATTATTCTCGCCGCAAGTCCCATAAGGCCGAGACCTTTTGCTGTATTATCCCTAAAACCGCTCACATATATATATATATATAATTCATTCCAATAGGGCAGGCTCCTGATGCCTAAAATTGCACATAAATTGACAAAAATCAATTGGGTGATTATACAACTGCATGTTAATACAGCTAATGTTTGAATAGTAGATTTTTAAATTGTTTTTATGTAAGTCATTTTTTTTAAATTTTCAATTTTTAATTTTTCGTTTTTCAAACACTGGTATTGATGACATTCCCCGCCCATCAGAAGCTCTGTACTTGTAATATTTATTGTATTTCCACATACACAGCAGTAAAGGTGTTTTACTGTTAAGCAATATTTAATACCTTTTTGTGCACTGAAATCATTATACAAACATTCGGATTTTCATTACGTGAATTTGAACTCTCATGGACCAGAAACTATATCCTTATTGCCCATGTTACACATTGCACGGGTAAAATATGGTGCTGATGGTAACATGTATTACTCAGCTACGGCTATGGTGTCTAGTGGCTGTCACAAGATATAGGAAATGTTGATTACTTTTTAGGCGAGTTTACTCAACGGTTGAGAGACACTGTATTTCAACAGTGGTCCGCTGATGTGAAGGGCAATAGTAAGCTAAATAGCTACAGTGAGTATAAAACTATGTTAAATGTAGAGCGCTATTTAACCGTAATTACGTCATGGAAGATCAGAAATGCCTTATTACGGCTCAGAATCTTATGTCATGATTTGAAAATCGAGAGGGGTAGATATCAAAATATAGATCCCAAATTTAAACATTGTGATTTCTGCTGCAACGCGATTTCTGCTGCAACGCAACTTCGTGCTTTTTGTGTCCACGATATAATGGCTACAGAGCAAAATATATTCCCGACATTCAGGCAAACATTTTCAACTTTAATAAGCTCATGGAATCTGTAGATGCAACTCTCTTGACAAATTTGTCAGTGTATTTGTATGAGTTCTTCAAACTATATATACATGTAGAAGGCATAAATTTGACGCCTGTTACTGTAATGTGATATTGGCAGGTGGCCTAAATTTACGTAAATATAAACATCATGTCATGAAAGGCCCACTGACACAAGTTAATTAAGGAACGACTACAACGGGAGACAATCAAAGTGTTGAACCTGTAGCTTTCTCAGATTTTTTGACCTGTTCCTCTACGTGCTTCCTCGCATTTTTAACAACTTTATTCTCATGAAAGTGGGCAGGCGGAGGGGATGGGGAGGGGTAGGGGTGGGTGCGGGTAGGGGGTGGTGACGGGTAGGGGGTGGTGACGGGTAGGAGGGGGTGATACAGGTAGGTAGTGGGTGGGTGCGGGTAGGGGATGGTGCGGATGCCTGTTTGCGGCTTAGGTCTTCGAGTTCTTAAGGACGGAAGAGCACGTGTTTAGTATCTACCCAAGCAAACAGCATCTACTGCAACTTCTTAATGAAATCATTTTCCCTATTTCAAAGATATATACAGCGGTCTAGTAGTTCATTGAAGATAAAAAAGGATGCATAATGCTTGTAACAAAGCAATGGCTACTCAATGTCCATTATTAATTTTCAAATGCAGATACACCCTATAAAATGTATACAGACGTTGGATTCTCTTCAGTCTGATGACCGTTGAAAATGACCTTTTTCATGCAATTGAAACATTAAAGGTATTTAACATGACCATCCTTAGAAGGCAAAAGGACAATAACAGCGTCATTAAAGGGACTAGAAAAAACGTGCCTGGAAAGCGTACAAGGTCGATTAACGCTTCTGAAATGTTTGCTTTCTGTGTTTCTTATTGTCTTATGTTACTGGACTGGGTATGTCGTTTTGTGCTTGGGAGGCGACTGAGTCCTCTCACGGAGGAAAGTTTGTTGAGGAAATTTACCGCAGAGGAGCAAAAAATATTGATGTCAGATGACCTTACACGACGATGGTGGTACGAAGGATTCATTATTATGCTGAAATGCTTTCGAGAAGACATTCATTTGTCAGCCGAGGCCAGACTTACATTTGAAAACCGTTGGACCGAAATCCTGAAGAATCGACTAGCCATTTCAAGAGAACTTAAGTTTTTTGATTTGTCTCAAGTGAGTAAAATATCTGAATAAAATTAAAGGGATAATAAACCTTTGTATGAGATCTATATTTCACAATAAAAACTTTGTGAATAACTCATAGAAATATAATTTATTCTGTTTTAACATAAAAACGGCAGTTAAAGCTATTATTCGGATACCTGATCTTGTCTTTAAACCACGTGACCTCCACTGATCGCTATACTTTGTTATACGCTCGTAAGAAAAAAACCTCTTAAGAAAAAATCCAGGGACCAACTTTGAATGTAAAAATGGATATATTAACCATTGGTAAGTATGGGAAAATTGTTCACTCCAGGAAAATTAATTTTTTGGCCTAAACGAAGAGTTATTATCCCTTTAAACATTGATTTTTATTGTTAAGTTTGTTGTATTATTGACCGATATTATCAATAACAAAATGGTTATGCTCCAATTGCATTGTTATATTATATTATATTATATTATATTATATTATATTATATTATATTTTATTGTGTAAAATATATCATGATAATCTTTGTAATTAGTACTGAAATAGATTGACTTATGTTAAACTGAATATTTTATTAACATTAAAATGCACATAATCAAGCTCCAAACTACGTTACGAATGGCATCGAACAGTGTAGTAACTAGCGGGTTGAGATGAATTAAACATGTATTTTCAGTGCTTAATCAAGAGGCCTATTTTCATTATCGGAGCAGCTCGAACTGGCACGATATTTCTTCAGAGATTACTATGCAAGGATCCCCAAAACACAGGTCCGAAATTTTATGAATTGATGGAGCCAATTGGAAGACAAAATACGATGCGTAACCATGCGCTGCAGCTAGGTACAAAAATTCACATGCCTTCTTTGTCTATTGATTTACTTAAGTGAGTAGAACTTTATTTTTCTTTTGCCGTTATCTGTCAACATTTTGCAATTACCTGTAGATATTGAAATTTACTAGCATAATGGTAGAGTAAAATCTCAAACATGTCCATTGGCGGGTGATTTCTGAGGCAGTTATAAATGTTAAACGCAAATCTGACAACAATTTTTAGATATACTACTTTGCTGGCTTCAATTAACGATGGTGATCTCGTCTCTGACCGTAAACATGAAGAACATACATAAATCAGTCATATTATTTTTATAATTTGAAGACGTTCATCTTTTGCTGAGTGAAATTACTTTGAATGACAAAGGTGACCTAAATGGAGTCTCCTATTTTCGGAGATTCTGCTCTGTGGTTGACCTTGGCATACAGCTATGTGACTGAACTCAATTGGAATTGTAAAAATAGCAGGTCTGTTCAAAGATTAGAAAATTCATACTAGACATAACGGTTCCTTAAATTGTCGATGATGAAGCTCTTGATCTCTTGTCTGTCATTTTGAAAGCATTACTAACCTGAATAATTGTTGTGGGCAGATTTTCAGATGTTAGGCAACATATATGTCTCAGAAAAAAATTGAAAATTGCTAATGATTCAATTGAGATTAACCCCACTATACGTAATAGTTATAGGCACAGGTGCGTTGTTTGCCTTTCCAAAATGGTGGATTCACAGACTCAAATTATACCCATAGCTCTATGTCTTACTAGAAGTGGGCTATTTGGTCTAATTCTAAAAATACCTGCCCCTGTAGAATTCCCCAAAATAAGTTATGATGTTCCCTTCCCAACTTGTGAATTCCTGTAGATTTATAAAAAGAAAAAGATACACGAAGAAAAAAATTCATTGTAAATGGATATCTTTTATATGCAATTTGGCCACAAAAATTAAGAATAATGAAGAACATCCCGTCAATTAATAAATCAATGTCATGTTCATAGTGCATTGTGTGCCTTTAATATCTTGTGTGTATCGTTTATATTTTAGAAACCATGTACCGAAAATCACCAAAATGTAAAGCAATTCACCACATTCGTCCAGAGAGTCCCTACGAGTGCTTTCTTCTCTTTGATACCATGGGGTTGCACCATGACTGTTTGTGCTACACGGGGAATTGTGAAGAATATCTCGCCTGGTACAACCAAAGAACCAAAGATGAATGGCTGGAAGCTTACCGTTTTCACAAGTTACAGATGCAACTCATACTATTGGCGAGAGGGCAAGGTAAACGTCTATCTTTAATTACTAGTACAACTGTACGCTGTCGTTATTGTTACTGATCTAATATTCAAAGTTTTTTCTTGTTATTACAGATTCCATAAATGGTAGCAAACGCTTGATCTTTAAGAATTCGTTTCACGCGTTACACATAGAAGCCATACTGCAGGTTTATCCAGACGCTCTTTTTATCCACACCTACAGAAATCCCACTTTAAGCACCGCTTCCATTGCGTCGTTTGCTGAGTTCTCCTTAACCTGCAATGGATACACTCCAAATGACATCGACTGGAAGCAGTTAGGCCAAAACGTACTGCATTCTTGGACGGTTCCCAAGAAAGAAATTGTGAAATTTAGAAGAGACCACCCCGAAGAGGAATATCGCTTCATTGACATAGCTTTTGATGATATTGTAGCTTCTCCAGTGGATGCCGTGAAGAAAATTTACGATCACTTTGACATCGAAATGTCGCCAGAAGGGGAAGCCTTGATGACGTCGTATGTCAAAGATAATCCTCGCTACAAATATGGTCGTCACGAGTATGATTTATCACATTATCATTTGACTAAGGAGATGGTATTGGAACATCTTCAAGAATATGTTAGGGAGTACAGAATAGAATGTTAATGTTAATGTTGGTGATAACTTACTCCTCAAAATCAATTTGAGTTTTTTTTATCGTATACTGTCGAGACTGAAGTCGTAATAGAACATGAAGTGAAATTAAACGTATATATATACGTTTTTGGTGGTGACATTATTGGGTGGTGACGGGTAGTGGGTGGTGACATTATTGGGTGGTGACGGGTAGTGGGTGGTGACATTATTGGATGGTGATGGGTAAGGGTGGTGACATTATTGGGTGGTGATATATCATGAAAAACTCTCGTCGTCAGTAATTTTTTCTTTTCTATTTTCCTGAACTTACTACAACATTTGATGTTTTGTTATTAATGTCCTAAATTCTGTCAATACACCAACCATATCGGGGGGTATGTTAAATCAATATATATGTGGGAAGACAATTCACCGAATCATACTAATTTTCTGACTTGTGCTTGTTGACATGGTAAGGGTTTTTTTCTCACACCATGTGTTTTCTTAATTTGTCTCGAGGCACTTGAACAGCAAAGTAGTTGGTAACTACTCGTATAATCTGGGGGTGATATCGTCCTGTTTTAGCCGCTTACTGATATATATATATATGTTTTCTTTATTTATTTATTTGTTATTATTTTTTGTATCGTTCTGGGTGAGTACTGAAACAAGTGGCTGTATGGTGGACGAAAACTGTAAAACGTTTGATGAATACTTCTAATTAGTTTCTGATTATTGAGACAACTCAAACTCTGCATTAATCAAGCTTTGTTTGCATTTCCTGTAGCTACATTTACACATATACATGTAGCATAGGTATTGATAACATATCAATAGATTTGCATGTTAATAATTATCAAAAATATGTCTTAAATTATGTGTATTTATCAAATGTTTTTCTTCAACCGGAGAGCAGTTCAAGGAGTGCCATTAAAGACAACACATCAGCTGACACAAAACTCGCATGACAGTTTAAAGGGAGACGTTCTTCTTAATGCAAGCACAAATAAACGACATTCATGCTTCAAATCTTTTATCAAATTACGAGCAAAATAAGAGTAAAAATAAGATTTATTTTGAAAAATAATTTTTGCAGGTCAGCTTTGGTGACGCCTATAAAATTGTTTCCACACTCTTAAACATGGACAGCCAGATAAGCCTATCCCTGTCCTTGGACAACTTTAAAGGGTGTAGTAAATTGCATGACCTCGCCTTCAGCGCAGTCTCGAGACCTGTATGTGGATAATTGCTTTTTAATGAAATAACATCAGATCGGTCTAACTTCTCAGTGGTTAGGTCAACTAGCAATGGCGAAGCAATTTCAGCAAACAAACTCGGAATGTTAGCCCCCGTCAGCCATTTCAAAACTTCAATAAAACGTGTCTGGTATCGATTATTTGGAATGAATACAGTGTCTGCGTTATATACAGATACCAATCGTTTTCCTGACTGCGTCCAATTTTTCATGAGGGCCAGGTGGTCCCTCCATTCTCCAGGCAGAATATCGAGGATTTTCCGCAGCGCGGCGCCACCGTACGGGAATGGCCACCAATACCAACTGTCTGGCCACGTGACGTCAATATCGCTTGTTCCTATAGGTCCCAATATCCAGAGAACATCTCGACGATAGGACAAAAAAGATGAAAGGTTAAAGAAGGTATCATCACTTACAAAAAGAAACGGCGTGCGATTATTTCCAAATCCACTATAGGTTAAATGCTTAAGAAGGCATCGATGCAGAAACCTGCCACCATCTTGTTCCTCTTTTGTGCAGGGCAGAAAATGAACGCTTGGGTCCATAAACGGTTGCCTAGCGCCGTCCCCAGTAAATGATATCTCCTTGAAATGTCTACTGTACATTTGATACAGAGTTGTAAAGGCTTGCTTGTTGGGTACGTTATTGAAATGTACACACAACCTTACACTGTCCCAGGGTTTGGCCATCGCCCGCCTTTCGGCCCACCCTGGCACGTGGGTTCGCGGGAAGACATACCCGGCGGCCGTCAGCAACTCTAACCAGGTGTCTAATATTAACAGATCTTCCTTCAAAATGATTCCTTTCTCGAATAAATGTAGATACAGTTCTTTTAGTCTCGCATCAATTGAAGTCGATTTGCTGGACCACGTCTCTAAATGATTGACTACTTCGATTAGCGTTTTATCATAATTATGAGGGCTTTTCCTGGTTCTTCGGTTCGATGAGGTTCTTCTTTTGGTCCAGGGCGGGGAGACCGACATGCTACCGTTTATGTCCCACAGAAGTCTCTGAGTGATATAACCACGGATAATATCAGATATCGACTCTTCGCATGTGGTGGGTACGAGAAGTCCCCAAAATGCATCATACATATGCAACGTTGAATGCTGGCCGTAGGGCACAAATGTACCTTTTTGTACTTCCACGGGACCACGTATGGCTTTGTTGAATTTCAGTGGCGACTTCAGAGTTCCCTCCGTCTCATCGGCATACCCACCTGTGAGAAAATGGGAAAGTAACACGCTTGAATTGCGCAATGCGGTCGGTACCGGGGGAGCACTGCAGGCAGGACGCCTCGACATGTTACCTGGGAAACCACGAGGCCAGATATCACTTCTAGAGTAGAAATACGCCAAAGGGTTCCAAAAGTTCACTTCACCGGCTGGTATAACAAGAGGGAGCTCAACATTTTTGTCATCAAGAGGCGGGCCTGAGGTCAGCCATTCATATTCTATTCCACCATCGTCGTCGTAAATCATTGTCGCTCCACTGGTAATAGCAAACAAGTAGCCAATCGTTTTTCGTCTCACGTCGGACTTGAGAAGAGCGCTGTACTTCGTGGCACCATTTAAGTATATTATTCCATTTTGTTTATTAGGTAAAACTACATGCAAGTGATGACGGTCCTCCTGCTGTAATGCTAATGTATCAGACGAGGGTAAGGTATCTGAAACTACAACAGCGCACCAGGGAGTATGCAGTCTATCAGCCACCTGTTTAATGTGTTGAGCAGTGGCACGTTTTCCTGTATCCACAACGATCCATCTGTCACATGTATATTTTCTCGGAAATTCCATGATTGCTTCAAAGCTCCAGTTTAGGTCACCTCTCGACAGTTTGGTTTTTGGCAAAATGTTTTCCATGGAAGGCAGGCTGTTTTCCCAGTTCAAGGTTAGGTAGACCAAGGCAGTCACAAATGCCAAAAGGCCCATCGTCCTAATTTTGCTGACGCCTGTCCTAGAACAAAAATAATAGCACTCATGACTCGAGATTTAAGGCAGAATAAATCGAATGCACCTTCTCTGTTGTGTAATACAGTGTAACACCTCACTGGGTAATGAAGAAAAAAGTATAGGGACCATGTAAGCATTCAAATAAGTAGTTACAAACAAATTAATGAAATTAGCATTTATATTTATGCACTTATGTGGTAGTCTTTGGATATATAACTAATTCATGGAAAGAATGTACAGTAAATTAAAACATGTTTTTCTTAGCCGTCGTCAGATTTCACATGATAGTTTTTTGCTGAGAAATATCCGTTCTCTGAAACTAAACAAGTGCGTTTTAGACGAATAATTAGTGTATTTATATATAACTCGGCGAGTACTTTGACAAGCATGGTAAAATAGTAAAACAAAATGACGTTTTCACTGAATAAAATTAGTTTTTCTTTAATATGGATAATTGCTAACAAAAAAGAATACACGGATGTCCAATTTTTGTCTCGGTTTTTTTTACTATTATAGGTCAAAATATTAAGGATTGGTTCTCAATTACATGAAAATTATAAAGTTTTATCAAGGAGATAATATTCGGTAAATTTGAAGTCTACAAGCATAGCTTCAATCATTTTCCCAGCCTTTCTTGCTTTTCAACATTACCCATTGCCAATACCAGTTTTCCAAATATGATACGAAAACGTCAGAATAATATTTTATTGTGTAGGTAGTATGTAGCTGAAATGAAGGCCTGAATTAGATTTAAAAAATGACGAAAACATAGTTTAATATCAGTGTAGCAGAAAAGCTAGAGTATAAATAAATTGGAAGCCGTTCCTTTGTGACCTTTTATTTTGAGTCAGGGCCTTTTATGACAATTTCCAGTCTTAAAGCAAAAACAGATCTTCGCTGGGCTTGTGAATATATGACTACATAAATGTTATTTGCTTATACAACAGTACGTTAAAATATGGTTACGATCATGACTTACCTTCCTACCCTCATTGTTTCCTAGTGTCCTTGTATCCAGATATTCGTGTGTATACACTAAGCTTCACTTCAATATCACACCAATGCACTGCGATTGTGCTGGAATTAAAACACCAAAGTAACAGTAAAACAAGATAAGATAGAGGCAAACCCCTGTTTAAGGGTACATGTATATGTGAATCTGCATGGTTGAAGACAAGGCTCTCTCAAGATCCCATGTGGGGGAAAAAACTGTAGGACAAAAGGCATAACCCTCATTACTACATGAGTAGCTCTCGCGCTATTTCACTGTTGAGCAGTTCTCGTGTTCTTGCGTGAGCCACGTTTGAGCGTGACAGCAGTCGGTGCATACAAAGCCAGTGGACGGTTTAGTCAGTGTGTGTAAAGCCATTTGTGATGTTTTTGTCGGCTTCGGAAAGCGTGAAAAATCTTCAATGTACAGGTACAAGTACACGGGTATTACAAATACCTGTATATTGCTATTTTTTACGGCATAACGGGCATACAGATCGGATATCGAAGTTTACGGTGTTCACGGTGTTCAGGATAGGAATAAACTTTTTTCAGTTCATCCAAGTTGTTAAAGTTCATATATGGCACATACCTGTAAATAAAGCTCGACCCAACCACAACAACCTGAACGCGTGTAGGAGTGAATGCGGTTGTCTTGGGCCATTTGTCTGGCCACGTGACGTTGATATCCAATGTTGCTGCAGGTTTCAATATCCCATTATCCAGAGGTAAAACAGGAAGGTTAAAGAAGGTATCATCACTAACAAAAAGAAACGGCGTACCGTACGATTGCTTCCAAACCCACCACAGGTTAAATGCTCAAGAAGACACCGATGCAGAAACCTGCCGCAATACATCCATCAATTACTCAACTATGTTTAGATAATTGTCGGCTAGCGTGCGTTTCAAAAATAGAATCTCTGTGATATATGTAACTGAGCACGTGTGTGTGTAACAGAAATGGGACCGAGAATCGGGGGAAGAAGTTGGAAGTGCCGTGATTGAGATAGTAACTGTCACCTGTGTCCGTTTCCTCATAAGTAATTAACCTATTGTATCTGTAATAATACACATACGCATTTAACGAAATTTGATTTTTATAATAAAATCCATTGTTTTTTATAATAGCTATAATATATTCAGGCCATTAACATGGTGTTTGTAGCAAGTTGCATATCAGATGAAGTTCATTTAAAATGCAAATTGAGTTAAGCGATAAAAATGTAATAAAAATGAGAGAGAAGGAGAGAGACTACAAAAGCTAGAGGGATCGACAGATAGAGAGAGCTTTACTGTGGTAGAGACTTGAGGTTTAGCCCTAAAATTATGTAGCAGAAATCTATATCTGCCTGTCTCAGTTGACTTTTTGGTGAAAAAAAAAGAGCAAATTGAAGACCAACAAGCTGGTTATTACAAATCGTGCACCCATGCTGTCACTGTTGTGCTGTGACTTTTATACCTAACTGCTTACAGCAAAACATCTCTGTTCACGGCAATATGGATGCGAATGATCCAGCGATCAAAGCCGCGTACAGTATGAATTTATTATAGTGTTTTACTCAAACGTTTAGTTGAACGTTTAAGGTCACCCGAGGAACGTGTATAGACCGTATTTTTGTATCAGCCATATAGGCAACCGGTCTTCAAAGTAAGCTGTAAAATAGCTTTTATTTTCTCGGCAACTTATATTTGATTTGACACTGTGCTGCGATAGACAAATGTATAGCTGTTTATTTACGTAACTGAAAATGACGACAAGGCTAAAATGTCCGTTTTCGCACCTTTAACTGGCTTTAGCGCCCTCTGCCAAAGGAACGGGCCGCTGATAATAGAGAAGTGTCACAACACCACATTAAAATAAACATAGGTTGCTGATAAAATAAGGAAATAAAGACCATAGGTTGCTGATTAAAAAAAGAAATAAAGACCCTATGTTGCTGATAAAAAAAGCCCTTAGGATCTAGATAAAAAATTGTTTCTCTCACAGGTGGGAGCCGGTATTTGTAACTAAGGTGTGCCATTCAAGTTGATAAGAATCTATACAGCTACCTCAATTTATTTGCCGTGTTTTAAGCGCTGGAATTGAGTTAAGGTACGGGAGTTTATAGATAACACTGTTGTTCAAAGTCTGTCAATGACCAAATATAAAAAGAGGGTGCTCTGCGGCAATTTTTTTTTCACCTCCTGCCAATACAGTGAAAATACTGCATCTAGATGCAAAGGACTTTACGATCATAGCGTCGTCCTATATGAACTAATTGCTGAAAACGCTGCCACGCCAAGTTGACAGGGCTAGGTTATTTTCACGTGTTCTTTAACACATGATACCTCAATATAACTTGACCCGTCCACAATAACTTGAATGTGTGTCAGATTGAATGCAGTGTCGTCAGGCAAGAAATCCGTTATTCATTTTTGCTAAGACCATAACTGTATCAGCCTACAGTGAAACATCTCTTTTTACGGTTGATGCAAAGGATTTAACGACCGTAGACGCGTACTATATGAATTTATTGCTGAGAACTCTGTCCTCAGTTGCTGACGTGTATTTTAGTCAACCGTTTAGTTATACCTTTTTTTTGTCCTCCTGGGGATGTGTATTCGTGGATAAATTACAGTTTTGCATCAGCTACATGTACCAGCGTGGAAGACGAGGCCGCGTAGAAAATCATAGGACCTGACCAGGGAACTTAACAGTGCTGAAGATATTAATTTTACTGAAAAATGCAGAACTTAGCGATCATTTCCCTCGTGTTCTGACTGCAATTCTGCGGAATAATATTGTACCTACCATTTTTGCATACAGAGTGACAAAACTTATATTGAGAAAACTGGGTGAGAACTACTGGCTAATTACTATTAGCACTGCATAGCCATAATTTTTCCCAGGGTAGTATAATTAAACCACTGCGGTAATTCCCTTTTAATCACTGAAATATTAACCCAATTACCTTGTTCCGTTGACTGTCGTTAAGCGACCCTTTAATTCCCTGTAAGTTTGTCTATTGTAGACTCCTACCTCGCATTATGGAACGACTCCAGATTGCGGAACACAACCAGGAAACTCGTTTGTCCTTTTTACCCAGCATGCAGAGCGTAATCAATACCTGTTACCACGTAAGTTCATTTAAAACGTGAGCTACGTTGTATCAAACGCGCTATGCGGACGCAAGATACGACCTGATACAACTGGAGTGATAGCGTCTGAAAGTTTGAAGCTCCCAAAACTGATAAAAATATTAATGAACTTACGTTTATACAAGCACTTCCGTCTGCTCTCGACTGCATATGTTATTGTCAGTGTCCGATCTCGATTTCTAACATTTTCATACCATTACGTAGTTACATCGATGGCTGTGGACGTAAACAAGTCCCTCTTTCTATACAAGTGCAAGTATTGTAACTTGAAGTATTTGTCTCTTGCATTGTTTGTGTTCCTTGTTTTCCATGAATTGAAATCATTTTCAAAACCTCCACTTTCTACATGTAGAACAACAAGCAAAGTTGAAGTATTACAAGATCTCATAGAAACGGTTTTAAGATTCTGCTACGCTGCACATGGGTGATTGCTGTGCACTGTATAAACTGCCGCTAGAGAACGCTACGAGCGCTATCAGGCCTACGATACTTGTGTTTTAAAATAAATTTATTCTCACAAAATAACCCTTCATGTTGACGTTTTATAATCGGACTTTATGAGAGAAAAATGTCGTTACTGACCTTGTTCATGCACGATGAAGTTCAGCATACCGAAGAGAAAGCTGTACAATCCAAAGTTCAGAATAGCTACTCTTACACACACACACACACACACACATATATATATATATATATATATATATATATATATATATATATATATATATATATATATAATAAAGTAGGTTAACGTCTTAGACCCCATTCCCAGATATAAGATCAATCCAACTAGCTCGACCTAACTCCCTAGGGGTTCACGCTAAATAGCTGTCAGCCGAGCGGGCACAAAACTTAATTACCCCCATACAGCTTGTAGTAGGCGGGACGGACATTTAAGCCGGATTATCTGACAGTAATCTAGTGAGACTCCCCACGGGGATAGATCGATCTAAAATCTATGGGAATGCGCCCTTACGCATGTGATGTTTCACTTATGGCAGATGTAAAAGTAATTAGTCCAACAAACATACTGTATGAAGTTAAGATCTATATTAACTAAATCAGACATAACAGAATGGCGGTTCTAAATCACCCAGTAATGAACCCACATAAGACAAATAAATTTAGTGCACGCAACATAGAAAAAGACGAGCTATTGGTGCCAGAGATCTGCTGCAGAGATTTGATCGAGTGTCAGTGACATAATAAGGGATCTTTGCGTTTTAAGGCCTTCTTCCAAGTTCCAGTGCTAGATGTTTTATTAACCGTAGCATGGTCGGATTGATACCCCCGTCACACTTATTCGGAATCAGCAGGAATGGAGAAGAATGAGCATGAACGAAGAATTTTTAAAATTCGCACCACATTCGGGGAAAAATTTCAAATTGACCTTAATTATTGTAAGAGTGCCGTTGGAATACTCAGAATGCGCTTGAATTCGCCTGGAATGATGAGTGCATTTTCGACTGTGTAGCTCTCAAAAGAAGTTCGAATGTAGTTGGAAAACTAGGAATATTTCTGATGCTGTAAGAAGGCAGTAAGAATATTTAGAATATACTTTGAACCGCGCACTAGTGTAGTTCGATTGCTGGCAACATTAATATTTCAGCTCATCCGAGGCACATTCGAAACATTCTGGCGTGATATAAAACCCCCGTCACACTAGAGGCGGAATGATTAAGAATGGCGTCTGAAATACAATTATTTGTGCATTCCAGGATATTCGAAGAGCATTCTAAAAACATTATAAAAATTCCGAGTGCATTCCAAATATTTTTACCTATTCTTGTGGCCGGCTCGAATGTTTTTGTCATGTCAAAAACTTTCGAAGTGCATTGCAAGAGGAAATTTATCGCAATATCCCTACAGTTTTCCAACTACATTTGAGCTGCATTTGAGAGGTAATATACCTTGAATGTGCAAGAATCATTCCAGGCGGGTTCAATGTGCATTCTTAGTATTCCAGAGGCATTCTTACAAAGCCGTAATATTTTATGATAATTTGAAATTCCCTCCCGAATATGGTACGAATTTTTAAATTTAGTAATTCCGGCTTGATTCCTACTGATTTCGAAATGGTTTGACGGGGGCTTTAAGTCACTTGCCAGTTCGAATATTCCTCTAATGTGATTCCTCCTGCTGATTCCGAATAAGTGTGACGGGGGCTTCAGACTTTCAAGTTAACAATGACCGGCATCTAACTTTTTCTGTCGGAAGACGGACAGAAATGACGGCTGGATCAACAAAGATAATTTGGAAGACTGTCAGAAAATATCTCTGGATCCGCCCCTGATTAGGGTCCATTCCCATCAATCAACGTAGATCGATCCTACTCAGCAATGACTATCACTGAATGGAATTATTTTAACAGAATAACAAGCCTCCACCTGGCGTTTAAGAGAATAAAAACAGTTGGATCGGTGTAGCCTACGTAGACCGATAGCCTGAATGGGATCCCATTTTGCGTCTTATTTCTTTTCTGACTACATATTTATATAAATTAAACACTCCCTATAGAAATAAAAAAACGGGACGTAATGGGTAATGCCAACACGGGATTCAAACGACTGCGACTAGACAGGTGAGAAAAAAAAAAGAAAGAAAATAATTGTTGCTGTAGCACTGTTTCAACCATGTCGTCATTTATTCTGATTTAGGAAAAACTAACCAAGGGATATTATTAGATGAGACTGCAGATATAAGTCCATCATTGATCAAGGAAAACCATCCCCTCCCCTCCCCCCAACACACACATACACACCAGCAAGGATCCCAAACAGAACACAATGCAGTGCGTCAGGTGAGTGCTAGTGAATATCGCCCAGCAGACGATACAGTGCAGTCAGAGAGGTCAGGGTCAAATCAGCCAGTAGGGGGCGTTCTGCAGGACCTTTCCTATTGGTTCAGAAGGTATAAATTATTCCGTATTGTCCCGCAAAGACAACGAAGAGTTATGCTTTTAATTACGGATAAAGAAATATTGGCACATTTAATGTGGTTAACGGTCTTCCATATTTATAAACATAATTAACATTTGCAATTTTGGAAATGGTTTGAACGATACAGAGGGGCACCTTGCAGACTACTGAACTTTCTCTTGGACAGCGCTATCCAGCATTAATGAAACCGGGCAGATTAATCCACAGTTAAATCATAAAAATTCCAATTTTACTATTTCTAAATTTTAGTCAGTTTTTCTCTTTTTTTCATTTTATTTCTTCCATTTTCCTTTCTCTGTCTTTTTCTTTCAGGGTAAGCATTTCACAAAGACGTCGCAATTGAAGAAGAAACATTAAACAAAGTTGTTTATTCATCTCTCGCGTGGAATCTTATATACACTTTATAAATATTTACACTATCCAATTAAATAATAAAGAGAGAGACTTAATCAATAAATGCTTTGATCATTTCACATTTGCAAGTACTTACTGAGACATAAACTTGTCACTTAATTAAATAAAATAATTTGAGTACAATATAACATTAACAATAACATTTGAAATTTTCACATAGAATGTCATGGTTAACAACATTGTAACTTTTTAACAAAGCAGAATTTTTGGTGGAAGTTATTACTGTTTTTTTTTTCAGTTGGATTATATTACACTTATTGCACATATTCGCCTTTAACTTCAAAAGCTTCCGCTTTTCGTAATTCTGTAAGACATCAATTTCCTATAACAACAAAGGCATGACGCATGTAATGAAAGACCATAAACGTCATCAACCCGTCCTAACATCCGATAAAATTACTCTTAAATCCAAGCCCAGTACAAGCCAAGGTCTTCATTTTCAGCTCCCCATGTGCGCACGTGTATCGGGCTCTTGCCCTCAACGGCGTGCGTTCAAATTTGCCACGCCACTAACACGTTTGACCTCATGAACCTTGGTGATGAAAGCATCATTTGCAGTTGGCCCTGCAAACTTGAACCAAAACGCTGCTTGATGTCATAGCCTTATAAGCGTATGATTATGGGGGTCTGAATATAAAGAAAATGGTTAACATCGGAATTGAAACTCGGACTAAGATACGTATAGTCTGTATAATCGGTATAAACAATCTGATGTTTTTTCTCACAAACGAAGACAATGCAAACTTAACTCCAAAAACGTATTTCTATGTGGAATACATTATTAAGAAGTTGCCCATCTGCAAATTTATTTTGTTCACCAGGAAACTTTTACCCCGCACTCCTTTTTTCATGTCTTGCAAACTTAAATGATGAAATCGCCCCTTGTATAGGCCTCAATAAAAACAAACGTGATCTTCATACACGAGCTTTAAATAACTTACAATAAAAAAATTCCTGATTCACCTTCATTTCTTTTAATGCACAAATACAACGTCTTTTAACCACACATTTTAATTCATATAAATAACGCATGATATTAAATAATCAGGAGAACGCACTTTTCTATTTCACTTAAAACTTATCTGGATGATAATCCCTTTAAGATTGCCAGTCAATGATTCAAAAATACGTCTGCCCGACACGTTGACACAGTTCTGCCATTAATGATATGTGTAATTTTCCGTGATTAAACAAGTCCAATACTTTTTAATTTTGAGTCACACGGGTATGTAGGATAATTAGGACGTCATGTTGCTGTTGTGATGTCATCATGACGTAAACATGACGTAATGTAGCTACAAGTTAATCCCGCATATCAGATTCCCTAACAGCTTATGCGTTTCACATACCTTATAATTTATTTTAGGACTGATTTTTAACAAATCGCACGCCCCGAGACACATCTCTAACTTACCCAGATATGATTTAGAATAGTACTCTTAGGACATTATTCAATTGTACTCTTTACTTATGAAAGCTTGTACATTTTTTAGAACAACGCGACCCAACCGCGCTTGGAAATAGCCAACCAGAATAGAGAACGTTCGGTGGGCGAGGTGTGTGTCCAGATTCTTGGAAATGTGACACAACAAAATCACAGTGATTCTGGCGCTAATACTTAAATATTCAAAAGATACATGAGTCAAATTAATGAACAACCGCTCCCTTTGTCCTCTGGAGGATTGCGGCTAACATGTTAGACTCTTATCTTGGTGAAGAAGTGCTGTTCTTGGAGTGGTCAACTCTGCTCTTATGAACAACGGTACACCTAAGTATGTGTAATCATTATGAAGAACACACAGGATGTGAACTTTGAACTTCCAAAGGTTCAAAACTGTTCACTTCCGTTATTCAAATGTCTTTGCCTTGTCCATCTCTTGCCCCTATTTCCTCTGCCATTTACGGATAAGACTTCCTCGGAAAATGACGCCATGCACATGGCCGTGCGGTGTCGCATCGTGGCATGATTTGTCACTTATATTGACATTTCTCTTCTTTTCTTCTTAAGAAATTCTAACGGTTAAATCCTCGGACACATTGTCACTTCAGGTTGGACGAGCATAGTGTCACCTGATTTTCTTATCTCATTGCCCGGGGATAATAAATAATGAGCATCAACTAGATAGGGTGCCAAGGCTTCCACCCCTAATGCTTCCTCTACGGAGAAAACAACGTACTACGCTGTGATTGGTAACGGTGACATCTATTGCTCCGCCTACTTCCACGGAGAACACACGGAACCGATCTGTGATTGACCAGGGCAACACTGTTGCTCTGCCTGCGGACACACCTTCTTCTGGGTGGTATAGCTGGGAAATAATAAAGAATAACTGTTATTATTGTGAGTCCAAAATGATTTGTTTTTCATAGTGAGTTTAAAATAACAATACTGAAACAATTTCAATCTTCTAAAAACAAAAAGGAATATTAAATAAATATACATTGTATACATTGCAAACTTTCAAAGTTATTTGCCATTTACAGTTCCATGATTTAATGGAAAAAGTGGCAATTAAAAACTTTTTGATGTTAATCAGTGACAGGAAACAACACAGACTATGTATCATCATAATTTTATGAACAATTTAAATGCAGTAGAAGTACAGTAGTAAAAAAGTAATAATTATTTTTGGTTCTTATATATTTCCGCAATCAACCAATAATACGACATCCTTGCATTAAAAACAAAAGAAAATAATAATACTAATAATAAAATGAAAAATAAAATTAAAAAAAAAACTTTTAGGCATATGACATTGGAACTATAATCATAATTTTCATGAAACATTGTATGATAATTTTGGTCTTTTGATACTTACCCTACACACATGTTAGTCCTACCGAAGTAATGGGTCCCTGGACAAGGATAGTAAGTGGGAGCTTTTACAGAGCAATAACATGGTCTGTTACTACAGGCTCGCCTCTCCGTCTGACTGTGTTGTCCACTGGAAAGATTATATGATGAAAAGTTAACCAAACAATCACATTAGTGTTTTCACTGCTTATATTATTTCATCTGATACAATGTCAGCTTTATTTAAAAAAAGAAATATAATTCAATCGACTTAAATGAAATTGAACGATAAACATTTCTTAATGCTATTTAAGAAATATGAGTGTACATGTACATCTACATGTATACTGTCGTATAATTTTGAATTGCATTATACATTCCAAAGCCGTTATACAGACCGTTTTAGGTAGCATTTTTTAAATATTGCACTCAAATGCTACCATAAATTCAGTGATGCAAAACATTCTGCTGTAAATGTATTAACCAGTTTGCTACTTACCCACAACTCCTGTGACCCGGCTGTAGACAAGTGCGCGTGCGCGTAGCCGTCCCGCAGCCACAAGACGGCTTAGAGCAGACCCACTCCGACCACCCACTCCACGGCCACGTGGTTCTTTCGTCCGAAGACTCAAAACTCCCGCCAAGTTTCGGTGTTGACTGTCGTAAAGACATTGTTGGCATGGTAACGGCGCCGTAATTCTCGCTTGGACTGTCTTGTATAGCGCGAGCAGGTCTTACAGCTGTAAAAGATAGGCGTAGGGATGAGAGGATAGACAGACAGACTGCTAGCCAGCTACCTTGCTTGACAGCTAGCTATTAGATTGATAGAAAGATTTAGAGAGCTACACTTGAAATTAACTGAGGCACCAAATAGTTGCGCATCCAATTACAACTTCAAATTGAGTTGTTCTCGGCTCAAACCCAGCCATGTTATGCTTAATCATTTTCTCGTATATTACGTGTATAGCCAAATAATTCAAAACACTCGATCTCGTGATACTTTTATATTTATTCATTTACAATTCCGCTTCTTTAAATATTTGTTAGCATTTGTTAAACTTATGTCAAAATACAAATCTTTACTCACCAACACACTTATTATTCTCAAGAGCAAATCCCTGGCAACAGTATGGTCTGTCCACGTGACACGTCATGTTTCGTTGCTTTCGCACATGCCTTGAAAATACAAAACCAACTTTGTAACTAACAGAACGTAATTGTCAAACATTCTTTATCATCGGCCAGCTTTTGGTATTTACCGTAACACATGTACTTGGACGTTTCTGTGCTTGAAGGAAGACGCTGAGGTTTAGACTTTTAAATGGCAAACTTCAATTTTCCGGGACATTTCACATTTTTTCTTTTAATTATCAAGGTGTAGCGAATACAATGACCGTTCACAATATTACCTCAATCCATATTTGAACTCTACAAAATTACTTTTTGTAATGAGACAAGCACATTGAACGTCCCTTTTACAATTACATATAAATTGCTATAATCTTTTAAATCTTTTAAATGGAATATTTTTTATAACACGCTCAGACCATTTTGGGTTTTATCCAATCGGACATATTTATTAGACTGAACAAACATCATTATCATCATGTCTATTATTATTATTATTATTATTATTATTATTATTATTATTATTATTATTATTTACCGTAGACCACACGGCTCTCCCACATTGCCGAAGAACGAAGAGCATTTCAAATATTCCTCCTCCTCCCACGATTCTTGGCACTGTTCTGTTTCTTTCCTATAACATGCGTGCTGCTCTTCTCGTATTGGATCTGCGCAACCCCCACATGACTCTGAAAAACAACATGTTTAAGACTAATTATAAGATAATATCTCCAAATAAGTACTTATACCTGGTGTACATATATTTTTATCCCTATCAACACATTCTATTAAATGTGTTAGTTGAGATCCTCGGGTTGCTATTCACCAGTTATCTTTGACGGGGCAAAACTATCGCAATCACCTTAAACTGTGATACATATTTAAATAATTTATCTCCTTTTAACCCAACCAGCGCGACGCTTTTCTCTTTCATTTACTCTATCACTGGCAAAGCTCATTTGTACTCACCAGTTCGGTATCTTGCTGTAAACCCGTATCCACCGCCTTTGAATGTGCGGAATAATATCAACATTTCATTGGTGTATGAGTATACAGGAGTACTGGGCAGGGTCGTCCCGCAGAACCTACACAGAGAAAAGTCCTGTATGGTACGTGGTATTGTAACATATATCATTTCATAATAGACATTCATTTAGTTTTATACAAGTTACGTCATACTTGATGTTAATGTTGATGATGATGATGGTTTTTTAGACACATGTGTAACGTGACAGAGAGTCCCCCATGACAGAGAGTCCGCCTCCCATTCACTTGTACAGGTAAGCTCACCCTAGATTTTGACCTACCTAGGTCAGGCTAACCCTAACCATTGTAACTAAATGGAGGGCGGACTTTCTGTTTCACGGACCCTCAGTTTCGTTACACCGGTCGCATTCAGAATGAGATATCCAGCAAGGATAGGCCCATTCCCAATGACACCATTGTTCCAAGCAGACCAGTCCAACTCTGCGGGGATTTAAGACGAATGCAAACAGATTAAGAGATTATTATAACTCCTCTTGGCGTTAAGTAGAATACAGTAAAACTGGGGATTTTACCCAATACAATCTTAGAATGGACATTGTGGTATTGAGTAAAAACAAGAGTCCACGTACCTTCCCCCGGTCTCGGAGAGGTGAGCCCTGTACCTGACCTCCACGTAGTCTTGACACAGCCACTTCTCCTGGTCCCACGTGATGTCCAGAGTGAGGATCTCCAGGACGATGATCTTACCTCGGGGAACCTGGAGCGGAATTGATGCTTTGATTTATTTATCATTAAAACAGTTATCAAATTGAATGGTATGATTCACTTGTTGTTTTTTAACTTAAGTAGAGAAAGAGACTGTCACCACGTGACACCGGTCACCGGACTTAGTTCAACTGAGGAAGACTTTGTGAGGTGGAAACGTAGTGTTACTCGTTTCAAGTAAGATCCAGTAACAGATCCAATTTTTGCTCTATTTCAGTTATCGTTAATGCAATTGCGTGTCATAGTACGTGCGTTTTTCCCAGCAAATGCTGGGCTGGCGTCACGCTCAGTTTTGACAGAACTCATTGTATATTATATTTGTATTTTCATTCATATAACATTCAAATAAAGGGGCCCGCACACGGTGAGCATTTGGCGCGCGCCACTTGCGCTGCGCCGTTTTCTCATCGTGTGCGGGGGTATTTTGGTGAGATTTTTGCCTCACGCGTGGCTGAGCAAAATTTCTCAAGTGTTTGATTTTTTTGGTCTCTTGAGGCAAATGTCTCAGCGTGTGCGGGGTGCAAGCGCCGATTGCTCACGCCATGCTAACAATGCGCATGTGCCAGTAGCCGGAAACAAACAAAAATGGCAGCCCCCAGCGAAGTCAACAAAAATGTACACAGTTATAGTTAGTCTGATTGATTAACGTGGTCATCATTATCCATTACTATCAGAAAAAACAACAAAATGTAATGTTTCCTTAAACACATGATCCCACAGTTCACAGTGCGTCCGCTAGGGGCAGGCCGGGAGGCACCTCTGCTGAGCAAAGAGCGCAGCGTTTGCGGGGAGCTGAGGAGCCCGAGCATCTTGCTCAGCGCAAGTGGCGCGCGCCAATTGCTTACCGTGTGCGGGGTGCTTAAAGGACAAGCTTGTTGCTTATTACAGTCGTATGCTAATGTTAATCAATCCAAATATAATGCATGCATTATGACTCTGGCAAACTTAAATAAATAAATAAGCAAATAAATAAATAAATAATGTAAAATTATAACACAGAAATGTGCATTGCATACTCAAACACTACTTAGACCAGTTTCAATTAACTCAGTATAAAATATATACGATTATCAACGGATTAAAATCGATGAAATCTTACCCTGATGAACCAATTACATGAGTTTTTCTGATTCGGTGGCAATCCTGCATGTTTGTAGTATGATATGTAGCCTCTTTCCGACGTCAAATCCCCCATACCACAATCTACTAAGAAATGAAAATATGTCAGCACGATAGTAATTTGTTTGTGACGACACACTACATCGTGCCGTCATATATTGCCGTCATATAACTTCAGCTGCGTTTTCGGTAAATTGTTAATTAAATCCTTTGCAATAGCAGGACATTCATGTTGTTTTAACACCTTTCATAATACCTGATGATAAAGTCAGACAATTTTTACCACTGGTAAAAATCCCTTAGAGTCTCCTCCAGAATCTGCAGCACATTTAACGCCGTTAGACGACTTCCCATTATTTTATTCCCTAAAGTCACATTTCTCATACATAGCACATTGAAAAAACGACAATGCCGCATCCAGTTATTATATTAAACAGGTCCCTTTGTTGAGTTACTATACTATAGGTTTAATATACTCACCGGCAGCGGACGGTGCAACTGTATTGCATGTTTTTCCACCAAACCCATCAGGACACCTGCACTGCGTTGGCCTCTTGGGGTCCGTGTACCCGTCTCTATTGCACTTGGCGCCATCTATGGTTCTGTCCGTTACTAGAAAATGGCCATTGACCGTTATGTGCTATTTGTGGTGTATAAATCAAAGTGTGTTAAAACATTCACTATTCATATTGTGTCACGTCTTTCTTTAATGGAAGTGAACTTTTGGACAAAACATACCTAGCATATGTTTAGACATGCACCGTCAAAGAAGCAATGTATAGATAGAATTTACATTAATACCAAAAATCAAACTAGCATTGGCAAATATGTAGAAATGTGAACCGTTCAAACTGTGATTGGCTACGACAAGAGGTCATGATTCTTGGGTCATGATTTGTTTTGTTTTGTGCATTTGCATCTACATCTACCTACCGTTACAGTAAGCCAGGTTGGCAAGTTTGACGTCATAAAAGGAGAGGTCTTGTCTTTGACCGATCACTTTCTGTTGAAATGGGTCTATCGTTTTGATCGTAAACTGGCCGTCAGTATTGAAATACTGAAAAGAAAAAGGGACATATACAATGCTTTTGTTCCTCTATTAGAGATTTGCCTATTAAGTGAAGGAAGTTTTGCTGAGGGTATAATTGAACTCATAAAAACAAATCCTTCTGTAAAACAGAAATACGTTCGCTTCGTGAGTTAGAATTGTGGAAAGAAATCAAGAAAATCTGAAACGACAAACATCCTGCGAACAGCAGTATGATAAATTGACATTGAAATATTAAACAATTTGCATGGGGAATAATATGTGTGCTAAGTGACTGTCTCAGACCATTAGTTCAGTAAATTTAATTATAGTTTATTATCTAGCAACCGCAACGTTCCACGGCGAGTTCCGGATGTAGAATGAGACACGGAAACCAACGACCAAGGCAGGGTTTCTTATTGGTTGAAAATGTAACCAATGGTCAAGATTA
Organism: Lingula anatina; assembly: GCF_051362555.1. Lineage (NCBI taxonomy): Eukaryota > Metazoa > Brachiopoda > Lingulata > Lingulida > Lingulidae > Lingula > Lingula anatina. Next base: position 14,203,949 of record NC_141774.1, on the reverse strand, counting down.
AAATCGAATTGATTTGAAACTAAAAAAAAAAAACAAGGCGCCGTTGCTTATAAAGGTAAGCAAAGTTTATTTAATTGCTATAATCAAATTTAAATGACATTATGACAAGGAAAGTCCGACAGCTAGACAATGGGTAAACACACAATACATCATCCTCTCTCTGAAATGTAAGTCAAACATCCTTGATATGCGACAAACACAAGTCCAACGACATACGTATGGTTTCTAATAACTCTCTCGAACCAGGAAATTAAATGTTAATACTTACTTTTCATGTCTAAATATAATTACCTTTGCTACTGAATATTTCCGCAATAAATTCTATAGTAACTACATTCCAGCAAGCTGTTACAATATATACCCTTTTTATCCTCTTTTAAAACTTCGCCAATATGTACATGTATAGCAAGCTGACGGAATGATCTTATGTTCTTTTTATCAACTGGCCTTAATGTTAATATCAGGCTGTGCTGCCTTATTTTCAGTTTATTTAATTATACAGTGTGTGTGTGTGTGTGTGTGTGTGTGTGTGTGTGTAAATTTTTATATATCGATAAAAACGAGCCTTCATGGAACAAAACAAAGTAACCAATTTTGGAACACAGTTTATCTATTTCGTCTTAACAGTGTTAGAAACGAAAACGACAAAAATAACGAAAAAAAGCCTTTATCACTGTAGGCTAAACAGTAACACTAAACACTGATATTAAACCTGGTGTGGTATTTCAATATACACGTCCCCCGGTTGTTAGTGACGATGTAGTTTACGAACCAATTGTAGAAGAGCAATCGTACAACTTAAAACATATATTTCTGTGTGGATGGCTATTTGATATACACGATGTACAACGCCCAAGGTAAAAATGATAGCAATTATTATTATAAAAGATTCCTCCATTTCCTTGTTGACTTTATTAAAAACAAGCGCATCACATATTTTCAATGCTTCAGTTGTGTGGGCCCTTTCATCTTTGGCACAATTATTTGTTACCATGGCTTGTTGAATTCAGCACAATTGCAAGAGTGTTAAAACATCTTCAATGTTTCAATTTCTCGATCTGTTCATCTTTTAAAAAATGTAATGTTTTTCGTTTTATATTTATCAAATATATTCCCATATTTTATGTTTGTTTTGTTGTGTTTTATGTTTTTACTCGTTCCCCTTTTAAAATTGGAAACAATCCTATTCGGTAATAAGATAAGTTTTTCCTTATTTTCCTTTTCGGGCAACAAGTACCGAGAGACAAAAAGTACATTTTTCTATGATAAGGGGTAGTTTTACATTTGAACTTAAAATTTTATTTCCCGTTTCTCGATTATATCAGCGTTCGTGGAAAACCTAAAAATTGGCAGGTCATTTCCTCATAGAAAGACCGCCTTCAACTCGCTTATAGTAGTGTATTACGTGTACCGTCACTTACTACTGACCTTCAGAGGGAAGGAAAGTCTGTTTTCGAAAGTAAAAGATAGGTGTTTTTATGCATAACGAGAAATTTTATGCAGGTGCAATATGGTAAATGATTGAAAATTATTGATATACATGTCCTTTGCCATTATGGTATAATAATAGTCATACGCAGTACAATTTAAATAAAAATAGATTTTCAATGTTTAACGAACAAAAAATGAACTCACTTGAGTAACATTATTGCATATCGGACAGCTATCAACCATCTTTACAGATAAAAAAGCAAAGCTTAAGGTCGTATGACAGCTTACCAAACAGATGAACATTGAGACATTCTAGCATTATCCTGAAATGTCCTGTGTCATTACATATACATTAAAAAAAAAACTCTCCTTACCTTTCCGCCATAATGCAGCGCGGATCCAGGATCGTACGGTATATTCATGCTTGTTATCACCTGCCAGCTTCGGTCTTTAAAGTTACTTTTCTTCTCGAATTTCACGTGATCTAAATAAACCCGGATGAACTTCGACCTGTCCATACGGCTTTGCTCGTGCCAGAAGCCAAGCACGTGACCAATCTCATGAGCTATCGTCCCTATCTGAAATTGAATTTTAAGGCATGCAATATCATTTAGAAAGTGTATTATTGTACAAAGTCATATAAGTATTAGGAAACGTCTCCATAAGAGGACACTGTCTAAAAAAAAGCTATTCGTATTTACTTCACAGATTGAACATGTGTACTATAATTGTGCCAAGTTATATACGAACTAGGAATGTTTCCATAAGGGGAACCTGTCGTTTAGAACTCACCCCATCACAACCTGTGCCTATGGAAATTGTTTGGTTTAAGGCAGTCGTTCTTCCTATGTAGGACCAACAGCTAAAGTAGACAAAAATGTATCAAATAATGGTATAAGTCATTAATAATGATAAAAAATAATGATGAATATCATAAGTAATAATAATAATTATAATAATAATAATAATAATAATAATAATGCCCCATTAGCAGTGAACAGATGGAGAAGGGAAGTGACAAAACAAGATGTTCATGTTGATCGTATGCAACGTTTAAATCCTAAATGCCAGATAGGTCATTCGGCATCTGCTGACTTTCCAACACATTGAATTGTATATAAGTGGAGTTTGAAGCTTTTATCATCCTGTTTTGTATCACTGTTTACTACCTATCATTCGCGAAAAAACCAATAGAAAAATGTGTCACCTCGATATTTTACATTACATTTTATATTGTGCCAATATGCTTGCACTTACCCATCCAATTTTTTAAATACCACAATCTTTCGACCGTCGTAACGCTGTTTTTCTTGAAATCGTACACAAGTCAAACTCTCCCAATGTCTTGCTGCAGCTCTTATTTCCTCCTGTTCCGGACCATCTATACATTAAAAAAAAGAATTGCGAAATTGTCATACCACAACACTTGGAAGCAAACAAGCAATGCATGACCTTATACGGACCTGAATGGCGAAAATAAACATCATCAAAAAAATGTTCACCGAAACAAAAAATAGAAATTTTAAGGTACAAAGCTGTTCTGTGCTTTTAGCAAAATGTTAAATCCCTCTAGGAAACACATTTTACTATGTACCGAATGCATGGGAGAACTAACGATATCATCAGCCGAGAATCATAGGGCACTACGCTTAGCAAAATACCAGGCCTACCGCACTCTCTCGCAAATTTGCTGCAAATTTTCTGCTAATTTGCATTAAGTTATTGTAAATTTGCCAAGCATTTGCTGCTAATATACCTAATAACTTTTCATTTTGTTAAGGGTAGGGTAAACAGGGGCGGATCCAGTATTATTTAAAGGGGGGGTGTCCGCGGATGCTAAGCCAACCCTCTCGCCCAATTTGACGTGGGGCTTGGGGCCCGCTGAAGGGCCTTGACATTTTTGGTATTTTAGAGGGCAAACAGAGTCATTTGGTACGGTTTAGAGCTATGGTTCAGCTAGTAAAAATTCTAATTTCAAGAGGGGACCAGAAATTGAAGGGGGGGGGGGGTCAGAACTCCCTGACCCCCCCTCTTAATCCGTCACTGGAAAACCAGATGAACCCATGTTAGAGGAGAAATTACTCCTTATAGTTATTATAATTACGTACCGTGCGATCCGTCGAACATGAAAGGTATCGGTACACGTAAATCCCACCGTTTGGATGCCACGGGGGTAATTTTTCTCTTTTTTCTTCGTTTCTTTTTCTTTTTATAAAGTGGAAGAGAGTCCTCGACATATGCGCACGCATCTTCTTTGTTGAGCATAATGTCGCCCTCGACCTTGACCTCTATATCATCTGGTGCATTCTACAATGTGAATGGTTGGGCATGTTTAGTACAATCAGGTTATATTCTGAGTAAATATGACTTAAACTGATCTCCATGACCTTAAATTGTAATACGTAAAAAAAAATTATGTAAGAGTATGTTTGTCCTAGGCTTTTAGAAATTCAACTGGAAAAGGCATAAGATTTGGTTGATATTTGGAGTAACGAAAAAGATTTGATTACAAATGTGAACGTTGGTATATATATATATTATCACATGACTTAAGTCTGATTTTAAAAAAAATCCGTTCAAATCCACAAACTAAAGATAAAATCAAACCAGAGTCAATATTTACGACTCAAAAAAGTAAACAAGTAGTGTATAACCTTTACTCTACAATGCTATTCAAATGAATTAATATTTTTGCTCTAACAGCAGTTTACATCTTTAAATCTGTTTTTACCTCACATTCTGAATCTACCATTCTCTCAAACTCATCCACGGATATGATGTGCATTCGACCTTCCCGTGGTACAGCTCGTGTTGTCTGAAAGAAGAGAAAAATCCCACTTGATTTTTATTCATTTTTCATAATACCAAAGGCAAAAAATTAAATGTCTTCAGCTGTCACATTGAATCATTCAAAGAAATGAAGATTTAGACAAAAATGCAAGGTTTACACCATCTTTACTTTGAAAAAAAATACATGTACGTCCGATGTCCTATACAGATATTCAATGATTATTGTTTTGCTTTTAAAATAAAAATAATAAATTTAAGAAATAATAAATAAGTTACTTCCCAGTCTCAATGGACGAAAGAAAACTGCGTTACCAAATTCTTCAGTCCCATTTTTGGGGACAGTGTTGTGGAATAAATAGTGACTAAGTTGAATAATGACTTAAATTACTGCCTACATAAACATGCCATTATTGAACGTAAGGAAAAGGCCTAAAGGTTAAGGCCAAAATGAAGCTGAATACTTTTCTCTGGGTGCTGAATTGTTAATAAATGAAAAAAAATTAAAACCATTAAAAGAATTATCATAAATGGATTTTGTATACACACAGCAGTCTGTATTATATTCTACATTTAAAATAATAATCAAATTCAAGGTATCAATACCCATAAAACGACAAATCAAAATATGTCAGCAAACAAACCTCAAAGACTCGCATTAATCCAGACAAACATTAATCAAACAATTCGTGAACTTGGGATACCAAAAAAAGCAAATGTGACTCACCAAAGTGATAAACATCAACATGTACACACATAAATTATGATGTCAGTCAACCGAAACGAACGCAACATTCCGTGTTTACACATCATTTACATCAAAGGAGAACAACAACAACAACGCTAGCAATAAGGCCATGAGAAATGTGGGAGCAGAATTTAACATGGCGTCAATGATCATGGGACTACTTTTAAAGCGAAGAAAAAAATAAAACTGGTTTCATGAAGCATTTGTTATGTTATGCACTGATATCAACGAATGTTTTTATAACTATTAGTACTTAAATAAACCTCATATTGCAATGTGCTTTGAGGAACCTAACATAGAAAAAAAACGCCAAGCTCAGTAATCCATACCGATACACGAACAGTAGAGAAACATCAAAATAATTGCTAAAAGGGTCGTTCCACCTTTAAGGTATCACAAACATAGGTATGTCTTCAGAAATCTCAAGTAGCCCTGGCCTTCTTTACTGAACAAGCGGATAAGTAAACCCCCTTTCTGACCCCAACCAAAAAACCTAGATAAGGTTTTTGCTTCAGAGTGGAACTCCCCCGAGCTTAACCCTTAAACCCCCTAACCAACACTACCTACAGACCCACAAAGATGATGCAACGACGAGGAGGAAGCATCATCGTTCTCTGCCCATATAGTAAAATAACATAAACCAAGGACAAATATCAATAGTCAACCCCGAAGCATTCAGTATGCTTGTCACATTTTCTTTTGGAACCAAGTTGCGAAAGGTAGTTAACTTAAAAAATGCCATTGATTGATGTAATATATCATGAGTAGGTAAGTAGAAGCTAAAAAAAGTTCGAAGACAGTTGATTGCCGGGTTGGGAATTAGAGTTATACAGACCAAAAGATGTGCTACAACTCTAAACAGATGTCAATGTCCTTCGAGACACAAAAACCCCATTTTTTATCAAAGTATAAGTTGTAGGTATTCAGACGAATGCCAAATATTCAAGAATATGACAAAGGTGAATAACCCTGTCTTTTCAGACTTCCAAAAATTCAAGAACTGGCCAATGAATGCCCGGATGACGTAATCAAGGAGAACCTTTGACCAGAAAGTGATGTCATATCAAAGGCAGCATGCTATAACCTACATATTTTTTATTATTCGGCTTGGCATTCAGTACACCTCACGAAACGGTTGGAAACGCGGTCAGCTGCACTTGGTTGACCTTATTCATCATCATTCAGAGCTTCAAGTGTTCCACTGTTGGACAAAATCCTCAGCATGCGGCTTCCAGTGTATTCTGTCTCGGGCTTCACACTTCCAGTTTTTTTTTCTTTTTTTTTTTAGTACTTATCTAATCCATCCATCCATCTCTTCCGAGGCTTCCCTTGTTTCCTATGCCCATATCTTGGTTTCCATTCTGTCAGCCTTATTGTCCATCTGTCATCTTTTACTACTGATATGTCCTGCTCATCTCCATCTCATTTCTTCAATTGTGAGCAGCACATCCTTCACCTTGGTCTGTTTACTTATCCACTTAATGGTCTTTCTATCTCATACCTTGTTGTTCAACATACTTCTTTCTATCGACCTCTGTGTTACTTGTAGCTTTTGTTCCATGGGTGCATTCATTGTCCTTGTCTCTGAACCATAGGTGACAGCTGGCAATACACATGCATTGAACACTTTCCTTTTCAGACTAGTAGGGTGGTTGTTCTTGACTATGACTCTGTGCTTTGTAAATGCTACCCACCCTGCATGTGCTTTCTTTTTACTTTTTTCTCCAGTGTTCTGTCGCTGAGGCTGAATCTTTGCTCAAGATATACATACTCTTATACAGCTTCTATCTCCATGCTGTTGAACTCTATTGTTCAGGGGATGGTTAGTGGTTCAAACTTTACTTTGTCTTACTGGTTTTCATTTTTAATCCACAGGGGAGGTTTTCATCTGCTATGACTTGCGGTGTTGTCTCAAGATGGTTTGGTTCATCTGCTATCACTATGATATCATCTGCAAACCTGAGGTGGTTTAGGCTGGCACCATCTATGTTTATGCTTTTCTCATGTCAATCTAACCTCTTGAATATTCTTACTAATGCTGCTGTGAACAGCTTTGGAGATTTCCTTGACGAACACCCTTTTTGGTCTTGATTTCCTTTGTCTGTGTGTGTAGTCACAGAGCAATCAGTATACATGTATCTTTGAGAATCTGCAACCATCCTCAATCCCTTGGTCTTTTAATGATTCTAATATAGACTAAGTATCTACTGAATCGAAAGCTTTCTAATTGTCAACAAAGGTAACGCATAGTGGAATGTTGTAGTCATAGCACTTTTCCTTGAGCTGCTTGCCAGTGTGGTTTACTGTTTTTTTTTTTTGTTTTTTTTTTTTTTTTTTTTTTTTTGCTGTGCTTCATCCAGGAATCTTGTAAGCCTTTGAGTCAAGACCTTGATGTAAAACTTATACAGGTTAGATGATAAGCAGATGGTTTTATAATTCTTGGTGTCTTTCTGTCAGACCACTTCTTGCAGTCTCTTCTGTCTTCTTCATATTATGCGTGAACACTGGTGTCTTCTCTCGCTCTTTTCTTGGTGGTCTTATCCAACTCTACATATTCTATGTTGTTTCTGATATCCCTATTGTGGTCGACCTACATCATGCAAAACCAATGAAATCTACTTTCCAGCATGCCTGAAGAAAGAGGACCATTGATGTCTCTCCATCTGTAAGATTCAAGCACACACACAAACACACACACTGAGCAAGAGAAAAAACGAGAAAGAGGGAGAGAGAGAGAGGGAGAGGAAACATAAAAATGTTAATCCGTTTGACATATGTCACAAACCAGGGCCCTCTCAGATACCTACACGTGTTCACTCTGTGCCTTCGTATTAAAATGTATAGAACGTAAATCATCAACTTGCATAATTTCAACATTACCGAACGCTACATTAATAACCCAAATATAATGTCATATTTATTTTTGGAAAGGGAAATCAATTAGCAATTTATTGTAGTGAAGGTGTGTTTTAACAGCGTTATTTTCAGGCTTTTACATAAATCATGTCTGAAGGAATTTTACCTTCGTGATCTTGAGTCTTGCCTACTCGAATGTAATCGCTAAATAAATGCACCGTACAGAGTAATAGAAGTACGTGATAATATGCATTTCAGGCAGCTATGATGAGGTTTGTTTCCCATTAGTTCTCGTCTCTTTATTGTGAATTCAAGAAAATCACATACTAGAACAATTTTTGAGCTAAATTTCATTCATGCCTATAGCCAAGCCAAACAGGGTATACGTAGGAAAGGGATGTGTAAGAATGAAAAAGGCGTAATAAAACTTAATCATGAATTATGTTGTACGCCCCCTCCTTCTTTGACCCCCACAGTTCTTTCAGTAAAACCGGATAGTCAAGATAAGTATAAGAACCCTCTACTGAGCACTCTATTCTTTATCCATTCATGCCTCCAAATGCGTCGTATCTGTTGTACACCGGCAACCATTAAAAAGTACGTACATTGGCAATGACATGCGTGTACCTACAGTGTGTTTAGACCACCTCTCATCTTAATCTCTTCCGTATAGTATTTTATAGATTTTTAATGGACCATCGGTACGTAAAGGTTCGTGTTGTGCTGAACATTAAGAAACCGCGAGTGCTATCGAAAGTACATTAGTTCACATGGGAAGGGTATGGCTATACTTCCTGTATCAAGACGACATAGACGTGCATCCTCTGATGAAATTTTAGCTTAAAAATGTCGCAAAAATATTTTCCTCAAACACCGGCCAAACGCGTAGTTATTCTTTAAAGGTGTCTTGTTAGGTTCTACAATATTAGTAAGAATTTTAGACTTATATAATTGTTTGGTGTATTACCTAATCATGTGTTATTTTATACGGCATTTAACGACCAACCTGTTATTTCTGCTTAAACATCAAGATATAGAGTGAATAGAATGGGCCATCTTTATAACGGGTGATAAGTACGACGGCTTAGGACATTTTCGCTGGATAACTGCATTGACATTTACATGCCTGAACCACTATACTTAAGCTTCAACACGTTTTGTATTGCATTCGTCTACCCCCTAGGGAAACATTTATCTACTATCATTACTGTTAAAAAACAACACGGCAAAGTGAGGCCTAATTATACTTTTGGAGTCTGATCAAAGAAAACAAACCCGACTTTTATCTCTTGTCAAGGTACTTAAACCCATCTGTCGCCGCAGGTAACAAGTACCATAGACTGTATTACAACGTGGAAATGGCAGCTATAGAGATAGCTGGGTGGTTTTGCACACTATAGTAGACCAATTGTCATACATTAAATACATCTGCTCTTAACACCGGCTATGATATCAACGTTTTAACTCCTCTAAATTGTTCCATTCATGTGTTTGAGCCAAGATAAAGAAATGTGGTTGGCGAAAAGTGGACAATGTTTTTTCTAATCCTTTCTCAATCACCAGTTGGTGAGGTCATAGCTTGGACTCATTTACAGAACATCTTTCATAGATTTTGGTTGAGATGTGGATCTTATGGTCAAAATGAGTGGTCTTGACGTGTCTTCAATTGGCCAGAATTGAATTTAATGAAAAGAGTTTGTCCCTCTGTGGACACGAAGGTTCTACCATTGGTCAGAATTGAGGTTGATAAGATGAGCGAGTCTCTGTGCCAATGGAGAAGTGTTTAAGACAATGAGAATCTCATTTTAGCCCGGTAATCTTTGGGTCTCGATGCTTGTAAATGAATGAAAGTGCCCCCCCCCCTCCCCATTTGCTACCACAGACCGAATGGTGTTGATACCAGTTTCCATGCATAGTCGCAACCATCACTTCAGCATTTTTTTATACAAAAAAATAAGAGAAAAAATTCCGTACAAAGACAAAAGAACAGAAAAACTGGAAACAATCTAGCTATGTGCCTGTCGTGGTTACGCCCCATTATGAAAAACCCGGAAATTTTGATAGTGCATTTTGAGGACAAGAGAAGGACATAGAATAAATAATATCAAATGTCGCCTAAGATCTCTTTGTTAGTCGAAGAAGGACACCCTCAGGCGTTTGTGCGTGAATAGGGCACGAGCTCACAACATGTTTTACAAGGGACAGACATATGGATTGGACAAATGTGGGTGTGGGGATTCTTTCCTTAACAAACGAGCCAAGAACACCCCCTATAAAAAACGCCAGGAGCGCATCACTTCAAAGGCGGTTTATTTTATCCACGAATTGTAACACAAAATGATGACATCAGCGTCGTAGGAAATAAAGTTTATATTTTATTTACATATATAACAACGCACGGCATTCTTTTCTATAGACCCGACGGCGGGTGGGTTGCCGCATGGTTTCAGACAGGCTAGCTTACTTCAATTATGCCTTGAGGCGTGTTATTTTATTTTCTTTTTCGGTGAGACCTATGGTGTCTTAGTGCGTATATATTTAGGCACATTCCAGTTCACTCACCCCCGCAATTATAAGACAAAAAACTAGATGAAAACAGATTCAGTACAAATAAATTTATGTTATTTATGAAATCGCGTCTGACATTTGTCAGTTTGGAACGTGAGAACCATTGAAAACCTATTGCACACTTAAATCTGCACTCGCACAAGCCTCCGTAAATCAACCATATTGTAAATTAAGCGCACCATACAAATACGACGGGAGGGCGTTGCACAACCCCGAGATGAAAGACGTAAAATGACATCAATTATCCCCATATAAATCATGTGTTAAGATTATGAGTTTCATTTTCTTCGGTGAGTGTTTTTTTACTCTAATCAGCCTTTTTATTAATGCCCATGTACTATTTGCAATGGTAAAAAAGTATTCCCAAATCACTTGTCCGAATTCTGTATAAAACATGCACGACGTGAGGATTTCTATATCAAATTTAGTGACTTTGACAATGCTTTGGTCATATAATAGATTTGTGAACAATACCGTACCTAACGTTTCAAGATCTATTTCATTTTGGCCACGTGGTTCCAATGTGGAGTGCTTGCTGGGAAAGCTTCAAATTTCAACTTTCCTTGCACAGAAGCAGTCAATGTTGGCCTAATATGGACACGTATGCCTGGGGATTTATACTAATGAATATAACTTTATGAACATCGAGTCAGCAATAGGTCGATTTATCCATCTTTCAGTCCACTCAGTCAGTCAGTCAGGTAACTGAACACGCCCAGCCATTCAATTTTATAAAAATTAAACAGACATCCATCAGTCGTTTCCACTCTCATCGCAGACATATTAATAAACATATTAATGACAAATATTGTGGTTTTGAAAGAAAAAATAAACCAATCGAATTTCCCTAGCGCTAAACTTTGCCGTTTTAGATATAGTTGTTCGAGTTCAGCGGTTACTCTAATAATAATTCTTAAAATATCATCATATGCCCCTGAAGCTGATCATCAGTCGGTTAAGTATGGTCAAAGAAATTGACCCCGTGACACGAGTGCTTTTCCGGGTACAGAACAAATGCCTTGGCCGTGTAAAGAGCATGAGCATCGCCTGGACGTCTCCATTACGAACTCTTAACAGGGATGGACTTAAAGCTCTTGCCAGCAACTCACGAAGTGCCAATGAGGAAATTGGTGAAAAATATCCAAGCAAAGATACCTAATTAAGCTACTCTTTTTTTTTTTTTTTTTTTTTTTTTTTTTTTTTTTTTTTTTTTGTCAAAACCGATAAGGGAACAGACAGAAACATGCTTTGAAGCCTAGTTTGACGTAGTTATAAACGTGTCAGTATTGTAAATATGGCGTTAGGAAGACTTGTTCAATCAGAGCCATTTTAGGAAAAGTCTCCTTCATAGTTATTATTTGTCGAGGAATATACGGGGTCAAGTAGACATGTGTAAGATTTATGTACTAATTTTTAGATACAAACATTTTGCGTGCCATTAATGTATTCACCAACTTTAGATCGCTTCCATTTTTTTATGCTATCAGGTAGGATGGTGTGTCTTACTGAAATATAATTATATAAGTAGTATAAGTATAAAAATATTTTATGCCATTTTACGTCATTTTATGGTATTCAAAAACTATGCAAATAAAATATTCATTTGATCAGACACCGTGAAATCTTGCTGAATATATATTTTAATTTTGCATTTTGATATAACAACTTATATAATTATAGGCAGGATCCTGAGCCAGAAACCCTTTTGAATATCTCACCATAACTGCATATACCAATCAATCTGCTTTGAATAAAAAAGAAAGGAGATTTGTTTTTATAGGGCTTGTAACCAGCTTACTCATCAAGCACATTTGTGCATTTGACTCGTGTCTGAGAGAACAGCTTCCATAGCCTTTTAAAACTTTAATAGAAATCTGCCTATAAGTAATGTTGGAGGAAATACCATACAGAATCACTTAGCTCTAAATAAAAAGCAAATTATTCAAGTTTTGCATAAACATAATGTTTTGTACAATTTGTCAAACTATTCATACCGCTTCCCTTCCTGCACTCCCAGTGCAAACCCATCATTACAATAGGAACTACAAACGACAATAATTCTGTAGTTATCATTGCTAACAAGCAATATCCCTTAATAAAGCAGTAAAACCCACGAGGGTCAGCCGTTTCATCGTAAACCCCAAATCATAACACCATATAAAGGCCTCTTTAACTTGTGTGGGTCTCATTCTGGGCGCGTTTTAAATGTGGGAACACGGCGACAGTTCCCTTCACATCTGTTCCCCGCTTCCCTCAAGTCACGAGTCACTTCTTAAGTTCAAAATAACATGTAGATAAAAACGAACACCTGTGCGCGGGGAAGATCTGTTTACTAATAAGCCGAGGAGGCCATGGCGTACTGGCATGTCAAAGGTCAAAGGTCAGAAGGTCATACGATATGCGTGACACTAGATCTCAGACTACTTACGTTATTACTGAGTTATTACTGAGTTCTTATTGAGGCTCAGTTATTTGTGCTTTATGGTTGGCCCTGCTAGCAATTACTTTTTTCCAAAGTAATTAGTGTTGCGATACACTACATGTGATAAATGTACGTGTACGTGTCTTTCTGTAAACTACATTTGCTTGTTTTTCAATTATTTCGACAATGTTTTTGTTAATAAACTGACTGTTAGCGTACTTTATATTCAATACTTCATTTCATTCGGACAATATGCCACGAACTATTTCAGTTATATCAGATATATATATGCTTAAATACATTGTACCATACTCTAGCAACAGATTATTAACCAATTTAGTATTGCTTTTGTCTTATATGAGAGCGATTTGATATGACCCGCAATAAAGCTTTAAAAGGTACAATTTTAGTTAAATTGTTTAAAACAGAATTACACAGACAGGGAATATTTCAGATACAAGTGCATAAAAGCCAGTAAATATAACGTATACTTTTAAAACAGAAATTGCATACATCCATAAAGAGTATAATTTATACAAATACAAAGAACATAAACTATCGCATCAATGCATCTAAACAGACAGTAAGAGAACGGGAGATGTGTATGACCTCTCTCTCTTTAATGCAATTCATACAAAAGTCGCATAAACACAGATAATTGCATTATAATTGGGCAATTGATGAGTATCATTTCTGTACGGCCAGTCCCACGACCAAGAGGTCATCAGTTTAAAGCCAGCTATATTTACATGACATCCATAAGACACGTATTACATAAACCGTAGCCGTAACGACATAGATTACGGTTAACTAGCTATGGCAAGACGATGAATTTGATGAACTTAGTTTGACTTATAACTGACTAATACTTATTGCCTCCCTCTGTCGACGTTATATATATATATATATATATATATATATATATATATATATATGGACATTTCGGACAGCATCGGCTTAAAGCCAAAAAAGGTCTAAATATTTGCATACAAATGTATTGTACACCTTCATTAACCCCACAGCAGCAGTGTTTTTGGCGACATATACTCTGTCTATGATTATCGCTTTGCACCTGGCTCTAAATCCTTTGCAACTAAATAATACAAATGTTTTTTTTTTTTTTACTTAAGTTTATAAATTCTGTAGTTTAATATATAGATAACAGTTAGTGCAGCGCCGCAGAAAGAGCCAGTCATTTTGCAAATTTGGAATGTTACCCATTTTGACGATCTAATGACAATAAGAAACAATGAGAATTAAAGCCTACACAGCCTACCAATAAAAAAAATGTGGTTGTTTCTTATGCCATTTTGAAAACTATCTTGGAACTTTTTTCTGAAAAGGCTTACCAAGCCCTTCAAACCTCCACTTGAGTTTCACGAAGCCAACATAAAACCAACTCTGTGATGAGAAAGGGAAACTTTGACTTCATTAAACCACACATCAGAAGGTTTGTTTCTGCTGTGGTAAAAACCATATGATATGATATACTATGATAGCGTGTGCATGGCAGAAGAACTAATGCACAAGTCTGGGACTTTGCTGTCTAACATCAGAGACAAAAGATGACAACCACATTTACCTCCTGTATAAGTGATGATGAATACGCGATACCATGAACATGTACGGATACATTTCAACACATCTGGGCCTTGTTCTGTGGTCAGCAAATATGATTAGTTTAATAAGATAATTGAACAAACGCATCCACATTAAAGGGCTTCGGATGATTCACGCCGATATGGTGCCTAATGGTGAAGGTGTGCTACAGCGTTTTCAACAATTGTTATTATATGTATATCAAACGGAATGTTTTGATGATGGTAGCGGGTACACAGATGTAAAATTAATCATGGCCAATAAACTATATTGTGAAACTCGTAACGTACAGAAGAGATACGCGTATGATGTCATTTTCACAGTGAGATAAAGAAGGATGGGCCGCGGGGAGTGACATATCTCGCCCGTGTTAAACCTAACCCAAGGAGCTCTGTCACTTGTTTTACGGTATATTCAACTTCGGTGCTACACGTTGTTTTTATTCACTCATAATGAATTTTCCAATTTTCCAACCATTTTTTCATTGACAATGGGAGAAGGCACTTACCAAACGATGGCACACGATGTTTGGCATTTATATTTATTTTCTTTTGAAAAAGCTATGTTTACATGTAGGTTTCAGAATATCTTGATATCCTATGGGCGGCCTATAAAATACGTCATTATTGGGTCAGCTCTTTGGCATTCTTATTTTTCTCACCAGGTGAAATCTACTGGAAAAACGTGACCTACTTTTTAATAAGGTCAAACTAGGTCTGACAAGACAATCCCAAAGCACAGCTTCCTTAATACGTAAGATGCATACCGGGTTCGACACGAAGGGGACGTGAAAATAAAAATAAAAAAATGACCATAAGAACGACGTTTTAAAACAACAGCCTTGAGTTCAGACTGTGGCTGGCTATGGAAAGTTATTTCCCTGTGTGTATCTTGACAAGTATCGATGGAATCAGCTTTTTTATTTATATGCTGACAACATAATCCGTAAAATGAATTAAACATGGGATAAATCATAGGACTTTGATGCACCCCTCTTTCTCGGATAAAAACGCTCTCCATTATTCAAAACTTGACTCCCTCAGCACCGAGTGCACCTGATGTCACAATTTAATCACAGTCAATCTGTCTGTGGCGCAAAATTCCCTTTAATTAGAACCCACTTAATTAGTACCCACTTAATTAGTACCCACTTAATTGGTACCCACTAAATCTGGCGGCAAGATGGCTTCTGCAGATGACACGAACTACGATTACCAATGTATCTCTTGGTGCTTCTTATTGTCTCTTCTAAATGGATATTAATATGAGAAATCATCGTGACAGGAATGGTAGTCCGGAAGGACCGTGGTCCGTTCACCATTACTTAATTAGTACAGTTGACATTCGTCCCATATACTAACCCCAGTACTACGACTAACCCTAATAATAAATGTAGTAATCATAAGGGACCCCAGACTTGCATTCCCAGGACTATCATTCCTGTCACATGAGTACTGTTTGAAAATGACATTTTGTATTGACGTAAGTGATGTACACAGTGTAATTTTGTCAAAAAGGAAATGCCAAACTTAATTCCAGTTTTTACAATGAACTTTATGCTTAGACGAAGGGTGCTGAATTTATTCACCAAATATCTGCGAAGCCTCTACTGACAAAGCCTGAAATTACGCTTTATCATATAATGTCATTTACCTACTGTTTATACCAAATGTTTTCCTTGTACAGACACTGAACACAACAAGTCAACACTCAGTCCATTCGTTTTATGAGAAATTACGGAATTACCAAGGAAGCACATAAACAGTAAGGCAAGCATTACGTGACATTGCTCTTAGTACCTTAAACGTTGGTACCCATATCTGTACTCTCTTACGGGTTATATCACAAACCATAATTGGACAACAGGGCATACAATAAAAAATCGATGTTGCACCTGACGTTCTTGCTACGATACATTGGCCGGTGGTGGTTTTACGATAGCGTAATGGCGATTTTTGGGGCGATGCCTTTTTGAACAAGGTAATCAGTACCAATCACTTCGTGTTTCACCGCGGCGGCCAGAGGGAAAATCAAGTGTGGTTAAATTAGAAAACTGTCGCTTAAGGGCGGGCAGTTAAAATCCAGGACTAAATACCGTGTAATGGATAGCGTTTTACAAAAGGCGGTAGGTTTTTATATTCAAAATGTGCCCAAGGACCCGCGTTTAGTTTTAAGAATATAATAAAAGGGTTGAAATTCTTTAAGCGGTCATAAATGACATGAAAGTATTTACCGGCAGCGTTGAATATTCAATTTAGTCCCCCGTAGTGTCAGGAATGAGTCTCCTAAAAGTCAGATATCTCAATGGACAACAAAAATTCTGTCAACGCAATTAGCTGTGAATTCAAATTAAAAAATAAAGAGATGTTAAGATGACTCAGAATTATTCACTTACACCAGAAGTACATTTTACCGATCAGGCAGTCATCCTTCTTTAGTTTTCAACTTGAAACTAATGCTTTTTTATTTGTGGTTTCCGTCTTTGTCATTTCCTATGCCCTTCCATTCCGTTGTCTGTAATAATAAATCATCAGGCATAACAACACAAGTCACGGCCGTTAAACAGTAAAATTATTGCTTAACTTGCAACCGTACACGTGATTGACTATGCAAGCAAATCACACTGAGGGTTATGTCTTTTGTCTTTCTTAAATGGGCGACATATTCATCACGAGAAATTCACAAGCTCATCAACGCTTGATGTGAGTCATAAGTGCTGAACTTCAACGCCATTAGATTGTTAAAAAATGGGATTGTAACACATTCCGAGCTCGTTATAAACTTAAGCATTATTTGATCATCAGACTTAACTCATTTCCTAACACCTTTAAACATCTAAATGAGTCTCTATTACAAACAGAGAATGTTTCATATCCAGACCCATTATCCGGAATCTTATATGTTGAAATGTGATAATTCTGTTCATTTTTTTATTTGCAATCTAGACTAGCCGGAAAGTACGTGAACGGGGACAATTGGTGAGTCGCCATTTCAAATCCAACGGCCTCGTGCTAGCTGGTTGTTTCCTTAATTGCAGGGGTGTTCCTCTAGGAAAAGGAATTGCCACCCAATAACTCCGTTATCAGTTCCGACCCATGCCAAATGCACCCAATGGCCAGGTTCGGACTTTTCGAACCCCGTCATTACTGACCCGTTGTCCAGGCCTATCTGACCCATCTTTCCAGTGCTTGACCACCCAGCTGGCTTATCACCCCTCGAGCTGCAAATTACCCGAGCAGTTAAGTTTATCACGTAGCGTCACCCCTGGTCTAAGTATCTATCTACACCGCACATCAAATAATTTACCCTGAGTCATCATTTTTCGACTTCTTCAACTTTATAATGGGTGGTTAGGAGCAATGACTTTGGTTGATGATAATAAAGAGATGTCGTCTGCTTCGGACACATTTTCCCGCTGAAACGTGGCCGTTTTTCATGGGTAGCATTTGGGCTGTACGTGTGCGTGTGTATGGAACTGTGTTTGTGCGTGTGAACGAGACAGGTTTTCCAAAGTTATTCAATTATTTCATCTCTTGATAATTTGAATTGAAAACATACTCGATTGAGTTATAACTTAACACAGTTAGAGATAACATTTACTTTCGATGTCGGTTGAATAAAAAAATCCAATACTTATAAAACGAACAATTAACGCGTGTCGACACACATTTATTCACTCAGTCAGAAAGCATGGATCGAACCGTTTAAGCTTATGTTGTTGGAACGTCAATACATGGCTGAACAGACCGTAAACATGACATTTACGTAACAGGGCAAGGATTGCCTTATACAATAAATAAATAATGTGCAGCTGTGAGAGACGAGGCAGTCATGACAAATTAAATGATAAAATAGTGCCCGCTCTCTCCCTCTCTCTCTCTCTCTCTCTCACACACACACACACACACACACACACACACACACACACACACAGTCCAGATTAACCCGTGTAGATTTCGTCAAATAACACAACATACAACTCAAGGGTTGAATCAACGCCTTCTACCCCCTACCCAATCACCGCACCCCACCCCCTCCCCTTCCCACCTAAACTTATCAGTGATGACGACACACCAGATCAATTGAGGTTAGAATGCCTCCAAGTTTGTGTTGGACATCGTTTTGTGGCAGAGTTCAACTTATCCGTCCAGCCCATTAATACATGGATAATGAATCGCATACTATCCACCTTTAGGCTACTAACAGGTTATCTTAACTGGACACTGTCCAAGCCTCCCGTGGCAATTTTTGACATACCAAACGAAATGCAGAATACCCTTCCGCCACACGCTGGGTACTCATGTGTCTTTTCTTTAAATGATAAAACGTTTGGATATTATAGATATTTGGTAGGCTGTGTACTGTTTGTAGGCTGTTGGTAGGCTGTGTACTTGAATAGGATGTTTATATTGTTTATATTTGGGGAAAGTATACAAGACAATGGAATGTGACAAAAGAGTAAAATATTGCGCCCCACCCCGCCCCCCACCCCCCACCCAAAAAAAAATAATAATAATAAAATAATATCTTGATCCTATGTGAATCAGTATTGGTCAATTCGTAAGCAATATCCACGCTTGCTTTATAATAATAAAGTCGTGGGCTATGTTTGAGTGCTGTGAGTTTGTACGTGGAAGTTAAAGTCATTATTCTAACTAAAGTTATAGTGTGTAAGCCTAACCAAATCAGAAAAGTGCAAAGGCCAGGAAAGGTCACGTCGGTGTCCATTTTCACGGCCCAAATAGCGTGTGTGCCATGCGTGGATAGAAAGGTCATTTTGGTGCCTTGCTCCAGAGTCATCTTTGATATGATTAAGCAAATTCTCTGAATTTTAGATGAGAATTTTTGGGGGTAGTTTGGGGTGCCTAACCATGGCATATGAAAAAAAAATTAAAAACGTAATCAAATAACATTGGTGACGAGTGTGGCTATTCATTGTTATACAGTATTATGAAAAATTACTTTTTTACTGTAGTTTGCCGATTTAAATAAAGAAAACGAATGATTTGCACATCAAACCAAAATATCAATATTTCTTTATAAAATATTCATCAACAAACCCATACGACAAGCACCGACTATAATATTTGTGTAAAAACCACTCTCATTGCTCTTGTATCCAGCTGGTCACTGCAGACTCTCCCCCACGTGACGTCGTAAAAGTCACCTGACTGGATGACGTCACACCAACCACCTGTTCTCACCCAGAGATCACAGAACGAGAACAGCGGAAGAGGAAGCGGCATAAAACGACAGACCTGTTGGCAACAGATTGCGCAGTGCTTGATCTAAGGACATAATAAAAGACAAAACAAGAATAATATCCCCCTAGTTCGCAGAAAAAGAGATTTAATGTCAGCCCCCGACTGAAGGTTAAGATGCAACACGCTACTACAAAAATGCAACAGTATTTGCATGTCATGAAAAAAAAGTACTGCTTGTTATGTACGCTGCAGAACAATACACATCAACGCTGTAGCTTTGAAGGACACCTTGAATTAAAGAAACTGCTGGTTGTACGGTTTCTGGCATATCAGTCAACAGTTATGTGTATATAATTTCTAATAGTAAATGATCAATTCATCCCAGTTTTATCGTGGTCATAACCACGTGTTACTTCTAACCTTAGCGCTCATTACTTTGACTTGGGGATCTCAAATGATATTTTAGCCCTACAAGCCACCTGACCTAACTTTGACTGACATGTGTACGTAACTCCAGTCAAGGCCACCGACTCTTTAAAATGATTTACTAAGTTTTTCACCCTGTCAACTTTGGGAGTAAAGTGATGAGTGAACACTAAGTGCATATCATCTTCTTAGCGGTACCCCAAAGAAAAAAAAATGGTATGATAAAAGCAGGGTCTGATTTATGAAAGAGCGTTGTTGTTGTTATTGTTATTGTTGTTGTTTGAATTATTCAACTTTAAGAAAGGAGATGGGCAGATATAACACAATACATATTATTAACATAAACTTAACACATATACGACTACCAAAAAAATGATACGATGTTGTTTCATTTTATTATTTCATCATGAAAAGCACATTTCATCGCCACCTCTGTTCAAATTTACTCCACGAAGAGTCACAGTGTGTTTGGCAGTGGAATGTGATTAGAATAACCAGTATGTTAGCTTGTTGTGACTATTGACAAAAATGGTATCTAAACGGTATGTAATTTTATTAATTAATTAAAGAAGTAAATTTAACGGTGTCTTTATCAATATTCAACCCACGTAAAATTATCGACAGTTGTTCACCCAGTCCGTCAGCCGGAGGTCAACAGCCGGCATCACGACCCGACCAATATGTGAAACTGTATAAATAGTAACTTTGTGAACAGTTTGCATTGCGAATTTCTTTGATTAGGATTTACATAAATAATTAGACTCCAGACACCCTGTGTGGAAAGATACGCAAGGTTCCATATATAGAAATGTAGCCATCATCGTGCTTATTGATTATCATGGGGGGAGGGGGGAGAGGTGTTAACACTCGTAAGATTGTATAGAAATGAAGTAATTGGGATTTCCCTGCCCTAAGAGAGATAAATAACGTAACCTATATTAATCCAGAAGTAATCGTCAACCCTTGGTGACGAGCAGGATTACATGTATTATAACCGGAGAGTTTGCGCCAAGAGCACAGCGCTGACAAAACCAAGATAACACATATGACTTTCTCATTTTTCTCTTGACAGACAGGGTGATAATATTTTTAAAAAAGACAAACTCAACCCCAACAGACCAGTCATTCTGACAGCTGCTGTAAACGGGCGTGGTTTCAAACAAAATTTTTAATAAAAGTGCCGGCTTGGACATCGGCGCTGAAGCTGGTAATTGGTGATAACTATACGGTCACAGATTGGAGAAAAATGCCTGAAATTATTTAATTATTTGCAAGACGGGGACTGTGACTTTCATTATGGCCCATTAGGTCTTTGTGAATTGTAAAATTGCGTGTTTTGATGCCATAGAGCATCTTTTAACTCAGGTTAGATACCCAGACCTTGTTTATGCTGACAACAAGCAAGTGACTTTGTGACGTGGTCCCTAAACAATCTATCTTATAAATAAAAATGCTGAATCAGTCACGAATGTGGTGCTTTTATAAATTACGCAATTAAATGAATTCCGGAGTCTTATAGTCTAGAGTCATGCGGTATACAAATAGAAAAAAGTTGTGTGAGAGAGAGAGAGATAGTTGGGGGGGGGGGGGGGGAGAGGGACAATAAGTACATGTAACAATAATGATAATACCACTTCTGGAAAGCAACACATTTCCGACAAAAGACACATATTGAATCAAGTCGCTTTCATCTGCAATTCATCCATCGCGTTTTTAATACTTTACAAGACCACAGGTGTTGTTCGATAATTAAGTTGGGCCTTTTTATCATTTCCCATCCCACTGAAAACCTCTTTCCACAAACAAAATACTGGGCTTATATCTCCGTAGCATCGACAGTAATAAATTGCTATTTTGATGAAAAAGATTTCAAGAAAAAAAACAAATTATAGGGTAAACCGTGTAGTTAAAATGCAAACGATAAAATGAAACGTTTAGGCAGACAAAAATTAAGAAGACATAAGGAAAGCGTGGAAAATCTTTCGGATAAGTTAAAGTATGTACATGGAAAAAGTGGAAATTCGAACAGGATAAATATAGTTAATTAAAAGATATAGTCCATTTTATGTACATGGTAATCAACTGAAATAGTAAAACTGAACTGAGAGTCGCCAAACACGGAAGTGAATTGATTCCACGTGCTACAAATTCCTTCACTATCTTAGTTAGCAAAATCAATTGAATTTTCAATAATTTACGTGTTTTTAAATGAAATACAACATGCCTGCCAATTGAGAAACTCTGACATGTTAAATTTAAATATTTTGACAACATTCACCAACACAACATACTGGTAGTAATTGAACTGTATAAGGATGAAGTGAGTATATATTTATATTATTCAGTTGTTCAATCTTAAGCAAAATACCTCATAATAGAAGGGTTGGGGTGTATACATTTTTACTGAAAAAAAAAACAGCATCCCTCTAACCCCTACATACACAAAATTATATCAAAACCAACACAGGTGAATGCAAACCACGCCTCCCAAAGCAGAGCTAGCGCTCTATGCCATATTATCAGCGTTTTGATATCATCTTTAAAATAAAGGTGTTAAAACCATGATTTACGTTACTACACTGATGCACGTTCTGGGACCTTAACATGTGGAACCGTGACCCGTGTATGGTTATGACGGGCATGCTGTATCTCATCGCGTTCTGGAGAGGAGAAGGGTCTCATTAATCAGGTACCATGAACGAGACTTTGGTATGATACAATTTGAGTCAAGGCAGATGTATATGTAAGCCCTAAGTGTAGGCCAGCTAGCCAATGTTGATAGATTCACTTTCGGTGCAAGCGAGAGGAAGAGGTGTCAACACACACACAGTACATTCACGAGAAGAAAGAAAAGAAACCAGCATTAAAAAAAGTGCCAGGTGTGTTTTAAAATGTCGCGTGTCTTATTAGCTGTCCTTGTAACTAACATTCACATTGAAACAACGCGTGAGCCTGCTTTCGTTTAGCTGATTTAAAGAAAGGGGTTTACACAAGGGTCTGGGTTCAGATTCAATCGTAAATTGGCTCTATACTTTTGCTTCAAGATGTATAAAACTCATGGTTTTCTGTACGGGACAACTATTTTTGTTTTTAATAAATAATTGGATATAAATCATGTTTTGCACTCAGTTTGGAAGGTAAACGGCTAACATGCTAAAATAATAGGCACACAAAATCGCTTCAATGTGTATGGAAGTGCATACCAGAGAAATATTATCTCCGATTTTGTAAATAAATGGGTATAAATGGCAGGTTGCACCTAGATAGAGAGGAACACAAAGACTTGCAGAATATGCATGGGAAGCTAGGGATATGAATTATTAAACGGTAAGGTATGTTATCTACAATAAAATCCCTTTAATGCGTCTTGATGTTCTAGATTCGACGTGCTGAATTTTAATAGCCTTCTATCGACGTTAAGCCTTTTTCACTTCCGGTATCCAAGTCTCGACAGCGTCATTTCATTCTTAAGTTACACGCTCGGCAATTTTCTCTCGTTTTCCTGTACCACAGAAGCTGGTAATCTTTGAATGAGTCCCCTACACACAAAAAAATCATTGATATCTTAGGGATACGACACAGTATGCTATGCCGGGTATGTGGTGAAAGAATGCCCGAATGCCAAGGGCAAGTATGAGAAAGAAAACATAAACATGCTAGGTATACAACTTATAGCCGAATCGGCCACAAAACGTGAATTGCATAGAAATGCGCCAATTCGTCCTCATTTTGCATTACCTTCAGAGCCATTAACACTCAAGATGCCTTTGGAATATCACTTCCTCAAGTAGAAGTCGGTGACGAGGGTGCCAATATAGAAACAAAAAAATAGGAAGAGGGGGTTATCTATCCCGGAAAAGGGTCACGTAAGAAAAAATTTTGGTGACTTACCCTGTGCGTGACGTCGCCTTCTGTTCCTGCATCTGAGGACCTTTCCGAAACTGTGTGTAGAGAGACAATCGATGTATTCTCCGAAGATTTTCCGTCCTCTGAGACTGAGTTTGCGCCTTCCGCCATGGCGGGAGCGCTAGGAATACTGGTATCGTCTGCTTCTGAATTGTCTGCGGGATTTGTCCCGTGAGTTGAAGACGGAATGGAAGAGAGCGGCAGAGAGGCATTGTCTCCTTGACTTGAACCCGTCTGCTGCCCGGATAGAACTGCCAGTCTGGAAAGCGCTAGGTCGGCTCGTCTGCTCGAACCGGACCCAGCGTTCTTTTTGATAATTTGAGAGAAGAATTGTTTAGCAACGGGCATACCTCGCCCCCTTCCACTACCGCTACCTCTCCACTTCCCTGAAAGATCGTCTGCGGCGGAGAGTGCAACATTTGAAGCAGACGATGACTGAGGATTTGAATGAAAAGCTGGGGAGCTGGGTCCCTGTGGTGATCCCTGTGCTCTCGGGATATTCCCATTCGTTTTTCTCCTGTGTCTGTGTAACAGCCATAATGTCCTGTGTGTTGGAGGGGCCTCCGCCATGACAATGCTTACAGGCTGTGAGGCGATGTCCGCCGAAAGAGGGGCGGAGAATACACTCCATATTGCTCCTAGGAGATAGAGGTACGATAGCACACTCTCGGCGCTGAGAGAGGAACGAAATCTAAGAGTTATCCGCATATTTCTTCGCGTTGGCCTGCTTTGACATAATGTACCGTGTCCGTTCGTGAGGCAAGTCGTTCGCAGGATCGTTTCAGGCTAGAAAGAAAGATTACAACGTCATATCTGAGCTAAAATCGTAATTCATCTACCTTTCCTATATTGTAGGCCCCAGCGTTTTGTGACTGTATTTTGGTAGCGTCGACGGAGTCCTTACACGCGAGAGACTCCGCTTGCATGCAGTAAAATATCAACGCCGGTTATAGTTTAAGAAAAAAATGCAAAACAATGTAAAATCCGCCCTATCTTGTGTAGTCGACTACTTGTATGGTTGTAGCCCAGTCAGCAGTAACAGCAGGCATGGACTTAGTTTGTAAATGAGTATTTCAGGTCGTAAAAAAATGTCCTTACTTTTTCCCCTATCCTTTCCTTGCACATGGACCACTTGACACTTGAATCAATGCAGCTTGTGAAATTATTCTTCAGTAATTATAGAAATACTACTACGCAGGCTGGCTGTGCACCGCCTCGGGGCAGGCAGTTGACTGAAGTGGATTCCCAGCCGTTAAAAGAAATATCGCCCTCGGGGCTACGCTAAATCTCTCTTTAACTTCCAGTCGTCACCGAGTGTAAGTCCTACGATAGTAGACAGCGTAGTGCGTCAACGACAATGCTACTTCTGTAGTAAAAATAATTAAATCGCGGCGTTTTCAGTGGTCGTTCTGGTAGTGACGGTAAAACTGTTATTACTACCGAGAGCCCATATTAACATGGTATGTCCCAGTCCGCGGTGATATCGATGTTGGCTTCAACAATCAGCGGTTAATCTCACTTGTCCGGGTCCCACAATATTCTTTTTCGTACTTTATCAAAAATCGACGCAAAAAGTCAGTGAGTCCAAGAAAACACGACCTACTCCATGCGTCAGCCACGTTAAAAGTGAACCTCAACAGAGCTTGAAGGAAGCGGTATCTGATAGATTAATTGTTGTCATGCCCCTCTCGTGAGGCACCAGGCTTAATGGGTTGAGTCAGGAACGCCTCTGTGCGTCGAGATCTACCGTTAGCGAGAGTCTTTAAGCCAATAAGGGTCGTTTCTCAGTTCTGGCTCTTCTACTGCGACGGCTGTGCGAGGTCTGGGGTTAAGTAGCGTTTCCTCTCTACTCCGCCGAAATCCAACGTGTGGTCAGATATTATAATTTCACAGCTGCCTGCGCTTGGTCGCGTTTGTCGCTCTCCTGAAAATAACAGAAGGGGAAAGGAGGTCCTTAAGTCGCTTTTATCGAAATTATCATCTTTTATATGCAAGATAGACAGATTCCTCACTTCTTCAGCAGTCAGATGACCGACCTCCCGAACCGCATCGCTCGCTTGTTATGTGTCACTGATACAAGAGAGAGAGAGAGAGAGAGAGCGAGCTTGATTTTACCTCGACAGTATCGTAAAACGAAAGGCCAGCCTCTCTCCACTTTAAAACGCTCGTAGAAAGAAAGAGATTAAAATGTGCCTTATAAATATATGTATGCAAATTACGTGTAACAGAGGGTTCACAGCATTATGCTCTATAAGCTTTAATACTCCAACACGCGGTGGAATATGTATGCACCTAGGTCGGTTATTTATAATATTGCCTGCCACATGTCATGAATTAAGTTTTATCAGCGATTTAAAAGCGACCCGCCCTTAATGTCTGTTTATTAGCCTCACGCATTACCCTAAGTTGATAATTAGCCACACTAGACTAACAGTAAATTGGTGTGAATTGTTTGCACGCGTCTACGTATGTGGGTAGAGGCTTACGCGCGCACGGGAAAACGCGCACACGAGCAAGTGTCGATGTATACGCATTGTTTTTTTCTTTTCTTTATCTTTCTGCCTTTCCCCGTCCGTCCTCTCTCTCTTTCTCTCATCCCATCATCTAATATTTATCAATATTTTGGAATCACACTTGATTTTTTGCACAGTCAAAAGTTATACTCTTTCTCTCTCTCTCTCTCTCCTCATTAATATCTGCAGAAACTAATACGCCCACACAAATCCCCACAAACAATAAAAACACCTTCAACAATTAACACACCCTGTCAAATAAACGAAACCCATATCTTCTATTACTACGTGTATTAGGCACCGCCTTCAAATCCTTGTAATAAAATGACATTAATTGTAAACGAATACTTTACGGTTATCTACCTTCGTCTTTATATTTAACAGCAGAAACGGCCTTGTCACTCTGACTGAAAATGACTAAATGACGCATGGCGTGTTAGAACAGGTATTTTAAGGTCTTTTAATGTGAGATTAAAAACCCAATAAGAAAGAGACATTCTGACATTATTAAGTAGTGACGGGTATTAAGGCGCCGTGACAAATTGGTGCGCTGTGCTATTAAACCCTCAAAAAGGTGAGAATAAATTTGTTTCGGAACTTTATTGTTTATTGCCCTCGTCGTGCCTCGACTGAAGAACGAGACTGGTTGCGATGAAGGACTTAGTATTTTTATTGATATTGATTGATAAATAATGTTGTACAAATTATTTGAGACCACTCCCCCCCCCCCCCCCCCGTCCTTAAAATGCTCTGAATATTTCTCAAGTAAAATATCTTATCGAACAATTCTGTGATGAAGTAGGAAA
Organism: Lingula anatina; assembly: GCF_051362555.1. NCBI lineage: Eukaryota > Metazoa > Brachiopoda > Lingulata > Lingulida > Lingulidae > Lingula > Lingula anatina. The sequence continues at coordinate 14,176,683 of NC_141774.1, read as the reverse complement.
AAATAAACTTCCGAATTGTTTTTAAATGTGTTCACAATTTTCTTATTTAATACGTCATTCTTAGTCATCAGTTTTCTGCGTTCTTTGTGAAGGAAATGAGTGGGAAAAATAGCGGCATATTCACTCGCGAAAGGTTTCAATTTACCGCTTGCATGGACATCGATTTAATTAGGTACGACAACGACCACCATGATGCAATTTTATTTCGATTTATTCTAAAAATAAAATTTACCTTTACGTAGGTACTATCTGTCTCTTTTTTTATCAAAACTGAGCATGCCAAATTGGTAATTTGTTATTGTGTTGCATTATTCAAATAAAGGTATTTCATTATTACTGCGTAGATCTCAGCAGAGGTGACTTGAAGTATATAAAGAAGAAAAATTAATTAAAAGACATAAACGTTTACATTATCCTGCGACTAAAATTGTCATATTGTTTCAAAATGCCCCACCAGTCTCGTATTAAACAACGGTTATTTCATAGCACGAGCAGGGTCTCGCTATCAATGTCAAATCACAGTTTTAAAATCGACAGTTTTCTCAGCCACCAACAAAAACATTAGCATTATAGAGACGCGAGACTCAAAGCATTAATTTCAACATAAGGGTAATAAATTCATGCGCCCCACGTAAAATATTTCCGTGGGCAATTACTCCAAAATTAATATCTTTTATTTGTAAAATGATGATAAACCTAGCGGTTGCGTCCTTGAAAAAACAAAGGCTTTGGGAAGAAAAGTACGAATTAAACAAATTGGTCTGAGAAGATGATTTTGTCTAGTAAATTTTCTTTGCTGACAAGGGCATCGTTAGTCAGCAGCCAAGATAAAATAATGTTTATATTTAGATTTCTTTGTAGCGTGTTTTATATATTCTTCCTTGTTTTTTGTTTCGCCTTCCTATTTTCTTGAGTTTGATTGTGAGTGGCTGTGCGAACGTGTCCTGTTTCGACTTTCTATACATTATATTTCTCTCTAACTCTCAACTTATCGTTTGAACCACGATTCCACGATACTCGATGCGAAACCCATTGATCTCTCTCTCTCCTTCTCTCTCTTTCACACACACACACACACACACACACACACACACACACACACACACAATTCCCCCCTCTCTCTATGTCTCTCCCTCTCTCTCTCTCTCTTTCATTTATTCCCTCTCTCTTTCATTTTCATGTTCATGTCACCTACGTTAGCAACAATATGCAACTTGAAAAAGTATGATACACAACTCATTGCTTGATTTCCATGGCAACATGCTATAGACACCAGAAACATCTCGAGAAAAAAAAAAAGCCCACTCACCTAAAAGTGCTTTGCAGAAGTACATCAATCTCCGTCATTCTTGCTTGTGCAGTATCTTGTAGAAATGCATTGAAATGACTTGCCAATGACAACAGTTACCCGTCTACGGGGGTTGTCAGGGGAGACTTCACAATAACGGAATTAATTTGTTCAGTGGGGGAGAAAAACATAGGCGGACAGGCTATCCCACCTTTAAGAGAACAAAAATACTTGACATTTTCTCAAAAGGACAAATTCATGGTCGAGGTGTCACAGCGGAAGATGATCAGCATTTCCAAGCTATACATCACCCAGAGGCCGTTCGCCTACATCACGCTGCGTCACACCACGCAAAAAAGTGCATAACGTTCCCATTGTCTCTCCCCAAAATTTCCGCGACCGCCCATCACGTGACAGTGGAGTTCTCACGGGCGGAGGAGCAGAACGTTAGACAAGGGATTCCTAGTCATGAACGCGCTGAATGCCCCGTAATTAGATATTAATGATATGGTATCGTTGAACAACAGTTAAACAGGAAAAAACGGGACCCTTAACCCCCCGATAACCGACGCTGCTATGCACATATCTTCCCGCTCGTTTTTTCCTTCTTTTATGTGGTGACATTTCACGTAGTCATTTTAAGTTCTCTTTGAAGTAACAGAAGGGCGGTTTGCCTTTAGATCAAACTGATAACATTTAACATTTGTAACTATCGAAGGCATTAGAAAATACCCCAAAAAGACGAAGAACAGATAAGACAATTTACAAGCTGTGTGTAAATTTTTATTTATGATTTTCTTTTGGTCTGCAGTTACAAAGATACATACATTTGGACTTCAAGTTGGATATCTTTTTTAATAAATATAATTAAGATGTACTCTAATACATAATTTGTTGTTTCATTTTTCAAAAGCTAAGAATCATCCACGATTATAAAGCTTCACATACAAATCGTGATAGTTACAGCGAATTTGAATCTAAATTATGAAAAAAGACATTTTAAAGATAAACTATATAAGTAAATGTATTTTGTTTGCTATATCTTCCCTGTTTCCATGAGATAAAAGTGGTAGCTTAAGGCAAGTATAAATAAAGAAGTAATTGAATAAACACTACTGACGTTAAATCCAATATAATTGACCTCAGAAATAATATTCAAGTCTATACACGATATCAATTGGTATTATACATAATTTATTACCAGGAACATTTAATGATGTATAAAATGTATATCAGTGCCTTAACCACCAAGAGAAAAATTGATAACTATCAAATACATGAACATGTATGAACAGCAAGAAAGAAATAAAGGCATTGGGTGAATTTTGTTTACTTACAACCCCATCCTTCTAAAAAAAAAAAAAGTCCGGTTCGGTGTATGTTGAAAACAAAGTAACAGACTCTCCTTAAATGGTCAATGGTTATTATCACCGAAGTTCTGAACTAGCACGAGGAAGTGCATTTTATTCACTCCACATTTTGTAACCGCCAAGATGTTTTATGATAACAACATCGAAAACTACGGGTTAAAAAGGAGGAAGCAGACCCCCTTTTTTTCATAACCAGCTCTTGACTGTAGCTATCTGATCAAAGGCGGATAAGTATATGCCAATCTTTTATTTCCCCCGTCACATGATTTAAAAGTATTTTATCATATCATATTTTTGTCTCAATTTATTTATTTATTTATTTATTTATTTATTTATTTATTTATTTATTTAAAATTCACAGATTTATCCAAAATGTAAAAGCTAATTTGACCTCCAATCATAAATATGCACTTGCTCATTTCATACATGTACAAATTATATTATTATGATTGAAATATATTTTCCTGAAACTTGAGCAGCCTGAGTCATTCCCAAGATCATGGCAAGACTAAGGGGCACATGCACCCAAAACTTAACGGGGAGAGCTCGAGGATATGACCTAATTGCGTCTTGATTTACTGGTGACAGCAATGTCCTTTGGTTCATTGATAATATAGGAGGGCGTGTTAGGATGATTTATTTCAGGAAATAATCCCACCGTCTATTTAATAAATAGAAAATACACACGTAGTCCCTTTTGGCATGTTGGCCTAGCAAGAATATTAGACAGTTTGCAATGCGGGACATTTACTGTGTTTTGATGATAAATGCCTAAGCACTTTCAAGTAAAGATTATGATGGATAAATGATCACCATGAAAAAAATGGTTGTGATAATAAACCTGGAAAGGACAAACGTGGGACGTTAGTTTTGTATCATTTACTCTTTATTTATCTTTCTTTCTTTCTCTCCCTCTCTCAAAGAAACAAACAAACAGACAAACAAACAAACAAATAAAAACTGGGATGTCAGTTCTTGTCTGAGCACCATATCATGCAAGTTTTATTATCTTTTTCCTCGTAAGAAAAGGGGGATGTGTTAAAATGGTAAAGTCGAGCGGATTTTTGGGCTTTAATTAAATTAAACACGGGCAATGAATAATTTGACATCTGCATCAGATTATAAATATAAAACGACTAGAAAAGCATTCAGAAAGTGCAGTCCACCGCCAAAGCAACTCAATTCTCAATAACCATTTAATGATTAGTTAATCAATTAATTGATAAATACAATTCTCGTCTTACAAATTAATTATCAATGAACTAACTTAATCAGATACAGCACATTCCCTGTCCTGAAAATTTTTATCAAAATTTTGAATAAAAAATACGGAAGCGAAGAGCAACCTCCTTGGCGAAGGTAGATGTATATAACTAGACCTACAGTGTTCACCCAACATGTGAAATGAAATTTATATTATTAATATAACTTACAAGAAAAGGAGTCGTGAGGGGGCACCCGGATTTGAACCGGGGACCTCTCGATCTGCAGTCGAATGCTCTACCACTGAGCTATACCCCCACTTACGAACCACCTCTTCTAAAAACTGATTCTTAACTTAAATTTTAATATTGCACAATCATGAAAGATGTCTTTCCTCTCCATCTTTCCATTTTTATATAAAAAACTCTACTATTATATTTATACATGCAATCTTATTGAAATCCCATTGAAGTAAGGGTGTTAAAGCGGACAGTTCTCTTCCTACAATAGAGTAATACCTACTCTGGGTGATTTATAGTTCTGATGAAATGTTTGGGAATACACATGGATAGTTGTTCTGATTAACAAGCAGAAACACTCAAGCAACGGACAGATTGGTTATTATACTATACAAAAGATATATATTTGAAATACCAATTCAAAATGTAAGGCACAAATACACTTATATGAAAAACAATCAATTAATGCGACAAAATACATTGTATAATAAAAATAAATGTACGTGTAAATACAGTGACAGAAAATTTCTTTACATTATGTAGCAAACATAAATGCACGTGTAAATACAGTGTCAGAAAATTCCTTTACACAAAGACGCACAGAAAAGATCTAATGTAAGATTCAAAGTAAACAATAAAAATTTAAAAAAAAAAAAAATAGAAAGAAAAGTTACAAAGACAAACGGAGGCCACCTGCAAATAAATCACCCCCCCACACACACACAATTTTTTGAAAAAAAAAGTGTTATTACAACTGTTACCAACATTAGTCCACCTATGCCAAAGCACACGTGCCGTGATTTTGATATCTTTCTCAGGATATAACTTGCAGTGCAAACACATTAGGCATTGCTCCTCCTTTTTACGGATCAAACAAACAACTTAATTTGGCTAAATAACGGGGTTCCTTATCAGAGAACTCCCTAAGCTTCGGCAAACCTTCTGAAGAGCGCATTCTTGTGGTCGGCAGCCATATTGTGGCGGATTGATTTATGCCGCGCTGCGAGAGTAATCTGGTCCTTATTGATCCACAAGCCCTTGAAATACTTACGTCGTAGAAGCATCTTGACATTTTGAATTAATCAGGGTAACTTTCTGGTTGAACAGAATTGTCGTCAGCAAACAATGAGGTGGATTTTATTCATAATCTTATCAGAATGCGATAGATTAGCAGACGACTTCAGCCACAAAAACGCGCGATATGCGGAACTGCTTGACAAGATCTCGAGTCTATGGTGTACATGTTATCGTATCTAGGTCTAGAGATTTAATCGCTTCTGGCGATCTTCAGATCTTAAACGGAAATCACGAATTTCGTCAAGATCAAATAATCCCAAATAGCTTTGACGTTTGCCATGAAAGATATACTTATTCAAGCCAACATGAGGGGAGAAAATTCGTCACTATTGAGTTAACAACGCTGTCAAATATGCCTTGATCTTAACAGCAGATACCTTTTGGATATTTTTTTTCTTTTTTATATAATTAGATTAACATATTTATGGCGTAAACATGGGGAACGACAAAAACGTGGATATGATAAACATCAAACTTTGGAAACCGATTAATATCCCGATTCCGTGGAATTTGCAAATGGAATCGATTAATGACGTTGACGTTTTCCGAGGAAAATCGAAAAAGTGGAGATATTAGGTTGAAATGTTGAATACCACAAATCTCTCTCTCTCTCTTTCTTTCTCTCTCTCTCTGTTCCTCGGTCTGTCTCCGCTGCACTTGATAACACGTTGTATTATGTATGCGAATGCGCAGTCATTCAGACACGACGCTGAGGCGCTGAAACTCTCCTTATCTTCAGTAACCATTCACTGACCTCTGAAAAGTGCGAATTAAGTCTAGTTATTTAAGTTGTAATTTATACATGCAATGACAGCTTCCAGCGTCAGGTGTTTTATGTCTCCTTTCAATGACGTTGAACTGTCTTGAAGTTAAAGAGTGCAAACTTTGTATCATACTAAAGTAAGTTTGTTAATGAGTTTGTTAATTAACTATTTTGAAAAAATGGAAAGTTATTAAGTAAACCCCTGACAAAGGGGAGGGGGGTATCGAAAACGCAACCAACATACACTCTCATGTAGTAGAAGAATAATAAAGAAAACAAGAAATAAAATGCCTCCTTCAGATAGCATCAAGACCCTTTTTATTCGTTCTTTTTGAATCTTAACTTCTACACAGATTCCTGTCCCTATTGCTTAAAGTGAATTTATGTTAATTCTGTCTTAGGCTTTTATTCCTGTAAAACATGGTCTACACAATTGAGCCACTTCAGCAAATTATCAAAAGCAAAGGTCGTCTTTGAAAGTACAGGGGAATGATAATAGTAAAATGATAAGATAAAAATTATCATTTTAATAAAAGCAAATGCAACAGACTTACAGGTATGTTTGATTACAAGTATAATAATGAAAAATAGCAACATTTTAACACCGGGCTATAAAAAGCTAAGCCTGCAAATCAAACTCTCTCTCTCTCTCTCTCTCGGTAAATGTCCCCCGGTTCCATGAAATCGCAACCTTCGCGCCTGGTCATCAGCTACGGCCATTAACTGGTCATTAACTGAAAAGCGGTGCATACAGCGGCCTTTTTGATGTCTTATAAAAGAGATACATATGCGATACCCTGGCGCACTCATATACCCTCCAAAACATACAATGCACACAAGGTATATTATGGTTAAGCACTTACACCTGTGCTGAGACGCTACTGATTAGATAAATACCATAAATCATACGACAGCCACCGGTAATGGTTATATAAATTAACAATAAGTGAGGAAAATAAGCTAAGATGAAAGCCGTGATATATCTGAGTATATGTAAGGGGTTGAGTTATAAACCGGAAATGAACTTGGGGTAAGTGACGAAGTGAGCCGTATAATGCTATTAATGAATATATTTATTGTAAAATAAACCCAAATGATAGCCCCACGGTCACATTAACATTTCTAATGGGGAGCTAATTTGACACGCGTGGGCAATTTTTTTAACTTCGTCTCTCGAATTGAACGGAATTACAGAGTGCAGAAAATAAAAACCTTCAATTTTCCTGTTTTATTCGACAATTTTACAAAGTGTCATTCTAGCAGACACCAAATCATTTCCTCTAAAGTTGAACTATTGAAAAAAGATTTAAGTGAATCTAAATAAATTTAAATAATTGAAATGTAGGAATTTTATATATTATGCACACACATGTAGGCTTATGTTATTTTACAATCTTAATTTTATTCAAGAAAGGGCTATGGGTTTTTTCTTTTGTTATTCCCCCCCCCCCCTGCGTTTTTGGTCTTTCTCTCAGTTTCGGACCATGTTTCACTAAAGAGACGTAAGCTGTTTTAGTCTAAACTTTAAGAACACAATTTGTCTACTTTCGTCTCAAATAAATCCACATTTCAAATTCCAATAAAATGGGAATTGGTCTTTAACATAAGCCCTAAGCATTTTCTGATATAACACAAGCTCAACATTCCCTTTAATTGGACTACTACTACTACTACTTGTAGTTTTCATCAAAGTAAACCCATATTTTGGACTAAATAATACCAGTGTTTGTACCAAGGATCTTTTGTAATTGCCGTAGTTTAAAATGAAATAAATTAAAGGGAAATAAGAAAGAAATTGACAAAACAGTTCAGGGGGCACCCGGATTTGAACCGGGGACCTCTCGATCTGCAGTCGAATGCTCTACCACTGAGCTATACCCCCGTTGTCCTTACATAATTTATTGCTTGGTGTTCCGTTGAAACTTGTTTCTCCTTTTTTTATTCAGTACATAGCCATTTATCATTTATTATTTGTTTATGTTCCTATTTATTTGTTGCTCATCGATGTTCTTGTCATTATTTGCTATTCAGTTTACTGATCTACTTAACTGTTTCTGTCTCTCTTTTTTATAGAGTATAGTCTACCTTCCTTTTATTGATTAATGTGTTCGTTTATTACTTTTTACGTTTAAAACTACCGGTTATGATTATTATCGTACAGATGCTGCTCTTTCAAAAACATGTCGTATAATTAATGATGTGATAGCGAACTTATGGAAAGACACAGTTTAAGTTAACGTTCTGCCTTCGTATAGCACAAAATATTACATTTCATGAAAGTATGCCAACAAACAGTCCTCTACTTCCGTCACGATGTTGAGGAAGCTAAGCGGACCACAACAAATAGTCTAAGCCGTTCTTCACCGTTACTCAATGATGTTTAACTTAATCACTGCTTCCGTTACCACATATTTAGTCAGTCTATGTTGGGATAGGAGCGAGTTATTCTTTATTCGTCTATTTTATTTGTGCCAGATGAATCCAGTGAAAATGTCCAGACCGAAAGAACAATACAATGACGTATTTAAGTAAATAAGTGAAATAAAAAGTTATCATTTCTGAATAAGATACAAAATGTTTATAGTCTAGGAATACAACTTTAGTTAATTGTGTTGGACGCAGATAAGCTTGTTATAAAATATGAAGATTTATCGCCTTTGCAACGCTTAACGGTATACTGTACGCTTTAAAAAATTCCCCTTAAGCATATTTTTTATTTCTACCTACTAGTTACCAATCTCTCCAAATGCACACATTAAACACTATAAAATCCCTCAAATAAAATACCTGATGCCAATAGTTCCTTCTGAAATGGCAAGAAGACAAGGCATTCTTAATGACTGGCCTGTCATATAGAATGCCTTGATCATTACGTTCAAAATGTAATAAGGCATCAAATCCAAGTTCACGGACGGGTCTAACAATGATTCAACAAGCCAATATTTTTCCCCAGAAAAAGTCATTTTGGCTGGTTAATCCCGCATAGGGTACCTTTTATTTTTTCACTGATGGCATCAACGTACACGAACTAAAATATGTGAAGGTAAACTCAAATACATGCCCATGCTCAGACGTCCAGAAACTCAGGGATACGATACAGTCAGGCACCAAAGTTTATTAAATTAGCTGTTTGTACTGCCTGGACAATGATGTAGTTATTGGAGATGTAATAATGAATTAGAATCGAAAGTTAAATCATCATTTATACTAGTATTCCGAGGTCCTATCCAAAAATGTTAATATTTCAGAAAAATCCGGGAAAGCCTATGTCTTTATTTATTTATTTATTTATTTATTTATTTATTTATTTATTTATTTATTTTTTGATACAAAACATGTTCAATGCAAAATTAATGATAACTCAAGTTGCATGTGGAGCCTACTGCTTATGTCGAAGGATAGTTTCCCTCCACCAGATGGGCTGTTTATCGCCACTAATTCTTCACAACCTACTATTTAATCATAAATACTATGGTAAGCCGCAAATGTTCGTGAGATTATTTCATTGTCCGGAGTCTTACATGTATTTGACACATCAAAAGTACCGTGCCGAATAATACCATAGACTACACAGGAAATCTTTCAAGATAGCCTAAAACGAGGTCACCGGCACTGCGTGACGTCATGCGAGACTAGAACACGCGCGAGATTCGCGTGAGACTAGGGTGATACTCAAACAGACATTGCCTTTTCAGAAAGCAATAAAAGAGTGACGGCCAAAATATCATGAATTTATACGATTGTGCAATAGCCTGTAATTTGACAAAACTAAGAGAAAACACCCAGCTTTTTCCTGGCTGCTTTCATCCGTTGCTGCACCGCATTGCTCTAACCTGCCATTCTTTCTGACTCAACTCCGCCCCAAATCCCTTGAAAAACTGGATTATTTTAGGCCATCATGGCCCGTAGCCAACAATTACGAAAAAAGGTTGTTCTTTTTCTGAAAAATTGGACCTTTTACCATGAAATCTTCGTACACCCAGATAAAAGTTTTCTCGGCAAAAGGGGGGGGGGGGGGGGGGGGGGGGGGAGGGCTTGCAAACGCGACATGACAAGTGATTATGGGCTTTCTCACACGCCTCCCGTTGATTTGATTTATATATATATATTTTTTTTTCATTCTTCACAGCATCATTACCTGGGATCTATACTACGATGTTTTTTATCTTTTATCTTTGTCTTGTTTTCAGTGGTGTAGCTAGAGGGAAGAAGGGAAGATAAATTGCTGGTGTATGTTTTATATAGTATTAGTCATTTATTTCCCTTTTCTTATGGACTGTGTCAAACATCTGTAGCAAATTAAGTAGCATAGACACCTCACGTCCAACATTATTATTATCATTATTATTTCTACAATGAATGTATTCCAGGGGGTATAGCTCAGTGGTAGAGCATTCGACTGCAGATCGAGAGGTCCCCGGTTCAAATCCGGGTGCCCCCTTACAAATGACGTTAATGCACCCTTTTAGCCTTTACAAAGAACAAAAGGTAAGAGGAAAAAGAAAATTACGAGTGCTATACCAGGCCCGTAGCTAGTAAATTCAAAAGGGAGGGGGGGTGTTCTTTTCCTGAGAAAGTGGACCTTTTAGAATGAAACTTATGTGTATCTAGATACAATTTTACCCAAAATGAACCTTTTCCTGACAAAAGGGGCTGTTCTTTCGAACCCCGCGAACCCCCCCCCCCCCTGCCTACGGGCCTGTATACATAGAGCAAACATCGAGCTGACATTTATTTGAGGGGTTTACGTAAAGTAAGCCATCTATGACACAAACATTTCTTTATTGCTGTAAAAGAATGTAATCTACTAGCATAATTTATTAATTGTATCTCCAATCTTTCTGAAAAACTACTACTACATGTACCACTACAAATATGAAACGTGTGTATGCAATTCATCACCGTCATTTTTGCCTATTTTTTATCATTTTATATAATTTTATAAGTTTAGCCAGGAAGGTTGGACCAGGACTTTATATGAAATTATTATAAAGATTTATCACCTTTGCAACGCTCAAAGGATCACGTGTTTGAAATTGTCCCTAATTCATATTTTATATTTCTACCTACCCTGCAAAATAAAGCTACAAATCTTTCCAAATCCAGACCTTAAAATCTAATATTTCGTTCGTTTTGTCTTTCTTTCTTTGCCCACATTCTATGTTCAGGCGAATTATGTGCCAATCATAAAGCCAAAATGCTAAGTATTTTGACTTATATGACTTCAACATTCCATTATTCCGACTTACATAAAGCAAAGAAAGAAAATAAACCGCAATATCATTGTCGGTCCTTATTGACGTCAGTTTAGCTCTTGGTGAAAGTAGAAGTATTAATCATAAATTTTATTGGTGGAAACATAACTCTTACCACATAGCAGGGCCGTCTCGTAGCTTTTACAGATATTCTATAATAAATCAAACCATAGTTAAAAGGGACTCGGCCAATTATATCTTAATTATAATTTATTTACTTTTTTCAATCATGACATTTTCTTTTAAGATAATCAGATAGCTCACTTATGTCTCAAGGGGCGTACCGCTATTTTTTCAAAATTGAAATTACTGACATTGTTCAGAAATTACAAATTTAAAGCTGACTGAGATTGTTAGGAATGTTTGTAGCTTTTCATTCAGTGAAAGAGAGTGAAAGAAGCTGTGTTTAAATGTACGTAAGTATGGCATTACTCTCACTTTTGATAAGTCTATTCTAAAAAGTGACTGGGGGCGAAAAGAGAAAATTACGATGATGTCATTTGCTTATTTATTTTGGTTCGTTTTTCATTTTATCATTTGATTTTATTCTAGAGGGTCTAAATCCCACCTGATGTTCCCTGAAGTGTAAGAACAATTTCTTTGCATGAACACATTGAATATGAATGAATATGAATCACTTAAGAGGCGCGGGACCACGTACATACAAAACTCTGTCAGTAACATTTTGAAAATAGGTAAATCATTTCTAAAGTATCTTCACAAACTACTCACCCAGACAAAATGCAAATGAAATGCAGCATCCGTTTCCTTTGTTTTATCTCTCTCTTTTTTTTTTTTTTTTTTTTTTTTTTGCACTACAACCTTTTATTATCCAGGCCGAAAACGAATCTGCAGCTTGCATGCCGAATGCACAACAATACCCTAAATCCTAACAAAGATAGTTTTTATGCAGAAATGATAGCATCTTAATCTTAATGGTGTGATAACAGTAAATGTATAAAAAATTGACCTCAACAATATGCCGACTACAAAACAAGAACACCACAACAAAAAGACCCCTTAAGGTCATTAACCTTAATATCCTGCTGCGGTTGTGGTATGATATTTTATTATTATTTTTTTACTTATCAGTATTCAGATAATATATCATTGCAGACACAGGCAGGGTGGGTGCTTGAGAGGAATGACACTAGATTATTTAGGCCGGGACTGGAAATGTTACGAAAAAGAAAGAAAATTATGATGGGTGTAAAAATTAACATGAAAGGATGTTATTGCTTGCGAATAACTAATCTTGAAGTGAAATATCACTATGAAAATCCGTTACTTGGGTCATATCTATTAAAAAAGTTAGGTTTACGGCTAGCAGAGTATAATGTTAAATGGCAAATGAACAAAAAATGGAGTATGTTTATTATTTTTTTTTTTCTGGCCGATGGTCATGCTAAATATGGTAGAGGATTGGACTTCAGAAGGTTTCTTCCTCGCCTAAATTTTCAGTCTGTCCATTTACATCGTAATCATATAATCATATAATTCCATGATTATTAATAAATTCCATTTCGACTATTTCTTTGTATAATCGGTTATAAGTTATAAAAGCATCAAATGATATAGTTGAGACAGTTGACATACAGCTACACATGATTGTGTCGGTTGAGAAAGAACATCCCTTTCAGTCGCAACTAACACAATTCAACAGGTGTCTGTTGTGCATGAGTGCATTATGCAAATTCAGTGACTTTGGGAGGAACTACTATGTTAAGGGACTAATTAAAGTAAAGGAGGGGAACTTACTAATATTTATAAGTGCACATACCAGAAGGAAAATGGCTTATTAACATTATTTCACATAAACTTTATATTATTACACATAGACGACGCATCGCAGGTTATAAACAACCAAAAAACAAGAACGAAATAAAATGACGTTCCGAAAAAGGGGTATCCTCTTCGTCTGCAAATTATTGTCTCTATTCAGTTAAAACCACACGATTTGAAGTGATTTTATGACAAATTGTTTAATAATCAAATCCCAATGCTTCCCAGTGACAATAATAATAGAACACAAGCCCTTTGCAAGGCTTACAGGAATTTCAAGTATTTTTCAAGACTAAAAAATAAATAAATAAATAAAAATAATAAAATAAAAAATAAAAGAAATAAATAAATAAAAAGAAATATGGGCACAGATCAAAATTATAGCACTTTTCAAGTTAATGTGAACACTATTAAATAAATACGAGAACAAACAAAAAGCAAAATGTATTCAGCAACAGATAAATGAAAAACAATTAATATTTTTAAAAACTTAAAATTTAATAGAATAAAATAATTAGATGAATAAATTATTATGTAACAAATGCATGCATAAACAGAATTGATTAAAAGGATAGATACTGTTCATATGAGATTCAAAATTCCACATTGAAAACATTGTAAGCAACACTTATGGATATATCCCGTTTTAACAGGAAATAATTAAATGGCAATTATCGCAATTATTCTGGAGTCTGTACTTGCCATCATACCTCGTGGACCTTGTTACGCCCCATAATAATATCTTTAGAGATTATTACAATAAAACACATAAAAAAATATAACAATCAACTTTCTTTGAATTGGAAAGTATGGGAAAATTGTCGTTTGCACCAAGAAAATCCATTTTATGGCAATTTTCCTGCCAAAATGAAGCGTTGTCATCCCTTTCAGTTATAATTTAGAGCAGCAGCAATAAATAAACCATATAGGAAGTAGCACACTCCATTTACATGTAGTACTACATGCTACCCATAAATTTAATATGTATATACGTATACTGTATGAATTGCAATCCTTGGGTCTCAAAAAAAAAAAAAAAAAAAAAAAAAATGATACACAGCCACTACGTGAGTGCTCACCGTGTACCGGTATATCTTACCAGTAATGATATAATCCTTCATTGATGGGCGTTAAATACAGTATTGGGTGGAGCGTTATGGGTGAGTGCAGCCAGTCTAGGCAAATACTGATCTACGCATATACAGAGCCACGTCGACTGTGTCAGAGGGCGTGTTACGACTCGGAGAAGATATCGTCTGCATACGATCTCCTCCTGACGATATGACAAACTACTTGGCTGACTACTAGTAGGGATAGAACTTGCAGGCACCGTTGTAATCTTCTGTCTCCTGGGGTCTAGGTAAGAATATACTTAATATCTAAATCGTATATAACTCGTTACTTATTTTGTTAGATCAAGCACCTAAACGCAGCGTGGCTGCCACGATTTTAGGTACGTATGATGACTATTTGAAAAGAATATAGATGTCGCCATTTGGTACAAAGTGCCAGGAGCTCCTGTGCATATAATGTCATTTACCTATCAATGCTGTTATTGCTGGGTGGGGTCTGGAGTGTTTAACATGATGTTTATTCGGCGCATACTAAACAGGTGTGCGAGTACGATTTTTATCATCATTATCATCCTGGCCATCTCTCTGTCTCTCTCTCTCTCTCTCTCTCTCGCTTAATTCCTAGGAATTGAAGTCCGGGGTCCCATATGATTATACAGGTTAGGGTTAGTCGGAGTATTGGGGTTAGTATCTGGGACAAATGTCATCGTATGGGGTACGTACTACGGTCCCTAGCCGACCACCATTGCTGTCACACCAGACGCTCTTTTGCATTTAATTTCAGTTGCCAATAAGTAAAGCTAGGGGGGTAGGGGCAAGGTTTGAAGAATAGTAGAGACTGGAGTGCTTACGTGGTCGGTATATATTTATTGTTTAACGCGGGTATACGGCATCTATTTTATTAAAGTGCGTCGCCATCATCACCACCACCTCTCTCTGTGCCTCAGAGCAATGCTTATTTGATCTCTCTCTCTCTCTCTCTCTGCCTTCAAGCTGATACGAACAGAAATCTGTTTCACTGTATTATTTATTGCGCTCACTTTGCCTTCAAGCAAATGCCTGCATTAATATTTTAACTACTCAGCCTACGATGCCAGCATATTAGGCCTATTTCGCAGAACATAGCGGTTTATATAGAGGCAATAGGTGATACAAACGACAGATGACACGTCAAAGGGAATAGTTTAAGCTTGTTGGTCTCAAACATTGCCAAAATGGATCATACTGAAAATAATAAACGTATATCATACATATTTTTCTAGAGATGACGGCTGAAGAAACATCGGCCATATGAGGACTATGGGTGACTTAGTTACACGAGTCAACAATGCGGCCGGCAACGATGGTATTATTAAATGCTAGCTGTACTAATCAGTTATTTATTGACTTTGATTGGCGGAATTAATCTTGTCCTGGCAAAAAGAAAAAAAAAGGAGTAGCAGTGCGCACGCCAGGTAGAGGCATGTGGATCACACTACAAATATTTCACAATTAACCATTTACGCCATTATTAAAACAAATTAGAATCGGAGAAGCCGAAGACACACCATGGACTTGTTGAAGACGAATTTAGCTGCAGAGAACACTTCAACGACACCAAAGGCGGTCTTTTTCTATCCCCGCCATGAAATCACCCTCCAACAGCTAGCTCTGTTTCTCATATGGGTGGTATGCGGGGCGGTGTGGTTGATACGGCGTTGTCGGGGTAAACGTGATACCCAAACGACCCCTACACTAAAAGATGGCCTGATTAAAGCGAAGCAGGCTGAGGATGAAGGGGAAGAGGGTCAGCCCGCTGACCATAAGACTGCAGTTGAGGATACTTTGACAAAACTAGAGAACGGCACTGAAATATGTGGGGAAACTAATAAATCCAATAGCGTTAAAGTTGACATGGTGGTGGTCAGTAGTACACAGCCAAATAACGGACAATTCCCAAATGGCGGGAAATTAAAGAGCAACGACAAGACGTTCACAAGCGTGAAGCCGCCATGTTCTTTTGACGACTTTTTGAAATACGTGATGGTGTTTGGGGCCATCATGATGTATTTTTATCTTTGTGATTACAGAAAGGTAGGCGGACCGTTAATTATTTTTCTTTTATAGCAGCCTTTACCTGTACTTGTGTATGTACTCGAACGCCGTGACTTTTTTTGACCTTCACCCTTTGTGCCTTTACACACGGTTCAGCTTGATACCGTATTAAATGTTATAGTCATTTATACAATGCAAAGAGCAATGTGCACGTGGTATTCATATTTGAATTGACCACGTACTGACTGCGCCTTAACCACGTGATTTCTTTCATTTCTCTTTTCCATTCCCCAGGTGTTTCCGGCCACCGAGAGAGTTTATGTACGAGACACGTTTCTGTTCCTGGTGTTTCTTTTGTTCCTGGTGGCAAGTGCATTTACCGTCACACCAACCGCTGATAAACTGATAAACAGGTACAACTTTGATTATTATTATTTTCTGGATCCCGTTATTTTCTGAATCTCAATCATTGTCTCCAACTTATCCCTAAGGAACTAAATGCTACAAGAAACTTATTATTGGTAAAAAGAAATCAAAACTTTAAAGAAGGCACAATGTAGTTTTACCTACATTTATGAATCATGATGTATATCAACCCTGTGCCAAAAGGCCTTCAACATTCGACTGCGTGCTTTACACGGGTCATGGATAATACAAAAACTATTTCACATCAAGAAATTTCTGGTAACAGTACAGGGTAATTTAATCATGTGGCGCTCAATGTCATTTACAGGGACCAGACGGAAGAATGGAAAGGATGGATGCAGGTGATGTTTGTATGGTACCACTACTTCGCCGCCAAGGAATGGTACAACTGGATTCGCGTGTACATCGCGGCCTATGTCTGGATGACAGGCTTCGGTAGGTCTGTTTCTGAGACGGCTGATCACTCACAAATAACTTAACTATGGGTTTCCTTTCAGTCAAATGGAAAATCAAAATCATTTCTCCACACACACTAAAACAATCTAATTTAGGTCAACGCTATTTTTAAATTATTAGAATCATGCATTAGATGACAAACGCCAAATATTGCAAGATGGATATTCACTCATATTCATTGTCACCCGAGGAGAAAAAAGAATGGTTTGGTTATTGGCCAAATTATGTATTAGGCTGGTGATTCTTTTTTCAGGCAATTTTTCTTTCTTCTGGGTTCGGAAAGACTTTTCCCTGTGGCGCATGCTCAAGATGCTCTTCCGTCTTAACTTCCTGGTCATCGTGATGTGTGCAGTGACCGACAACGAGTACATGAATTACTACATCTGCGCCATGCATACGTACTGGTTCTTAACGGTCTATATTTTCATGCGCACATTTAACTCGTGGAACCAGAACCGCTTTTTGATGCTCATCAAATTCGCAGCGTACGCTTTGGCAAATGCGATCATATTCGACGTCCCTGGGGTATGTGAGAAGGTGTTTTACCCTGCTTGGATTATCCTAAAGTTCCATAACGGGAATTATCCCTTAATGCACGAGTGGGCGTTCAGAGGCGGTTTGGATCATTGGGCGACTTTTGTTGGAATGCTGTGCGCCTATAACTATCCGCACTACGAAAATCTAATGAATTGGTTGGATGAAAAAGCGTCCTATAAGGGAGAGCGTCTCACGTCTCTTGGGATTAAGCTCTGCATGGCGGGCGTGGCCGTCGTTATTGGTATCATATGGTACGAAGAAGTCATGACGAAAGATAAACACGAATATAACGCGCTCCATCCGTACACCTCCTGGACCCCAATCCTTATTTTCATAGTGTTCAGGAACTTATTCCCAGTAGCGAGGACACACTATTTGAACTTGTTTGCGTTTTTGGGGAAAATTACCCTTGAAACTTATCTCAGTCAGCTACACGTCTACCTGCAGTCAAACGCAAAAGAACTTATAGGGTATATTCCAGGTTATCCGCTTCTAAATCTCGCCTTCTCAACTGTAATTTATTTGATTATTTCGTACGTGTTGTTCCACCTTACGGTGGAATTCAGTTGCTATCTTCTCCCTAGAGACATGGAGCGGTTTGGCCGTAACGTCATGCTCATTGCAGTAATACTGACAATATCAATGATAGGAGCTTTCACAATTAAAACGATATTTCATATTTAGGAAATGTCTCTATTTGTCACCAGGACTTGATAATGACATAAAAATATCGTGCATACTGAAGAATAGCTAGGCTTTTCATGAAAGTCTGATCCATACATTTAATTCAGTGTTGACGGTGTTTCAGTCTTATTCCTTAACGATATCATTATGCCAGTGCAATTGAGAAGGTTTACGCTGCAGCGACCTTAACTATATATTTACCTGTCACAAGTTCGCGCCTTGCTCCTTAAGTTAATCGACCGTGTCAATTATTTATTTATTTATTAACGATATCGCACACGGCGCTGAGAGTGACTTTTTACGTAATAGCAAGAAATTAAGTAATTATGAGTTGTCAACCTCTCAAAGGACACGCGGTGCAGCTATACAACATGACATGAAAATGCTTTACATATATATATATATATATATATATATATATATATATATATATATATATATATATTTATCATGTGAGCCTTATCAAGACTGAAGCTGTTGGCTGATTAAACGCGTAATATGTAGTTCTACATTCCACGGTTATACTTCAACTTTACTATGTGGAATCCCCTTGTAACTAATCTGCCATTATGCCTGTATAAAGGGATGAGAGAGAGCAAATACCACATAGATCGTACAGATAGTGGCAGATCCTTTCTCTATTCATGTGGGCCTTTTAATATTTTAGTTTCTGGTAATGCCAGAGTAACGTGATGAAACTGCACTGTGATATGGCTGACACATATTTCTCTACATATCGTAGTTAAAAAGTTAATTGTCTGAGGGGATATAAACGTATTTAGAATCTGGACATGTTGCTCCTTGCTTAACAAGCTTTAAAATTCAATAAAATGAAATAAAAAAATAGAACTTTGTTATTTATTATCGATAAGTTGAGTCATGGTCGTGCATGAACGGACACCACAGTTTTCTCACTCAGAGTTTCTTTCGCATTTCAAGTTCTAAAATTTTTATTTGTCATTTTCTCTGACGAATAGTATTTAAATACTTTTGATTAAAATCATAAAGCTGGACTAAAATGGTTCGTTAAAATACAATATATTTTGACAGCGGTCCAATACAGCGGAGGTGCTCCGGAGGCGCAGAAGGGAAGTTGATCAGGTACAGGTACCTATCAAATGGGAAATTTGTACGTAAAGAAGTTATACGTAAAGAAGTTGCTATATAATTATTGTTAAAACAGGTGACTTTGTAAGCCCACAGGGCTGGACCGATGCATATATATTCATACCATTGTATTGTGTATTATATTTGTATATATTCGGTATTGTCACGAAAATAAATATATTTTAACTTTTTAACTATACCTTGCCACAGAGAGTGGCAGTTTGGATACACATGTAAGTATCTGCACTTGTAATCGCTGACCCGTGTGCCGTTCGTTTGTTTAGCTCACACAGATATGTCTGGATGACTGGTGCTATATTTTGGCCAAATTGCTCAAAATGTGGAAAAAGCATGAAACTTGGCACAAATGTTCTTTGGTCTATGCTGATCATTTTCAAGGGCAGTGCCCAAAATTTCCAAGCGTTGCTTAGCAACCGTTGCTATGGAAGTGAATTTCCTTAGTAACAAGCTAATTAGACCTTTCTTGTCCAGTTTAAAAAGTTTATAAATGCTAATAACTATGTTTCAGGGCATCAGAACTATCACTAGACTATTTTAAGGCAATTAAAACCCAAATTAACCTTAGCCACGATTGCTAGGCAGCATATTACCCTAGCAACAAGCATTTAAAGTTGCGTTAGTCTATTAAGTAAGGCAAATCTATAAAACTAGCTAAGAACTACACTTTTGAGCAAGATGTTCATACTTTTAATCCAGTAAGTTGAACCAATTGTGTGTTTACACACATCCGATCAAATAAATTGCCAGTGCAGATACTTAAGGCAGCATGTTCAAAATTAGTAACCAGCCATTTCCATGCTTTTATCACCTTACGACTCTTTATAAAACTTTGCAATAGTTAATAATAATAATAATAATAATAGTTAATTCTCCCTTGTATGTGCAATATACAGTGCATTTTGCCCTTGCACATTGTCAGCCTCTACCTCTGCACCTACATGCACACTGGAGCAACTCTGGACAGGTCAATAGCTTTTGGCAAATGTGTCCACTTAGGCCCACTGTTCTGCACAAGTCCAACCAGAGTGAGCACATGGTATCTGATGAAATGGCACCGTAGTGCTGATTCAGATATGTTCATCTGGCAAGAATACTCTTATATTGATGTAGAGCAGCCTTGGTGGAAGTAAGATATGGCATCTAACGGCCTTTGGGTGTGAACAGAAACTTTTGAACTTTATTGATTAACAAATAGAATTAAAATAGAACCATGCTGAACTGACAAAATACAATGTGAAAAAACTTTTTAGAAAATATTGAACAAAATGAAAAATATCTTGGAAATCTGGTCTCTGAGAAACCTTTCAATAATAGGAAAGTCAACAGTGGTTAAACCTTTAGTATTTCTCATCTTACGTAGGGCATGTATAAACTCTCCTACCAGCCCCCCCCCCCCCCTCCCTCAATACTTAAAATATGCATATCATATTTAACTTTATCAGGAATGGAAAAAGATACAAAATAAAATGAGCAAGGATGGCGTCTGATTACAAAAATGGACGGAAAAAGGTACAGCAAATAAAAATTTTTCCAAGGCCCTAAACTTTACATGGCTTAAGAGACTTCTTTATGAAGAAAATAAGAGTAAGTGGAGAGCGTTTTTCTTGGCAAAATGTCAGGAATCGGTAGTAACAAAAGGTGGATTAAAAATACTAAAAGCAACTTCTTATCCCTTTTGGCAAACATTATTGGTTCTTTGAGTGAAATTCAGGAAAATTTCAATTTAACCCCAGATGAAATCTTATCACAACCATTATGTCAAAACTCAAAATTTAAAAAAAATTAAAAAACTATTTTCCATAAAAGATGGTATAAAAATGTTTTTGTTTTTTTTACATCAATGATATTATTAATGACATTTGAACTCCCCTCTGTCTAGAGGAACTCAACAAAAAATCAACCTTAACACTAACTTTCTGGGCTAATTCAGCATGTTAAATACTTGTTGCTAGGGTAATATGCTGCCTAGCAACTGTTGCAATGGTTTACTTGGGTTTTTAATGTCTTAAAATAGTATAGTGATAGTTCTGATGGTTTGAAACATTATTAAAAGCCTTTTTAAATCATTTAAACTGAACAAGAAAGGTCCAATTAGCTTGTTACTAAGGTAAATCACTTCCTTAGCAAGGGTTGCTAAGCAACGCTTTGAAATTTTGGGCACTGCCCTTGAAAATGATCAGCATAGTCCAAAGAACATTTGTGCCAAGTTTCATGCTTTTTCCACCTTTTGAGCAATTTTTGCACCAGTCATCTAGACTAATATGTCCAACTCAGTTTACATGCAATCTTAGAACCCATTTCCAGAGATTAGATCGATCCAACTAGATCGACCTAACTCCCTGGGGGTTCACGCTAAATAGCTGTCAGCCGAGCGGACACGAAAGTAAATTACCCCCTTACAGCTGGTAGTAGGCGGGACGGACATTTAAGCCGGATTATCTGACAGTAATCTACTGAGACTCCCCGCGGGGATAGATCGATCTAAAAGCTCTGGGAATACAGCCTTATATATGACAAATTTTGCACCAAAAACAAATTCATCAACTGTTATATTATTACCTGTGTACAATAGGTAGATGGGGTGTTATAACTGGGTGTAATTCACCCATGCGGTGTCTACCTGAATTCTACATACACTGTATATCTGAGGTAAACCAAATGATTGTTTTTAAATGTTTATAAGGTTTAATATCTTTTAGTTTTTACCGTTTTTATTCTATTTACACGAAATATACCACCGCTTACCAAGGTGAAAACTGGGTCTCAAAGAGACTATGTGAGCCATGACCTACAACTCTCTTAAGAAAAATATTTTTGGTATTTATTCCTAACTCATGAATAAATTTGTTACTTGCATCAACACATGAACTTCACCAATCCTCACCTTGCCACTCCAGGCTGGTTCTCTTATGGACAAGCACCTAATTTTATCAGTTAATTTTAATCATTCATTTTACTGTTACACCCCATTCTCATAGATTAGATCGACCTACATTGGATCGACCTAACTCCCTGGGGGTTCACGCTAAATAGCTGTCAGCCGGGCGGACACGAAAGTTAATTACCCCTTAAAGCTTGTAGTAGGCGGGGATGGACACTTAAGGGGGATTATCTGACAGTAATCTAGTGAGACTCCCCGCGGTGATAGATCGATCTAAAAGTTGTGAGAACAGAGCCTTAGGCTTCATTCACATGCAATGTCTATTTTCTAAATTCTATTTTCTATTCGCGGTATGTCTTATGATCACAGTCTGTGCCCTGAATATCCCGCGGCGTAATTACTGGCAGCGCGAGCCAGTTACTATAAGTAATTACGCCGCGGGATATTCAGGGCACAGACCATGATCGTAAGATACCGCGAATAGAAAATAGATTTTTAGAAAATAGATATTCCATGTGAACGAAGCCTTAGTAGACATAGAGCGGACCTACATGAAAGGAAGACTGCGTAATCCTTCAGTGGTCTCTCAATGACATTCATTGACATTCATTGAGAGACCATTGAAGGATTACACGATCTTCATTTCATGTACATGTAGGTCCGCCATATTTAGGTCTTGGCCTTGCTAGACCTCGACCCTTCTCGATGCGAATGCTCTCATAGACCATTTTTATGTTCATAATAATTAGCCAGTGATTGCAGTTATACTGTTTGTAAAAACTGACACAGAATAAATTGTTTTGTTATATGTTGTATTATTATATGTTTTATATGTTATAGAAATAGGCTTACATAATATTTGATTATTTTTTGTTAATCTACTAATTAATTCACTAATTAATAACTTACAATACTTATTAATACTTATTAATTAATACTTATTGATCTGAGCTGCCTTGGCAGAGGTTTCCTCTCTCTATTAATTAATTCACTAATTTTTAACTGAAAAGGAATGTTAATTGACCTGAGCTGCCTTGGTGGAGGTCTCCACTCTCTGTGAGTGGTATTCAGGTGATCCTTGGTGGAGGTCTCCACTCTCTGTAAGTGGTATTCAGGTGATCATAGTCTTTATATCTCTAAGTGACTGTCTCTCCAGCACATGTCCTTGATGCTGTGTTCCTGTAACTTCTGGTGCATGCTGGGTATTATTGCATGATGGGATTGTAGTGAAAGGGTAGCGGCAAGAAGTCCATATTTGATACAGTCTGATGCTGGAATGTCTCTAAGTAAACTGTGGACTATGGCTGCCACCATACTGGGAAATATGAAAAAAAAAAAACAACATTATAGAAAAGACTAAAAAAAAAAAAAGTACATAAAGCGGTATAGTATAAAGCAAGTTTTAAAATTATTTGAGAAAACCTTTATGATCTTTATTCCTGTACATTTAAAAATCTATCCTATGCATGTGCACACACACACATGCACTCAATTTGGCAATTAAGATAAGATAAGATAAGATAAGAGTTTATTTAGCCAATTATAAAAATCGGAAATCATTTTCCATTGGAGCAATATACAGAGTAAAATAATAAAATAATACAATAAATAAATAAATTAAGAATTTAGCTTTGAGATCAAATTAAAATGCGTCACTGCACTTGGATAAAAGCTGTTTAAAAAGCGTTTACTGCCTTTAAAAGTTAAAAGTCTACTGTTGCTTGGTAAAAAAGTAAAAAGAGAGGATGCAGGATGGAAAGCGTCTTTCATGGTGTTGACAATTCTTTTCTCCATCCTGTCCTTAAAAATATCATCCAGCTTGGGGAATTCTTGCCCGATAATCCTGCTTGCAGTTTTTACAACGTTTGCTAATTTCTTCCTTTCCTCCCCAGCTGTTCCGCTATACCATATTATAATTCCGTACGCTAGAATGCTTTCAATTACACACCTATAAAAATTGACTAAAATAGGCACACTGTCAGTAAAAGTTCTCAATGATCTTAAAAAATACAGTTTATTATTCTAATACAACAGCAAGTATCAACATAAGTACTATTTATATATAATTAATAATTGTGTTACTACTTTCTAATAAGGTCAGATGGGGAACAATTACAACATATTGTCACAGTGACATAGCTGTGCAATTAAAAGTGTTTGGATATCACAATTTCACCCTAAAACACTGCTTTTGATTTTATTCATTTACCTTATAGTTAGATCCTATTTACTTACTGATTGATTTCTACCCATCTCCGGCTCCAGACACACTGACCAGACTGTTGCTGGCCCTTTTTTATTTATTTATTTATTTATTTATTTATTTATTTATTTATTTATTTATTTCTACCCATCTCCGGCTCCAGACATACTGATGCTGGGGCACCTGTTGCTGGCCCTGTTTATTTATTTATTTATTTATTCATTTGTTAATTTATTTATTTATTTCTACCTGTCTCCTGCTCCAGACATACTGAGCAGGGGCACCTGTTGCTGGCCCTGTTTGTTTATTTATTTATTTATTTATTTATTTATTTATTTATTTCTACCTGTCTCCTGCTCCAGATACACTGGCCAGGGGCACCTGTTGCTGGCCCTGTTTATTTATTTATTTATTTATTCATTTGTTAATTAATTTATTTATTTCTACCTGTCTCCTGCTCCAGATACACTGACCAGCGGCACCTGTTGCTGGCCCTGTTTATTTATTTATTTATTTATTTATTCATTTGTTAAATTATTTATTTATTTCTACCTGTCTCCAGCTCCAGATACACTGACCAGGGGCACCTGTTGCTGGCCCTGTTTATCTATTTATTCATTTGTTAATTTATTTATTTATTTATTTATTTATTTATTTATTTATTTATTTATACCTGTCTCCTGCTCCAGATACACTGACCAGGGGCACCTGTTGCTGGCCATGTTTATTTATTTATTCATTTGTTAATTTATTTATTTATTTATTTCTACCTGTCTCCTGCTCCAGATACACTGACCAGGGGCACCTGTTGCTGGCCCTGTTTATTTATTTATTTATTTATTTATTCATTTGTTAATTAATTTATTTATTTCTACCTGTCTCCAGCTCCAGATACACTGACCAGGGGCACCTGTTGCTGGCCCTGTGCATATGCTGGACAATACATGGCAGTCAATGCTCCTTCAGACTGGAAAAGGGAAAGAAAAATTAAGCAAGCTCTTGTCACAACAGATAATCAGAAATAAATAATTCAGCACACAAATTATGTGACATATCAACTTCACAAATGCTTGCCACAATTCAACCATTATTTATCAAGTCAGTGCATCATCTCATTTAATGTAAGAAAACATTCACAACCAGTTGATCCTAGTGGCGGCTGAAATATTGCATGACACAATTGAAAGCAAGCCAAGATTTAATGTGCTCTGCTGGGATTGGTGTGCTGGGGAAAAGGGGAATCCATGACATCATCGCTAGTGGATAATTTAGTCGTTTTTCTTTTTCCTTCAGAAGGAAATATTGAACTCAGATACTTTAATGTGAGGGTTTTTTTCTTCATTTAGGTCTGAATTTGGAAAGATGAGAAGATTTGCAATACCGAAAGCATGTTTAAAATGTGTAGAGTATGCCTTTAATCATAATGCCTTACCATCATTGCCTATTATGCAACACATTAAAAACTACTAGAATTAAATTTGGAATTCATGTAAACTACATACTCACTTTGCACTTAGAAGTGGCAGTCTTCAAAATGCGAGAATGGTTCTGCGATGAGTGAGAAAAGGCTGTCAAAAGTACAGACAAGTGCTTGTAATAAGACTTAATATGTACCTGACAAGTACCACATGTTTTGGTCAGGGTTATAAGTACAGATACAACATTATCTGTACATAAAAAATATTTAAAAAAAATAATAATAAAAATGGACTTTAAAATAAAGTATGTAGCTAGCATTACTTACTGGCACAATTTTTCCTTTGTATGGGAATGGATTGTCTTGGCTAGAGTCCCTGCACAGTAAAATACCATGCTTTCCTAAAGTCACTAAGATGTTTGGAATGTATTCTATTAACTGTCTGCATATCTCCACACTTTCTTCTAGCAAGGCATTCAGAGGTAAGTTATCTGTCTGGCCTGAGGGTATAAAAAAAAATAATAATAATAATAGTAAATAGCGAGTCCTGAATGATCCCAGCCTATGATAATAATAATACATAATAAATCTAGCAAGGCATTCAGAGGTTAGTCATCTGTCTAGCCTGAGAGTATAATAATAACAATATTATCATTATTATAAATAACAATAGGAAATAGAGAGCCTTGACTGATCCCCGCCCATGATAATAATAATAACAATAATTATAATGACAAAATTACAGTAAATAAGGAGTCCTGACTGCTCCCAGGTTACATATCTATCTCAGCGGGGATTCTAGCTAGGGCACAGTCAATGTAATCAGCTTAGTTGTCAACCAAGCCCTCTTGGCAAAGCAACATGAACAACATCATGGACCATTAAGTTTCCCCCACTTTATCCAGGTACTTTAAGTTTTGAAGGAGGGGTGGGGGGGTGTCAGACATGAAATCTGCTTGAACTGAAAGCAATTTAGTGAGAATCCCCAAGGAGTTACTTAAAGTACTTGGGTTAAGTCGGGAAAGCTTCATAGTTCATGATGCTGTTCATGTTGCTTTGTAAGGGGGCGTGCCAGACACATCTGGAATTTTCAAAACCATTCCCTGCTCACCTGTTTCAATCTCCCCTGTCCCTCCCATCAACCCCCGCCTCATGTGTCTCAGTTCATTGATATTCGGGGACGTGTACATGATCTTGGTGAAGGCATCGCTGTGAAACGGCTTCTCTGCCTTGTGGAGGTCAGTGGGGTCAAACCATACTGGAAAAGAAAAAACGTTGCGACTTTTACTTAAAAGTGATCACTGATGGGTAAAATAAAATAATAATAATAAAAACAACTCAATTCTGATGCTACATGGGATGGAGAAAATTCAAGATAAAAATTGAATTTTTATGCATGATTCATTTTTTGGTGAAATAAAGTGGGTGAAACAATTTTTATACATGAATCCAAAGTATGTACATGTACTAGAAATTAAAGAAATTATATTTATAAAAATATATACAAAAATGTAATAAAAATTAATGTTTTATACAATTAATATGTTCATATTTTTTCTCTTCCTTTATCTGAGAAATCTACTTTTAGTTAAAAATATGACATATTACACAGTACATTTTTTGTTTTTTATCCTTATTATCGAAGTAATGTAAAATCAATATTTATTAGTATTGTCCATTTTAATACAAAATATAATGCCAAAATGCCATGAAATTTCACACTGCTTTCAGCATTAAATTTTTTTAAAAATAAATATAAATAATAATTGAAACAATAAATACTGAAATAAAAAATAAAGAATAAATAAATGAACTCCTATCAGAACTGTTTTTTTTTTTTTTTTTTTTTTTTCACCACAGAAAGTTCTTTAAGCAAACTTTATTGTATACTCTTTTAAATAACTTTAAAATTAATTAACATCCATTATGCTAACACATCTCTTGGCCACACATTCATTCCCAAATGAGATTCAGCTATCCTAGCCCCCAACACTTAATTCTTCAGTATTACCTGGCAGTGAATTCAGCACCACCTGTCACCCCCTCCACATAATCAGTGGACCCACATTCCTTGTTTAATGTCTGGCAGCCTCATTTTCACTTTAACCGCCATGCAAGTGAATCAACAGGTAGAGCAGGTCTCAATTATAGGGGGAGACAGAGAGTAATTTTTTTTTCAGATAAATATAACAAAACTAGACTAATACCACAAAATATTTTTAACAAAATCACTAAAAAATGGGTAGGATTTTATGTTAGAAGTGAATCATAAATAACTTCCATCATACAACATAAAGGAATACAAGATTAATAATTTTCCTTGTCCTCTCCCTTAAATCTACCTGTCCACCCACCTGTACAGGTGAGACAGAGGACAGAGAATCCAAGATGGCGAATGGTGGGAGAAATGAGAGTCCAGTCTTTATAGCAAGTTTTATCCTCACTTTCATAGCTCTCATCTTCCACGTTGTGGCATTCTGTAGCCCTCACTGGATACAGTCATGGGAGAGAACGCAGAGCGATTTTCTGAGAGCAGGATTATGGGAATTCTGCTTCAACGCTTTCACTCACCCACAGGATTACCTTGCTAAAAGTTATGTTGGATGCTGGTGGGTTTATTCACCAGAATACTTCAACATTAGGGAGTTTCTTATGCCACGTAAGTACAGACTTTGAAAAAAAAATATATATTAATATATAATATGTATTATATGCATTAGAATATAAGAAAAACTAGGGTTTGTTATACCGGCAGGTAAATTTAGGTCAAGGTGTGATTTTGTTTTTAATTGTGAGTCAGTTGCTGGGAATTCAAAATGGCTGCTTGGTATTTAGGAAGTAAAGAGAAAATTGAAATTTTAAGAACTTTGCTTCTTTAAATATAAAATCTGAAGAGACTGATTCATGAAAACCAAAATTCTTTAAAATATTTGTGGCACTTAGACAGCTGATTAATTGAAATCACAACATATTTTTTTTACTGGAAAACAATACATAATATATGAGCTAACATGATACAGTGAAAGTGTTAAATAGGCACTTATCTCTACAAAAGCCAACTGGACCATCTTTTCTTGGGTCTGCCAAAAACTATTCGATTAGAGCAGATGAAAAAAAAATCAACTTGCTGAGTTTTAAAATGTTTGAAAAGTATTATATGAGGTTAATTACCACTTCATATACTGCACTAACCTATACCAGGTAGAGTCTAAATGAAACCAATTCTATCAGAAACATCAAAGTTAGCTCATTTTTTAAAATAATTTTAACATGATGCTTTACCAGCTAATGAGTTTTCCTGATATTTGATAAGTGTCATGTTTAGATATTTTACTTTGCATTTTTCTGTTGTTAAAGCATGGCTCACTGTCACTTAATGTCTGTAAGTGATGTTAAAGACATCCCCCCAAATTATTAAATGCTAGGTTAAATAGGTAAGCTTACACAGCATGCCGACTAACATGACAATTGTTCATCATTTACTATTGCTATTACTACACTTACTATTGCTATTACAAATTATCTTAAACATTTCATTAAATGCTATTGCATTTTAATTGTTCCAGCTTGTTCATTATTGTACAGTGTCTGTCTTCATTGGTTCTTGAACTCTCAGTCTTGTGTATCCAAAGTATTATAAATATTTCATTAAGTAAAATCACATTTTTTCTTATTCCAGCATGGTTCATTGCCGCCCAGTGGCTATCAGTATCTGCCTTGGTTCTAGAACTCCTGGCCTTGTGTATTCAAAGTATCTACTACATGAGATGTTGCTCCACAACACTTGAGGTTCCCTCAATTTACCTGTCAGCTTTCTTGATGGTTTGTGCATGTAAGTATAGCCATGTGATTAATTTTGGCCCTAATATTTGACTAGATTTATAAATTTATGACCTATGTTTGTAGGATGCCTCAATAAACTGCATGTATCCTTATCAGATTGGTTTTTTACTACATATTCATTATTGTTAAAAATGCCATGATTGCTGCCACCTACTTGTGAGTCAACTCTGCACCCTCCCGTTTTGAAAGACCAAGCACTGAGATAGCCAAGATTTTTTGTGCTACTTGTGTTTAGAAAACATGTCATTGAACACACAATATGAAACCCAAAGTCAAGAAACCTCAATTGAACCCATACCATGTTTTTATTTTGCCTGTTGGCATGTTACTCAACGAGGCAGACAAATGGACACAACAGATTGAAATACTCTTCAAAAAAATTTTTTTCTAAAAAATTCTACAATAATTAATACCAGACTGATAAACCTACTCAGTATAACCAAATAGTTAGTCTGTATCTATCTTTTTTCCTTTTGCCTAGGTATCATAGAAGGAATGGTGGTGATTGTATTTGGTGCCCTCAGCGGTGACCGGACCTGGATGCCGCGCCCTGACTTCAACTACCTGTCATGGTCGTACGCCTTTGCCGTGCTCTCCGGATTTGTTGCATGTTTCGCAGGATGCGGTCTTGCTATGGCGGGATCCAAGCTATCACGCATGATTAAGAAGGACCCGAACTCTTTTAACATGGGAACAATCCCACCTCCTCATATGTAAATGTTTTTTGGGATTATAAATGGCGTTTAAGACCCCTCAAGATATCACGACCGAGTGTATAAATGGAATTTAGGAGCTCTTATGATGTCATGACTGGGTGTTAAATGGCATTTAAGACCTCACAGTATACTCTGAATAAAAGTTTAACTGGTCTCCAAGATACTGGCAGGGGGACTTAAATATTACCATTTAGGACTTTCTACACAATTCACCATTTCAAATTCTACAAATATTCACATGGAAACTGTATTTAAAAAGCAATTTTGTTTTATAATACATTTAATGTTGGTTCTTTCTGAATATTCGCGACTTTCATAAAGACCCATATATTCCCTTTTAGAACATTTCTTGTGGATTTTTTCACTATGTTCAATGGTTGCATTTTATTTAGTTGTACATATTTTCGTAACTTTTAGTACAATGTATATGTGGTGCCATGGCAACATGGATAGTAAAAATATGTATATTTGTTCTTAGACTACCAAGTTTTCTATTAGATACATTAATTTTTTTTATTTCTCAACTTCTAATTAAATGCTTAAAGTAAAATATTTAACCATTTGAGATGTGTTTACATCACAAAACAAAATTTTTCTGTCTATACATATGGAGATTTTTTTAAAAATTTCTGCATGGTATTGATTCATATGTAAAAAAGGGGACCAACATTCAAAACTAGTTCTGTATAGAAATAAGATGTGCCGTTTAAAGTTATCTCAAAACAATGGGAGGACCTGCTAATCTGGTACTGTGAAATATAAAAATGATAGTTCAAAATATTTTCATACACACATTCTATTCCTGAAATACTTAAATATGTGGTTTAATGTGCCCATCTTTGAACCAAGCCACACTTCCGTGAAAGGAAGTTGGACAATTGTACAAAAAACTGCCTGCAACGCAGAACCCAAAGAGTAACTCGAGCTGTGTATATTACTTAAAAACCTGACATTCTTTACTGTATCATATTAAATAGTTTCCATAATTATTAGGAATGACTAGTCTTTTATTGCTGAGATATAATCTCTTGAGTTAAAGTAATAATTTGCACTGTGCAGGTATGGGTCAAAGAACCTAGAAATATTGACAGATAACAGCTGTCTTTTCCAATATATTTCTCAAGTTGTTTCTCTCAATATGTGACAATGGCAAATTTCATTCCTTTTCATATGCTTTTTATTTTGAAAACTTAGGTCAAACATATCAGGGTTTTGATATATATAATAGTTTGGTACTAAGTGACATGTTCTGGTAATTATTTTAGCTCATATGTGCTCGTATGTATATAAGAATTTAGTTGCTTGCAACTGATTCCTGAATGAAGATAAAAGGGTCACAAGTCTGGTAATTGATCACTTATTCCAAACATTTCGTTTATTTCTATTTCTTATTCCAGAATCAAAACTGATCATTTAGTTTCTCCCAATCAAGGCATACTTTTTGATATTAATTTAGCTTGATTTTGAGAAACCATGAGTCATCTTTTTCGGATTTTGTCAAAAAATGGGAGTTTGTTTTGAGAAATAGATTTAATTAACTTTGTTTGAATAAAGCATGCAATTACCAGATAATTATCCCTCAGCCCAAATTCAGCCAATATCTAATATTAGATAGTAAGCAAATGGGTCTATACGATGTAAATCATACCTATTTTTAACGCTACTATGAAGTAGGGTTGCTGTAGATGACTTGAAGCCACGTAGATACATTTTTTAAAATAAAAAGACTTTTGTAAAATGGACATGATGTTTGATTTTCATTCATTTAAGATGCTCCAGAGCTTTATATTTGATCAGATTCAGATTAAACAGGTAATAAGAATTATTTTTATCACATCCTGACTTTTCCACTCATCGCATAAAAGCAAAAAAATTGGGATTATGCATCATTTAATTATATCTTTAACAATTCACAATTAGCCTTGCAATGAGCCAATTCTACTTGAATACACCTGGCTACTTTCAGAAACATTTCTTTTTAAATGTACACTTCTTGGAGTTGCACCCATGTTTGTAAGATCACTGTTTAAGCCTAAATTCCAAACAATTAAATTGGTCATCAACACCAAAAATGAAATAGATGAATATAAGTAAAATGTTTGGCCAATTTTTTCCCCACAAATCTGTATCACATTGTTTACAGCACTTGCCCTAACTTTAACTGCAGTAACTGATAAAGTTTAAAGCCTGGGTAATAAACCAATCATATCTTTATCTGGTGTTTACAGGGTGACACAACCTGTCACCCCTTCAGCTGGAATACAAGTGACCCAGTTTATGATCTCATTAAAATGGCAGCCAGGTATGTTTGTCATGGCCAGGTGAAAAAAGGTCTCATGGGATTGATAAACTCAGGACTTAATGACTTCCATAGTCAGAATAAATCTAATAAAACATGAAATATCAAAGAAATAAAACCATATCAATTGTACATATGACAATTTTGGTCGATCCTAAATACATACCAACTGCAGAATCTTAAAACAAAATTTCAAAATTACCAAACAATAATGAATTACCCATCAGTCCCAAAGACCTGCACTCCCCCCTCAACTGCCATAGAAGGAGGCCACCATCTTGAATTTGGAGACTTAAAGATGGGGTCCAACGCTACATTTTACATCGGCTTCGCATTAAGCCTATTAGCTCTACTTTTCAACATAGTAGGCTTCTGTACCCCTAACTGGTATGAGAAATCAGACATTAGAGACAGCCATGGCTTTGTGCGGTGTGGACTGTGGGAGTTTTGCCTGGACAATTACAGAAACCCAGATGACCTGTTAGCCAAGCCTTACAGTGGATGTTGGTGGGTTTATTCTCCAGAATACTGGTGGATGAGAGACCACTTAATGCCACGTGAGTATTGAGGGATATATACTGAAATATATGACAAGAGAGGTCATTATGAGTTTGTGCACAATGTAAAATGTGTTTAGTGAAAGTGGATGTTATTTCTGAATTTTTCACCAGGAGATACTGGCAAAAAAACAGCATTTGTTTCACTTCAAAACTACAAATAATACACTACTCAGGTTTAAATATAACACCTTTTCTTCAAAATGATACCTGTTGTAAAAAATTTAAATTGTGTCTTATAAATGGTGTAAAAATGCCTGTTAAATTCAATGAGTTTGTTGTAAAGACTTTAAGTCTCACTGTCATGAGTGACCCCAAATTCAACCTGCATCAACAGGTGTGAGTCACTGGTCAAATATCTTGATTAAAATGCAAATTGATTTTCTTATCAACCTGCAATAAAATCCCACTGTAGATTAATGATATCTATACCATAATTGGGAAAAAAACTTAATTTCAACCATGTCTTTAGATATAAGGTGTTATTCATCTATAAAGATGTATACTACATTAATTTTATATTTATGCTTTGTGAAATGAATCACAGCCAAGTTCAATCAAATTATCCTACTTCATTTTAATGTATCAATTATTGTTAAATTGTACATGTCAATATTCTATTGAAGCCTGGGTTAGCCTATTAGTATCTGCTATATATTATTAATGCTATTGTACACATGTTATAGTCATAGACAACAGTAGTGTTGTAGTTAAATAAAACTTGAGTTGGGACTTAATTCTATTTTGAACTTTTCATCTAATCCTAATTTTAATTCACTTTAATAAACATGAATAACTCTGATACTGGAACTTACATTTAACAACTGACATAATGCAGGTTCCAGTATCAGAATCATTCATTTTTATCATTCTTATTCTACTGGATGACTAACAACATTTATTTTGGTACTCATTTAATTGACTTTCTTGTTACATCTCTTTCACAGCGTGGTTCATCGCCTGCCAGTACCTGAGTCTGATTGCCGTGTTTGTCTTCATGACCGCCTCCTTTGCAGAGGGAGGCTTCCTCTTCCAGTGCTGTGAGACAGATAGCTCAGCATTAAAAATCTCAGGAGGAATAAGCATTGCTGCAGGTTTGTACTTGATAACTTTAAAGATTTGGGTCAGTAGCAATAGCTGATTAGTAATAATTGTAGGGGGCAGGGACTTGAAAGTGTGCACAGACACACTTATCCCACCTTTATCATCCTGTGAATTTAGGGAAGATAAGTAAAAATTTGGGGAAAGCCCCAAGAGCTCATGTGGAATACGTAACTGCAGCAAACACTGCCTGCAATCACCTGCACTGAGACGGGCTGGTTAGAAAGTGGTTGGTTAGAATTATCTGGGGGTGGGGGGGGGGGGGGGGTCTTTGAAGGTGTGCACAGACACAATAAAACCACCATTATCACCTTGTAAATTTAGGGACAGGAAAAGAAAATCTGGAAGATACGGAAGGGTGGTGAAATAGATAACCAAGCCCTAAGAGCTTAGGGGAAATAAGTACAGCAGCAAGTTTGTGACTAATATTAGTAAATTACAACCATTGGGCAGAATTGAATGCTCCTCAGATTATTATTATTATTATCACTATTATCTATTTTAATTATTTACCTATTTATTATGGCGGGGGGGGGGGGAGCTCAGGTTGTGTATACAGATTAAAGAACTAGAAAACCCTTACACCTGCCATCAACCTCCACTGAGACTGATTCTCAAACTTCTTTATATAAAGTTCATTAGCTTTTTGAAATTCACAAACTTCTCACAAAGGGGGTGGCACAAGATTGGAGGAAAAAACTAAAGCCCTTTGTGCCAAAGTGGTAATAAATGAGACATTTTTTTATTGAAAGATACGCAAGAGTTCAGTAAAGATTTACTGAAATAACTAAAGAGTAAAACTAATGCAGCCATGAAAAATAATGTAGATAAAAATAATACATTTTAATTATAAAAGGATAATTGATTCATACAAAAAGGCTATCATGAAACACTTGGTTGTTTTCTTTTACAGCATTACTAGAAGGAATCATCGTCACAGTTTTTGGAACCATAACCAAAGATGGCCGCACCTGGATGCCAGACCCTGACAACAACCGGGTGTCATGGTCTTTTGGACTTGCTGTCTTGTCTGCATTTTTGGCTCTTTTCTCTGGGATGCTGATGCTTTTAACGAGAGCCCAATTGTCAGATGAGAAAGAGGCGGAGATGAAGTAAAATGTGTGGCAATTTCCAGGACTGTTGCTGTTTAATATCATGTAGAATAATTGTAGATTTTTATACCAAAAGTGTAATGTAAATATTTTTTAAGTTTCAAAATATTTCACTTGAAATAGGGACAGTGACTTTGCAACAGAACAGACAGTTTTATAGGAAGTGCATTTACAGGAAATATTGTAAAAACCCATACAATGAGTGAAAAAGTGCTCTACTTACATCCCTGTATAAACACATGAACTATATGTGAACAATTTTGATATTTTACTGTGAATAAAACAATGTTCATGGGTGCTTTTTTTAAGAGGAATTGACAAATGAAATGCAAAATGTATATGAACCTTTGTATTATTTGTAAATATGTCTTATCCCTTAGGCATTAGTTTAACAAAGCAAAACTGAATGTTTTAGAATAGTTAGTAATAGAATATGACCTTGTGAGACATTACTTATGTTTTTATCCATATTTTGAATGAAAAAACTGTTGTACTACTCGTCAACACATCTGAATGGAATATGTAGCATATGTAGATAGAACACTAGTAGACTCAATATATCTATGGAAATATTCATATTTTTACCAACTTATACTGCTTGTCCTTGATATATTTTTCTTCTCCTAAAATGTTTCCTGTTTTTTCGATTGTTTTAACTGAGAAGACTTAACAAACAGAAGTCAAGTTTGTCAGAAGCATTTCATACCAGAAAAAAAAAAAAAAAATTTTATAAGCAAATGTAAATAAAGAAATAGTAAACATACTAAGTATGGTGTTGCAGTTTTTTTTAAGTAGAGGCACAGTTTCTCTGTCTCTCTCTCTCTCTCAAACGCACACTCAGACTTCTTTTCTTCTGAGATTGTAATTTCATAAACCCAATCCTATTTGAATATTCAAATTAAAATTTGAATTAAAATAAGTATAGCCTACCCCTAAAAAAAGTTATGGCCTCTGTTAATCTTGCCACCTCGTACAATGCATCATCTACAGGGGCTCAGCACTACAGTTTCTGAATGGCAGTGTTTACCTCACCCATACTAGTAATACTTCATGAAGAAATAAACCAAATAAAAGACAGCAGGGTATTATTTTTTTTCATTTACCTGGTACTTGATTTCTATCACAGACGTTGCAGACATATTCCATGGAGGATTCTGGGATATTTCCATCAATAAGAACTATGGGAGCTTGACACAGCTTGGCCTCGTATCTGGCAATCTGTGAATAAAAATTTATTATATAATAAATTGTTTAAATAGTTAAAACTCTGTCATATTACCATGGAATCTGGAGTTTTAATGACATTATCTATGTTTAGATTAACATTTAACACAATTTCGTGATTGTGGAATTTTATTTCTGAATTCTGCATAATAACATCTCATCAGAATATCAGGGTTACCGTGGTATCTTGAATGTGTGCGTATTCACTTATATAGTTATATTTTAGATACATGACTGAGAACGGGGTCAAAATGTCAGTATGGAGGGAGGCAGTTGAGAGGTTAATTGTAGAAAGTGATCCAGGAATTGTAAGAGTCAGACTATATAAACATACTAGGTCCTGGCCAGCTGTAATAAATAATCTCTTCTTGGATGAAGATTTAATGTGTTAAATTTGATATCATTTTATACTTTACAGTAGTGATAATTAAAGAGTTACTGTACTCACGTATTCGGGTGTGATGGTGGAATGAATCTCCATGTCCCCCACACCATACATCAACTCACCGCTGTGTCTTAGAATTGCACAATAGGTGGCAGTGGAGTAGGTCTCATGCTGTGCTATACCACTGCAGTCCTTGAATAAGTATCAAAATTTAATGTTAAAATATTGTGAAGTTTTTGTATTTTAATGAAAATAAACTACTGACCAATCTCTCTCCGCCAAGAGAAGAAAAAGAGAGACAACAAATTTAACATAAAATTTTGCATGAAAATGATTTTAATAAATAAATAAATGAATAAACAAAACATTATATGGGACCACTTACCTAGAAAAAGCTATAGCCCAAAATTTAAAGTACTTTAATACCCTGAAGCAGACTAACTTTTGTATATAAATGTTAAGACTCATTTTTTGGAAAATAGCTCTTTTGTGAAACTGGCCAATCAATGTAGGAACCAACAAATTGGAGAGCAAAGAATCAATGACTTTCTTAATTGAAAAATGAAGGAAAAAATAAACAAGCCCAAAAATAAAACCTGATTGTTACCATGTGACTACAGTAGTTCAACATGGACTCGGCATGCCCATCTGTACCAATGGCCGATATGAAGAAAGGATTGGAGCCAAGGCGAGCTAATCCATCCGCTAGATTCCTCCCGACTCCACCAAACGACTGCCTCATGTGACCAGGGTAGCTTCCACCATCTTCCTTGAGATTGGGGTCTGTGGCGGTGATTGTGAAGTCTACAATGGTGCCACCTATAACGACCTGAAATAAGAAATGAAGAACCTTTTTCTTTAAACCTGTCCTATTTCAAGCATTTGAAGTATTTCTTTGGTATGAACCTGAAAGTGGAATGATATATGAAATGCAAATAGCAAATTCCAGCCATGTGAATCCCAGCACCAGTGTAATAGCACCAATGATTTGAGTATATTTATAATAACTATAACTATATTATAATAACTATATTAATAATAACTATAATAATATATTTTAGTAATAACTATCATTGTACTTGGATAAGAACTAAAAAGTTCAGCACTATTCCACTTTTTGGTGTTATTTGTAGGTGTTCTGCT
The DNA here is from genome assembly GCF_051362555.1 of Lingula anatina. Classification (NCBI taxonomy): domain Eukaryota; kingdom Metazoa; phylum Brachiopoda; class Lingulata; order Lingulida; family Lingulidae; genus Lingula; species Lingula anatina. The sequence goes on along the minus strand of NC_141774.1, from coordinate 14,138,487 downwards.
CTCTATACTGTGCAGGACTGACGATATTCTCAACACCACGTTAGTTTATTCAGTGCAATATTAGTACATGTATGTGTCCAGATCCAACCACTACCACCAGCTCCTATTATGCCTCTCATCTCCCTGTACCTTCCTTATGATTATACCCAGTTGTTTGACTGTCCAATCTGTCTAGAATCATATCCTCACATCTCTTTTCTTCCGTGTGCTTCTCCTCCTCCAACTGTTCCATGTGGGACTTCATTGGCAAATCCAGGTCTTATTCTGTGACTCTTCCATCTTTTTGTGTTATTTTACTGTTCCCTGTAGGCCTTTTATGACTAGCCCCGAATGTGTAGTCACTTGCTATTGGCTACTTCCATCACAGCTTATACCAGGGTGAATGCTGAAGTTGGCTGTGCCTCAGGACATAACTGTTACTGTGACATTTCTGGGGATAATAAAAGAACCTGTGCCCTTCAAACATTAGGTATCCACTCCCCCCCCCCCCCACCTGTCTTACTTACAAGGTGTCTCAATGGCTACTCCAAATTGCAGAGCATAATTGCATTTTTTAAATAAATACCCCGTTTAACAATATTTGGGGAACTGAAAGGCATTTTACCTCTCTGTCAAATATGATTAAATGACAATTGTCAAGTTCAAGTCAGTTTTTAAAGAAATAACATAAAGTACAAAAATTCAGTTGATTAAAATCTTTTATTGTTTGATAAAGAAACTGACAGTAGGGTGTAGTTCAAGTTATGGCATACATGCTTAAAAACATTATATTGTTAATTCCCTCAGGTATATGATGAGTAACATTTGTTAATAAAAAAAAAGCATTTTCTAAATATACTCTCAAAAATAGTGTACAAGAAATAGGTCCCTGAACAAGAAACAACTTAATACTTATCAACTAAAATATTAATTTTGGTATTTAGCTTAATATTAATAATTTTAACTTAAAAGTTTGCTAAGTTACCACTCATTTCAAATCTTAATCCCTACCATTTGTTACTTTTACAACTTAACAAATTTGTTAAGTAGCTTGGAAAAAGAATATTACTAACAATTTTCCAAGTTTCATTTTATTGTCTTGCTTGTGATGACATGATGTAAAAGGTTAAAACACTACCAACATTAAAATGTTTTGAACATTTAATATATATTTTAAATCTTATTAATTTACTTTCTTTTAGTAAGGCTCCATTCAGAATAGATGATCCCAGTACTAACTGATTCGCTGACTAAATATGGGCAACCACACTTCAAAAGAGCTGCCACTGATTCTCGTTGGTCTCCCCATCTCCACATGCGCCATTAAACAGATTAAACGGCTCCGAGGTTTAACTGCTGGGTCCCTGCAGCTATAACGTGTGTGGAGTTGGGGAGACCATCGAGAATCAGCAGCACTTCTTTTGAAGTGTGGTCGGCCATATTTAGTCGGCGGATCAGTTAGTACTTAGATCATCTATTTTGAATGGGGCCTAAGACAGGTTTGACCCATATCTTTACTATTTTTACAAATCAACCACAAGTGATACATGAAACAATGTGTTACACACAGACTTGTTAACATTAAGAAGTTATCACGGATGATCTTTAGAAAATATCCACATCGCGGTCCCCAAAATGAATCTTTAAGTGGTTTTGAAAGGGGAAAATATAACATTATACTAGAAAAGAAAACTAAATTCTATCCCGCTTCACAAATATCTTAACATCATCTTGAAAACAAAACTATTTCATAAACCAAATTATAGAAGAAGTGCATAAATTATCTTACCTTAATCCATTTTTTTTCGTTATCAAGCTAACTTATAACTTGTATAAGTCATTTATTCCATTATGGCACTCAACATTTTAAATTTAGTGCTTTATTATCTAAAGCATTGAGATTGATATAAGAGACAAGGTATCCTTTGGCATTCTCAAAAAAGAAAAAAAAAAATCATTTTGGCTGTGTACGTATGAGTCAGATTGTCTTCCCCACCTGAGATGTAAAATGCATACAAAACCTGAAATACACTCGAGGCACTAGGTATTATAAATTGAAGCAAAGAAATATCATATTATAATTTCTATATGGAAACGCTTAGGTTTAATTTAATAGAATAACATTTTTTTTCAGTGGTATTTCATCTATTTTTAATCACTTATCTCTGTGTCTCTCTTTTCGCACTCTACACATTAAATATATCAAATTTGCATTTTCTTTATCACAAATTCTCTTCCCAATGGTTATTTCAAAATAAGCACCAATAAACATATTACATCACCTGTCCAGTTAATTGCCTTGCTGCACCTATCTTATCAACTCTCAGAAATATACGGAAATATTATGACCGGCATATTTGTATTATTTAAATTATTGGTATTATGAAATTAAAATACATCTGCCAATTTTTTAAACATGATGATACTCCACTTTTCATGAAGCTGTCCCCATAAATCTGACATGTCAACTGCCCATAACAAATAATCAACTCAGAAACAAACAACATTCAGTTTGTTCAAACTTAAATAAAAGTAAGGAAATCAAGTAAGTAGGGAAATCGACTTTAAAAGGGTGTTAAATCGAACATAACATTTAAATGTAGTCAACATGATTTTTCTAAAAATAATTAGCAAAGGCATTGTGGTTTTAGTTAGTGATTGGTCAAATTACATATAATCAAGTTCTGAATCTAATCTACATGTCAACTAACAGGCCTTCCTTGCTCCCCACCAGATGGTGCTGGATGCAAACTTCCTGCTGACCTGGGCTGCTGTGTCGGCCTCTGGTGGCCAGAACTTTGGTTTTGGAGTTTTGCTAATTCTATGGCAATTTTGCTGCCAATGTCTGCATTGTTTCTTATCAGAGCCATATCTGAGAGACTTGTAAAGGAAATACATGTTTTAGACTAAGAACACGCGTGTTTAACATTATCCTACACATGATCAAAGTGGACCATGTAACTTCACAGGTTCACAAAAGGAAAAGAGCGCAAATAAGATTCATTTAAACATGGCTTTCCAATTTCTGTTAGAAACAATGGAAAACATTTTTCCTGTATAGATGAATTAATGTTTCATTTTTTTTTAAACATAAACTTTAGACAATTTCAGTACAGACTGTTTTCTCAGAATATTCAATACACAGGATGCCTTTTTTTTCATATTTCAATAAAAAGGTGACAAGGATACTGGCTCTTAAGGAGTCTCCTTGTGTCATCTCATGTACCCTCTTTAACAGGTAAGGTGTCACTTCTTTCCCCTTGATGTTTTTATGTCTAAAAACAAAACAGAATTAGAGAATCAATATTAAATTTTCAGCACTTTCATCATCCTAAGGTCATGCTTTCTCTCTCACCCTTTTTTTCCAACTAGAAAATATAATAATCTGAAAATTAATGCAGAAGAATACAGAAACTGGCAACAGAGATCTTTAAAAACAAAATTTACTCCCCTTCTACAATGACATTAATTATTATCACCAGAGGCTCCATATTAACTTAAAATTATTGAGTTTGGAGCAAAAAATATTATTAAAAAATAAAATAAAAATGCTGCCCAACTATCAATGCAGCCCATACTTACTCCGCCTCTATAATAGCATTCTGAATGTCCTGTTCAATCTCTAAATGTGACACAGAGTCATCTTCAGGGATGGGAACTGCTATAAGTACTCCACTGTCCAGCTCTAATTGCAAGCTAGTATCTGGAGGAAAAAAAAAAAAAACGCACATTTAAAGACATGTATGGGTGTTTAAAATTACTGAGTGTTCAAAGCACACAATGTGGATAATTTGACATCTATAAAAACTTCAAACAATATTGGTTTGCTTGTACTGAAACTTGCCAGAACTTGTTCAAATCCATGGAATTTAAGAAGGGGGCGAGTTACCACATTCTCATATAAAGTGCATCATTACAGGTACAACAAGTTGTTCATCAATTAGATGCTTGTGTCAGATTTCAGGCTTCTGATACCTTGTTTTCTGCCTGTGATCAGCCTGAACCATCTGGAATCGCCTGTACTACTTACATATCATTCTGGCAGCTTCAGCAGGGGAATTTACACTGTGGGGAGCATGGTGACCACTCCGCGGGGTGAAGAAGGATGGGAAGTGCGTGCTGGGGCCATAGGCAGCCACACAAACACCTTCAGTCTCCTAGAATTTTGAAAATGAATTTATGGAGAAGATAACTGTATTATTATGAACAGTTTTTCCACTTGAAAAAAAAAACATAGAACAACAACTCCAAATTAGCCTTGACATGGGCACCAGAGGGAAGGAGAAAAAATGCCGAAGCTGAGCAAAAAGAACTGAAGGGGCAGACATGGGGCGAAGCTGGCACAGCAGCAAAAGATAGAGGGAGATGGCGAAGACCTTATGAGCCGACCATGGTGCGAAAAGGATAAGTAAGTAAAAATTAAATTGACAAATTATACCATATTAACCTATCTTTTGCTCAAATTAGCTAAACATTTTATAATTTATTGAATCATGGATCCAATTTAAGAGCAATAATCCAAAAACACCAAGTTCATAAATCATATTCAAGACCCATGTACCATGTACTCCAAGGTCATATATCGAATTTAAAGCCTTATCCCTTTGGACCTGTCAGTTTACAAAGATCGATCCAACTCTGCTGGGCCTCTTGCTGAATGCAATGAAAATCACAGATTAACACCTCCTGGTGTTGAGTAGATTACAGAGAAGCTGGTAAATATATATGAGTACACTGAAAACAAGAGGATGCCTGTTAATCTGTTTAACTTGTTGTATTCAGCGAGAGTCCTGACAGAGTTAGATCTATCTACGTTGACCAATAGCTTCAATAGGAGTGAGCCCTAATTCTCACATACCAAGTATTCTAATGTCCTCTCAATGTCCAGTATAGACTTGACCCCTGAAGATACCACTGTGATGGGTGTCCTGCCAAGCTCCGTCAGGTCAGCACTGATGTCCAGGGCTACAATAAAAACAGTACATATTACAGGGTTTGCCTTCTATTTAGTAGACTTTAGACACAGGGCTACAATATATACAGTACATTTTATGGGGTTTGACTTCCTTTTTAAGCAGTCTCTAAACAGGACTGGGATATATAAGTAATCTGTATGGTACGTCTTACTTATAAGCAGTTTCTAGACACAGTGCTGGGATATATACAGAACATTTTACATGGTTTCTCTTCGTTTCAGCAGAGTCTAAACACAAACAGAAAGTTAATGTATACATAATGTGCAGTTTGTGTGACGGAGAGGATGGGGAGGGAGAGAGGGAGAGAGATCAAAGAAGAAAATAAAAGTGTGTGTGTCTTTGGTGTGTGTGTGTGTGTGTGTGTGTGTGTGTGTGTGAAAGAGAGAGAGAGGAAAGAGATAGAGGGAGAGGAAGAGAGAGAATGAAAGTGTATGCATGCAAGTGAATCAATGTCCAGACTTACACATCTAAGTTTCTCTGTGAACACTAATACCCTGGATGCTAACTTTTAATGTGTGTGTGTGTGTGCGTGTGGGTACATGTGCGCATGCGTGCGTGCGTGTCTTGCCCCTCACATGTCTCAGCTCCCCTGTGTACTCCACCAATGCCCCCTGTCACAAACACCTGGATACCAGCAGAGAGAGTGTGTGTGTGTGCGTGCGTGCGTGCGTACGTGTGTGTGTGTGTTGCCCCTCACATGTCTCAGCTCCCCTGTGCACTCCACCAATGCCCCCTGTCACAAACACCTGGATACCGGCTTTGTGGGCAGCTATCATGGTGCCAGCCACTGTCAGTCCACCTGTGAAACCCTGAAGACAATAAATAAATAAATAAATAAATAAATAAATAAATAAATAATATTGATCTTCCAAATTAATCAAAAAATATTTTGTTTTAATCCACCAGTGCATTTTCAATCTGAATTAACTTTCCTTCATGCACTGCTGTAATATGTACCCTGTATAAAGAATTCTTATAACGTCAACTAAGTCTCATCTGATGGAGGTTGTGCAAACAATCTTTTTCTTCATTTTGTTCAGGTAAACTAAATAACAGTCATGATCATTAATTTGCACTTGATCCGACTCACAAAGTAAAGACTGCCACACTAATTTATCTTTACCTTGAGGGAGGGAATGTCTCTTTACTTTACATGAAATTTCAGCATACAAAAGCAAGAAAGGAGAGGGGCCCAGGAGGGGTGGGAGGGTTACTAGGGCAGTTCCAATATGATATTTCATTCTAAGGTGACACTGGTCTTACACATCTTACTAAGGTTAAAGATGTTATTTATGCTCCCAAATGTCCTAGTTTTTACAGCTCTGTGGTTTACCTGACTTAAAACCCAAGCCATGTCCCTACGGGATGTCTTGACAGCACTGGTGCCCTCTTTAGTCAGACTTTCAAGCTGATCCCCATCCAGACCTAAAGAGTGAAATGTAAGCACATTATACAGCGAGATATCAAAGACATTTCTATCAAGATATGGTCAGTGTTATCTGTGGTGAGTATTAAGTTAACATGGAATAGTTTACAAACACTCTGTCCATCCCCAGTTTCATGGTAATGCTTGATGCAGATGAAAATTGCAGCTGTACATGTTTAATTAATGGCAACAGTGACTATTTTTGCTTTGGACTTTATATTCTTAGACCAGCATCCCAAGCGTGCACAGAAGATTTAGATAACTCATTATCTGCGACTCAAATAAATTGTTCAATAGCAAATATATCTTGTAGAATGAATGCATTTTTCTTATTTAAATATTAGCTGAAAAATACGGACATTGCCTATTTCAAATCATCATGTAAATCAAACAAATTTTTCAGTCCCAAAGTGTCCAAGATAAAATCTCTTGTGTCCCCTATAAAAACTAGAAACATAATGTTAACTCACCCACTTGTATCTTCCCCTTCATTATGGCCATGGTGGCAGGAACAGCTCCATTATTTCTGATAACATCCTCCACTTCTGTTGCCATCCTGCAGAGAAAGCAATAAACTAATGTTGCGGTAATGGGTCAATCATTTGAAAGAGGAAAATTGTAAATTTTACAGATACTGTATTTTTTTAATAACAAATTCTTAAAATTAGAACATTCCTACTGAGTGGTAGCATCATAATTGAAAAGCAGACAACCTCTCTTCTTTACAGTAAAAGCGGCAATTCCAAAAATCGTGTATCTGAAAAATAGATAATTTTTCCCAGTTGTAATGATTGAGCTCTTACTGTATCTGCACAAAGTAATGCAGTCACCCATTTTGTTCAAACTGAGACAAGGATTCATTCAGGAAATTTATTCTGCATCCCTCTTATGTGCAATCAAAGTATGCAGATGATATCTGTGTAAAATGTAGACTAAGTATCAAAATATTAGTTATCTGTTAAATCAAGATGGAGGTGGAATCAAGCCACCCTTAATGTAACTTTGTGGGTGTGAAGGGAAAAGAGAGAGAGAGAAGGGGGGGAGCTCCCTGAAACCCCTCCCAGCCCCTTTCTATTTCCCATCTTTGTTTATTCAACATTAATCATCTTCCCAGTTGCTTACTGTTTATCCCGTGTGTTATGATAGTGCTTACTGTATATTCTGAGGGAATGGTATTCCATGTGTTATGATAGCTTACTCTTTATTCTGAGGGAATGGTATCCCATGTGTTATAATAGTGCTTACTGTATATTCTGAGGGAATGGTATCCCATGTGTTATGATAGCTTACTGTATATTCTGAGGGAATGGTATTCCATGTGTTATGATAAAGCTTACTCTTTATTCTGAGGGAATGGTATCCCATGTGTTATGATAGCTTACTGTATATTCTGAGGGAATGGTATCCCATGTGTTATGATTGCTTACTGTATGTTCTGAGGAAATGGTATTCCATGTGTTATGATAGCTTACTGTATATTCTGAGGGAATGGTATCCCATGTGTTATGATTGCTTACTGTATGTTCTGAGGGAATGGTATCCCGTGTGTTATGATAGTGCTTACTGTATATTCTGTGGAAATGGTATCCCATGTGTTATGATAGTGCTTACTGTATATTATGAGGGAATGGTATCCCATGTGTTATGATAATGCTTACTGTATATTATGAGGGAATGGTATCCCGTGTTATGATAGTGCTTACTGTATATTATGAGGGAATGGTATCCCGTGTGTTATGATAGTGCTTACTGTATATTATGAGGGAATGGTATCTCATGTGTTATGATAGCTTACTGTATATTCTGAGGGAATGGTATCCCATGTGTTATAACAGTGCTTACTGTATATTCTGAGGGAATGGTATCTCATGTGTTATGATAGTGCTTACTGTATATTCTGAGGGAATGGTATTCCATGTGTTATGATAGTGCTTACTGTATATTCTGAGGGAATGGTATCTCATGTGTTATGATAGTGCTTACTGTATATTCTGAGGGAATGGTATCCCATGTGTTATAACAGTGCTTACTGTATATTCTGAGGGAATGGTATTCCATGTGTTATGATAGTGCTTACTGTATATTCTGAGGGAATGGTATCCCATGTGTTATAACAGTGCTTACTGTATATTCTGAGGGAATGGTATTCCATGTGTTATGATAGTGCTTACTGTATATTATGAGGGAATGGTATCCCGTGTTATGATAGTGCTTACTGTATATTATGAGGGAATGGTATCCTGTGTGTTATGATAGTGCTTACTGTATATTATGAGGGAATGGTATCCCGTGTGTTATGATAGTGCTTACTGTATATTATGAGGGAATGGTATCTCATGTGTTATGATTGCTTACTGTATATTCTGAGGGAATGGTATCCCGTGTGTTATGATAGTGCTTACTGTATATTATGAGGGAATGGTATCCCGTGTTATGATAGTGCTTACTGTATATTATGAGGGAATGGTATCCCGTGTGTTATGATAGTGCTTACTGTATATTATGAGGGAATGGTATCTCATGTGTTATGATAGTGCTTACTGTATATTCTGAGGGAATGGTATCCCATGTGTTATAAGTGCTTACTGTATATTCTGAGGGAATGGTATTCCATGTGTTATGATAGTGCTTACTGTATATTCTGAGGGAATGGTATCCCATGTGTTATAACAGTGCTTACTGTATATTCTGAGGGAATGGTATCCCATGTGTTATAACAGTGCTTACTGTATATTCTGAGGGAATGGTATCCCATGTGTTATAACAGTGCTTACTGTATATTCTGAGGGAATGGTATTCCATGTGTTATGTTAGTGCTTACTGTATATTCTGAGGGAATGATATCCCATGTGTTATAACAGTGCTTACTGTATATTCTGAGGGAATGGTATCCCATGTGTTATGATTGCTTATCGTATATTCTGAGGGAATGGTATCCCATGTGTTATGATTGCTTACTGTATATTCTGAGGGAATGGTATCCCATGTGTTATGATTGTGCTTACTGTATATTCTGTGGGAATGGTATCCCGTGTGTTATGATAGTGCTTACTGTATATTCTGAGGGAATGGTATTCCATGTGTTATGATAGCTTACTGTATATTCTGTGGGAATGGTATCCCGTGTGTTATGATAGTGCTTACTGTATATTCTGTGGGAATGGTATCCCATGTGTTATGATAGTGCTTACTGTATATTCTGAGGGAATGGTATCCCATGTGTTATGATAGTGCTTACTGTATATTCTGAGGGAATGGTATTCCATGTGTTATGATAGTGCTTACTGTATATTCTGAGGGAATGGTATTCCATGTGTTATGATAGTGCTTACTGTATATTATGAGGGAATGGTATTCCATGTGTTATGATAGTGCTTACTGTATATTCTGTGGGAATGGTATCCCGTGTGTTATGATAGTGCTCTCCAAGGCTACCACTGGGATGTCGTTTTGCAAGGCTTGTGACACCTCCCTAGAGTACTGGAGAAGTCCTGGAACAGAGGAATTTGTTTCTTAATAATAATATTTTTCACAGAGCAAGTGTTCCCTGTATAAGTATTGTTAACAAGTTTCAAACCCTATACACCTTTTCATTTTTTCCGTTTTGTGATGTCTTTTGCTTGTTTTTGTTTCACCAGTCAGTTTAAGTTTTCTAAGCCTGGGGTAGATGTTGATTAAAGGGGCAAGTGAAACTGAAGTGAAGCTATAGTCAGAGATGGCAGTTAAATGACCCAATGTGACCATTACAACAGATATAATAATAAAAACATTAAATACAAAATCTTCTTATCTTAGTAAATGGGCTAGTTGTAAAAGTGAAAGTGAAAATGAAAACAAGTTACAACCAGTAGATAGCACTCAAAAGATACAACATGTCCACCAGAGGGCAATTCTTAAGACGAGACCAATCCCTCACCATGTGACAGGTATCGCTGTTGAGGTTGCACCCTGAGAGTGGTAGTGTTTCTCAGAAGACGCGCCCCTCTGTATAAAGTCAGAAGTCGCATGGTGGTAACAGGGTGTCTGGAAAAATGCAAGAGCAGTGAGGGGAAAATTTAATACAAGAGCTGAAATAAACTGTCATACACTTACTGGTATATATGTTGAGATTGATAAATAACCAGAGAAATAGTTAATCTTGTATAAAAGCAAATACTTGTACTTTAATTATTTGTGACTGGGCTTAAACATTTATTATTTTAAACATTAATTTACAATTTAAATTTACAAAGGCAACATTTACATGATCAAGAAATGAAACCTGTTAACACATGCACTTACCACGTGTTTTCTATTTTTAACATAATTTTACCACAGCTGTAGGAGCAACAGTCAACATTACTACTACATCGCAACACGTACATGTACAACACGCTGACAATGTTTTTTTGTATGTCAAGAAAAACAATGTTCAATTCAATTCATTTGTGTAAACAATATTTACATGATTGCATGTTTCTTGATATTTGCACCAAAGCATAAAAGGAAATAATCACCTGGCTAAGTATCGAAACAAAGCATGTAGGGTCTCTAACACGTACTTACTCCTAACCCGACTGAAATTGGTCAAGAAATTTTACATCCAAAACATTCCTACCAAAAAACAATGGCGAGCTACGAAGAGGTACGACACATGTGGTGAAGCCACCTAAAACATTAAAAACAATGAAATCAAAGTTCATGCACATTTCATAAAAATGAATAAAAATGGCCTATAATAGCCAGTATCTGTCATTTGAGAAGTTTAAATATATCGTTTTGGGTCAAGATGTTCACTTTGTCTCAAGGTTTTAAGCATATTATAAGCGATCTTACAAAAACTAGGTCATCTTTTAGTGAATCTAGGTCAACCAGGCTCCACGGTTGAAAGAGGGGTGTCCAGAGTACAGGAGAATATGCACTGTCACTGGCGAGATTGTCAGGTAGGACCCCCAAAAACTGTGATGAATCAATTATTATTATTTGGCTCCTTATACTCTAAAGCTGTGTTCGATTAACAATTATCAGCACAGCAGGATCTATTTCTGCAGGGTTTCTCACCACAAGGAGCAATGTAGACAGTACTATAGTAGTCAGCTTACTTGTCTGGCAAGTTCCCTAGCCAAGCAACATGAACAACATAATGGACCACAAAGTTTTTCTGACTTTACCCAAGTACATTAAGATTCATCTCTCTCTCTCTCTCTCTCTTATTTATTTATTTATTTATTTATTTATTTTATTGATAATGAAACTATTTATGCTTTAATTTAAGCTTTTTATCCCATATTTATTTATTTATTTATTTATTTATTTGTTGATTTGTAGGCCTGGAACCAGGAGGGCCTGCCTCTCTCCACCACCAGCAATGAGGCCTGTAAACTCTATGATGCTGTTCTTACTCAGGTAATCTCTCTTTCTCTCTCTCTCTCTCTCTCTCTCTCTCTTTTAAACAAATGCACATAATTATTTCATAATGAAAGGAATGTAAAATGAATTTTAGAAAGTTGATAAAGACACAATATTAAGTGATATACCTTTTTATAGAAAAAATTACATTTGATCAGGGCATTTTTCATTTATAACTGTTTTGAGTTCACCGTTTTTAGGTTTTGAGTTAAGTTTTTAGGTTAAGTTATACTCTAATAATGGAAACAAAGACTGGTGAATTTCACTTGTTGGATTATACATATTATAAAAAGTTCAGATCTTGGAAACTGTTTAATAGTTTGAGATAATTTTCTCGGTATTTTTCGATGGGATATACATATGCATATTTTCATACTATATGGATTTCAATGAGCATTGGTTGCATTTAAAGTGGTCTATAATTTAAGTTTGCTATGACCCTAGGAAAAATGTTTATTATGAAATTAAAAACTGATTAACTGTTATCTATAACAATTTTATTAAATTTTGTCAACTTTGAAAATTTTATTGAAGTATGTTGGTTGGTATGATGAAGACGGTGTTGGTGGGATCGAAACCGCTGCTAAAAAATTGACAGAAACAGATCCTGATTTCGGTAGGTACTTTTAGGGCGGCTATTATTATTACAGCAAAAAAAATTCTAGAAATTTCAACTTTTGAATGTCAAAACTGTTGGAAAAATATTATTTAATTTACAACCCTTTTTGTTTCAAATTCTAAATTTCTGGTTTTATCATAGTAAGTGAAACTCACCAGTCTCCTTTCCTGTAAAAGTAGGACTTAAATATTAGAAACTTGGAACTAACCAGCTGGTTTATAGTTCATGGTTTGGTGATCTTTTTTTGAAAAAAAAGGGAATCGTTAGTTGGTGATTGAAGGAACTTTGTTGAAATCTCTAGGGTTAGTTAATCTGTGGGGATCTATCACTCCTTTCCTGCTTTTAAACTATGATTATATTATTAATTGACATTTAAAGAATAAAACCAACTGTTTTTAATATGTGTGTATTTGTAGTACACTGGTGTCTACGATGATGCAAGTGTAGGAGGAATAGCCACTTCAATGAAAGCAATGCTTGCTGCTGACCCTAACTTTGGTACAAGACTTCACCATGCACACAACCAACAACATTACTTATTCATATTTATTTAGTATAAAAATGTTTCTAGTAATTTATATTTATTTTTAGAGCATTGGGCAATATACCATGCAGTACTAGTCAGGTATTTTTTCATGCGATCTTGTCCAAATGATCATTAAATTCCCACAAGCAAAACGTCTTATAACTTAATACCAAAAAGTTTCAGATGAGAATCCATGATTATTTGTTTTCATTGGTAATCCTTCACAATCATATTTTTCTATTCAGTCATGGGACGAGTCCTGACTAATGGGTTGGACCTGATTGGCACAGGGAGGACCATCAACCTTGACCGAGATTTCAAGGCTGCCATCAATACAATGACTGATATGGCTGCAAAGCAGGATATCACAGAGAGGGAGAGACAGCATGCTAAAGCCATTCAAATGTGGGCTGAGGGGTAAGGTCAGGGAAGTTCAGTGGTGACATCTTGTGTACTGTTTGAGTAATTTGACTCCACACAAGATGGCGTTTGAGGGCATGTGCAAAAATGTGATGACGGAAGGGTCTGTATGGGAGGGCAGTCTGTATAGGTACACTTTATCCTGCTGTTTAGATAATAATTAATGAAGATGTAGTCAAATAAAGACCTACCCCTACATGATAATTTATTCTTTAATGAGTCGATTCTTTTTATTTTAAAATTATCTGACACAGCCACAGATGCCCTCTTCACATCAATACTGTCCCAGTACGCTTTTCAAGTCAAATGATATGCTTAATTAATATAGATACAATATGTCATTTAGGGCATTGTTTATGTTACAGAGCCATTGTGCCTTTGATAAAGATGACTTAACACTTGTCTTTCTGTTTTTAAAAACCAGAGACTTTCAATGTCAAAGTGCCTTTAGTTGGTAGTAAGGCATAAATCGTGCCTGATGTTTAGTCATCTAAACCTTTCTAAATGTTTAACATGTAATTTATATAATACCTTTTCCATGATTTCAGTGACACAACCGGGGCCTGTCATGTATGGGAAGACATCTTGGTGGCGCACCCTACAGATATGTTGGCACTGAAATTTGCCCACGATAGCTACTTCTATCTGGGCTATCAGCCCCATATGAGAGATTCCATAGCCAGGGTATTACCATACTGGAAACCCACCATGCCTTTGTATGGGTACGTGTTTGGCTCTCTTCACATTAGAAATGGTATGGTTTAGGGTAAGAGCTGTACAGGTACACTTTGGGAGGCTCCCACAGGTATCAACACCACAGTGGGTTTGTACACACCCTTGTCTACTCTCCACAAGTTTACTTCTTTCATGCTGTTTAGTTAAAGGTACACTCCATGGGTTTGAAAATCCCCTATTAGCAAATGCTTGTTATTGCAATCCATGGATTTCTTATAAAACCTTTCATACACCTTATAAACCATATAATCTCACAGTGTACCAGCACAGCTATTTTTCTAAAGCCTACTGCTCAGTGCAATTAGGGTCTCCATCCTAATGTAGACACAAAGTGAATCCACTAAACGAATCCACCAATCGATAAATATCATATGAGAACAAATTATGAACTATGTAGTCACAAAACACATCGTAACAGTGACATTGCTCTAAGACAGTTTTGTTGAAGGTGCTCTACTTAGATTATTGTTTTATTACAAACCCTATGAATCAAAAATCTAGGTTCTATTATCTTTTCCATTCTTTTTTTTTTTTCTTTTTTTTTTTTTTTGTAAAAGGCCCCAACCCTCTTTAAAATTGCTGGCTCTTGTTCCATGGTATAAATCTAATTTCTTAATAAACACAGTTATTCCAATACTATTTTAGATACCTGTTTGGCATGCATTCCTTTGGCCTTGTGGAAACCAGTCTTTACTCAGAGGCAGAGAAGGTGTCCAGGAAGGTAAGAGGAGATGAGATGAGATGAGATGAAATGACTCGAGATGAGATTTTATTTACCACCAAAAAAGGGAATGTATTGTTGACTTGCAATTAATAGTAAAAAAATGATACATTATAAAAAGTGAAAAAAACATGGGAACAATAATTCATAAAAAAGGAAAAAACATGACAACAGTGAGAAAAATGTTATAAAATTGTGATGCTAAAAATAACAAACCACTTGCCTAGATTGAGATAATAAAACATAAAGGTGACCTGTTTACATTAAGACTGAGCCTTGTATAGCCCAGTACTATTTAACACAAAATGGTGGATAGGATATAGTTTATGAGAAAAAAAAGTTTTACCATTCAAAATTCACCAAAATAATAAAGGGAATGTGGAATTTACCTTTTTTTCTCATAAATTTCCATTTTTGTCTTCTAAAGCTTCCCTCTTTGTGTGCTAGTTCATTTTTTGACCAGAATGTGGATCCCTACACTGAAATAGGTTTTTCACCAATTCTGTGTAATGCTGATGAAAAGCAAATGTTGCTTTAAGTCCTGGCTTTATCTTTTTGTGTTTGTTTGTTGGTTTGTTTGTTTGTTTATTTGTACCTAATAAGTATAACATTATATATGTGTAGTTCTAAGTAGTGTCAATTTATAGACATCAACCCTGTACTTTGCCATTATTTGAAGATACTCAACCAGAAAAAGTCAAATAATTCTGCATTCGTGTGTTAATCATTGTCGACAGTTTTAACGTCACATAGCTTCTGTAAGTTTTGCCATCTATGTATCAGACCATTTAGCAGCTTTGCTTCCTTGTTTCATTATTTGAAGGGACTGGATATCAACCCGAAGGATGCCTGGTCCACCCACTCCCTGGCACACGTGCTGGAAATGATGGGAAGACAGGATGAAGGGATTTCTTTTCTTAGTACAACTGTTAGAGACTGGACGGTAAGAAAGGGAGATGGGATAAAGATATTTTTTGTCTCAGATCAACTATGAGAGACTGGACGGTAAGATAGGGAGTTATAATTAAGTGTTTTTTCTTCCAAATATGATTGTATACATCTATGATTACAACAAAGTACAAATATGAGGGACTGAACAGCCTTCTTTTTTGGTAAGAATAGGATCAGTTTTTTCACCAACAGGCCCTACATGTATTTATTTATCATAGGAAACAAGATATCATTTGTCTGTCAATTATACATATATATAGGGATAATAACTGTTCGTTTCGGCCAAAAAATGAATTTTCCCAGAGTAAACAACAATTTTCTCATACTTACCAATGGTTATCGAATCCGTTTCTGCATTCAAAGTTAATCCCTGTTTTTGTTTGGTTTTATGTTTTAATCTCTAAAGAGATTATTACAGAGTACAGCCATCTGCAGAGATCACGTGGTTTGATGACAGTCTCAGATATCAGAATAATAACTTTAACTGCCGTTTTTGTTGTAAAACAGTAATTATATTATATTTTTTATGAGTTGTTTACAATGTTTTTTATTGTGAAATGCAGATTCCATATGAAAAGTTCTTATTCCTTTAACTAATATGTATCGTTTCTTTATATTAATTTTATTTATTTATTTATTTTCAGACCTGTGGAATGTTGGCCTGCCATAATTTCTGGCACTGGGCTGTCTATCACATTGAAAAGGTATCCATAGCCTGTACAATGATCACACTGTCACAGTGTCAGTGATATGGTTTTGTTTGAATATTATTGTCAAAGTTAATCTGATAAGAAATATAATCCAGTGAAGAAGGATCTCACAGTGATGAAAAAATCAGGAAAGTGATTGAGAAAAATAATATGTTTATTATTTTAGGTGTATTTCTTTCAATTTTTAGAATGAAAACAGCTTTTAGTCATGCAACTGTTACATGCAGTTTTTGTTGCAAAAAAAGTTATCATTATTTTTATTATTGTTAATATTACAAGGGTGAACATACAGGTGCTGTGGACATATTTGACTCAGAGGTGGGAGAGAGATGTAAGAAATCTGGAGCCATGTTGGACATTGTGGATGCCTGCTCCCTATTATATCGCCTGGAACTGGAAGGTAAGTGTAACTTAATGCACATTTCAGGCTGTGGGGTACTGCTAACACACAGTACAGCAGGATGTCTTAATATGCAGTATGCATTAAATATAGTAAGGCCAAGTAATGGGGAGGTGTTACTTAACGTACACTCCAAGCTGTCGAGTACTGCTTACACATAGTCCTTTATTATTACATCATGTACTCATCAATTTTTGTTCTTATTTATAGCAGCAATGTTTTAATTGTGCACATTTGGAAGGTATAAGATGGGATCACCTTAAGCAGTAAAACAAGATCATCAGGCACAATTAAAACAGACTGCACTACTTGGAGTACACCAAGCAAATTTGCTCGTTATAATTTATATTATCATGTGTCCATTTTATTTGTATTGATTTTGGATTATTTTCTGTAGGAGTGAATGTTGGTGATAGATGGAACGATGTGTTTGAAACTTGTCGTCCACACACGGATGATCACATCCTGGCATTTAATGACATCCACATTCTCATGTCCTGTCTAGGCGCCAAGAAGAAAGATGTTGCCAAGGAGATGATGGAATCAATCAGAGAGTTTGTTAAGTAAGGCCTTGGATCCATGGCCAGAACTTTTTAATCAAAGAATTTTCCTTCATTGGATAGAATTTACTCCACCAAAATCATTTACAAAATAAAAATAAGATATAAAAATAAGATTTTATAGAAAAGAAGTTTCTGTCATTTCATGTGATTTCAAATAAGTTCCAGTTAATTTTGTTTCAGTTTGTTCTAAGTTACAGGAGATTTTGGATGTTTCAAAATTTCTCCAGCTTGAAGGACTGTTTAAAGCAAGGCCTGTCTGAATATACCAGAGTTGGTCATATCATTTATACAATTTTTTAAAGTAACTAAAATTATATAAATCATCTGTAAAAAGAAATGGAAAGTATTGAGAAGATAGATAAATACTAGAATTAATTTCAAATTAATAATTATCAGGTCCAAGAACAAAATTTCTTTGCCAATATCTGATTTGGTTGAAATATTGATGAAATTAAAATATATTTACAGAAATGCAGATTGCACCCAGTGGCTTCAAATTACCAAAATTTGCAGTAAAAAAAAGATAAAATAAGTAAATAAATGAATAGATAAAAGGATAAATGTATAAGACCAAGACTTGCATCATCTTTGTTTGACTTGGTTGAAGATAAATATTGAATCTATTATATTTTCAGAAATGGTAAAGGCACCAACAGAGATGTCACGGCTGAGGTAGGTCTGCCACTTTGTGAAGCATTTGAAGCTTATGATTCTGGAGATTTTGCTCGGGCCGTGAACCTTCTAAACCCGCTGAGGTACAAAGTTCTTAGCATAGGGGGAAGCAATGCACAGGTGAGAAGGATAGTAATAACAACTATAAAAGTTCTCTGAGAGCACAGAAATTATTAGTAAAAATAACTATAAAAAATAACAATATGGAAATAGTAATGTTTCCAGTGCAATTGTTGTACAAGTCATTTATGCACAGTCTCCACCTTCAGATGAATGCATCTGTGCATCTCTTTAAATATGGATAAAAACTCTTACATGGCATATTCCTTTAACATTCTATATGATAAATAGTACCTTAAAAGACAATAAGATTGACAACTAGCATTACAAAGTAAGCATGACAAAATGAAATATAATTACATATTATGAATGTGAATGCACATTTAAAAAGAAATGTTGGTTATAAGTCAGTTTTTAGCATGCTTTAAAAACCTTTAACAAGCAACAATTGACCTTTCACCTTTCTTGACCTGTGACCTCTCTTTGACCCCATGACCTTTGTTATCTTCCAGAGAGATGTTTTCAATCTATTCCTGATCAATGCAGCACTGAAGTCAGAGGACAAGATGCACCATAAGTTGGCAAGGTAAGAAAGGGATATGAAACATGCTGTTACTGGAGTATCTCCACAGACATTTCAAGAGAGAGAGGAGGAGGAGGGGGGAGTGAGAGAGAAAACACTCAACTGTTTAACTTATGTTACCTAAATTTAGAGAAGTTAAAAATATTGTAAAAGGAAAATATTACAAATATGGTCCATGTATAATTGTATGATGAAAAAGTGACAACTACATGTATTCATATTTTCAATAATTCAAAGGTAAATTTGGGCCTCCCAACATTTTTATAAAGATCTCTTATCTCTTAATTAGATGTAAAATTCTGATCACCCTGATGTGTAACTGGCATCCTCACTGTAAATTTTTTGATGTCTTATTTCCTTGAGATGTCACTTCTTTTAAGGTGTCTGTTGGCAGAGAGAAAATGTCTGAAAGAAAATGCACCAATGACAGATCGTTTGACGGAACGTGCCATAGCTCTCCATGCAGATTAGGAAGTTGACTAGTTTTCAAAGAAGTGCATAAGTGATTTATCCAGTATTTGACAGCAAAAAAGAAGAAACAAAATAATACGATTTCAATAAAAAACCAATATAATTGATCATTTTTGCCAGAGATTGTCAGATTTAAATGACTGAAATTGAGTGGCATTTACATAATTATGCATCAGATTTATTTTTTGTAAAAAACTATAAATGTTATTGTGTGCCTTTGACTTGGGCTGGTTCAAGATATGTTTGAGAGAGAATGCCTTTATATGGATTATCAAAAGATGCAAATTAGTTTAAATTTTGGATTAATTGTCATGATAGAATAGTTCGGCATATGCCAATAAATTTTCTACTTGTTAAAACAAATTGATGTTCTTTGATATATATATAATATATATATATTCAGTTAAGCCAATGAGCTAAATTTGCTATGCTATTTTTGGGAAAGTGTATATTTTTGTATGTGCCATCAAACGAATTAAATTCGTGGAATAAAATATATGCAGTATTTATGTCAGACTGTTTTTTTCTTCTGTTTAGAATATAAAAACCATGTGTATTTTAGCAATTTCCAAAACATAATAGCACAAACTAACACAAAGATGTAGTGTAAACATTTAACTGCTATCTTGTAGGCAATAATGTCAACTAAGAAGTACTGGCACCAGTTAAGATTGTAGGAAGCTTGGGAGTGAAAATGAAGAGTCCCATTGTGACGTATAACATAGTTTATCCAAAACAGCAATTGGTCTTGCCCCGACATGGGTTGGTCCTTTAAAAGCTCGGACATTTTAACGGCGTTGTCCTTGTATGTCCTGTTGTTAAGAACTGTTTGTATGGCGCTCTCGAAGTCTGCCTCAGTGAATGTTAAAAAGCTGAGGGATACTCCAATGTTGCACCTGTCTGTGAGTTTTCTGGCGTTCTGATGCTGATCCCAAATTAACGGGACAGCCACAACGGGGACGGCGTGGTACAGAGTTTCCCACGTGCTACTGATCCCACAGTGGGTGATGAAGAGTTTCGTGGCAGGGTGTGAAAGAATGTCGTTTTGTGGAAACCAATCGACCAAGTGCGTGTTTTTCCCAAGAGACTTCGGAACAGGTCCCTTGTATCTCCAGATGACAGTTTGAGGTAGTCTGGCGAACACTTTTGCGATGCCCTCCGCCATCCCCTCGGTCAGTTCTGCTACTAAGGTACCGAAACTCATCACGACAACGCCATGACGCCCAGACGCCATTAAGTCTTGGTAAAACTTCGGCAGAGGTTTGGGTGGTGTCCAAAGAAGTCCAGAGATTGGTTTAACGTGAGGCATCACGGGTCTGGGATAATCCAGAGCGAAGTCGACATTGGCGGCAATCATCAGAGAAACTCTTTCAAATGCTCTCTTCATAGGGGGCCAAGGTTTCTTTGGAAAATACTCCAACACCATGGCATCCGTGCGCTCTATTTTCTTGTCTAACCAATCATTGACTTCGTTTTCTATGTCGACATTGTGGAGTCTTTCCCAAAACGTCATGTGGTCGGAGTAGCCCCCGGGAATGGCCGGTGTGAAGGACTTAAACACCGGCTGGCGAAACACGTGCCACGGGTCCCAGAATCCTAAATTGGAGTATGCTATGGACGGGATTTCTAAAAAGTCGTTTAGTACGGGACCAGATCCCAAATTGACCAAGTCAAAGAGAAACAACGAAAAATTGGTCGCTTTCAATTCTTGCAACCTGGTTTCGTTTCTTAATAAAAAATGGCAGAAAGCTTCTTCCATCTCGTCCATTGCCGCCATCATCTTCTCGAGACCCTCGTAAACAGAGCTCATGGTCGTATCCAAGGCCAGCTCCCCCGCTTTGTTCACCTCCAGCTTGGGTGTCTCAAATCTGACCAGCGACACGCCGTCGATGTTTGTCCGTGGTTTGTAGTGGTCAGCCACCATCATTGTGACCGAGTGACCGCGGTCAGTGAGAAGACGGGCGATTTTCTCCATGTTCAGCGTCCGGGAGTTGAACACCTGCGTGTACGGCAACATGAATATCTTAGCACCGAGGCAGGCGCTTCTCCCGTGCAGCAGTGCCACCCATACTACTACATACAATGGGTACGGCATCATATTGCTAGAGAGATACGTGGGTATACAGTCCATACACCGCCCCTCGATGAACTAGATGTTAACCGAGCGTATCTTTTCAGCGACTGTACTCGCTATAACTAAGGTTCTTTATGACCCCTGTAAATATGTGACCGATAGGGAGACCCCATAACCCGTGGCTATATCAAACTAGGTTATAGTCAGGGTTATACTGGTTACGTAAATAAATTATTGCGCATTTGATTATCATTGCGTAAGAGTCTACGCACTAACGAAAAATTGTTTGCAACATTATTTTTTATTTATTTATTTATGTATTTATTTATTTATTTATTTATTATTATTATTATTATTATTATTATTATTATTATTATTATTATTATAAATTGTAGGCGAGTAGTCTTTGCCTTTTTCGAATTCCGACGGATCCGGATTTTTTTTTTTTTTTTTTTTTTTTTTTTTTTGTCATGTAAAAATCACGTTGTACCCTTTCTTATGTGGCAGCTCTGCGATTATATGGTTACCTATTCACGTACTAGCCCCTAAATTACATGTACCTTCCGTCTTTCTTTGCGATTTTCCTCTCTGTACATAAATCCAAATTGAAACTATTGGGATTATAAAGGATAACTGCTTCCACTTGACCATAGAGTACCAAGTATTCCTTATTTCAAAACACGTGCACCATAGAGTACCGGCATACGTGCCCAGCAGTTTGTTAAGTACAGATCCATGCATTAAGAAGTGATAGTTGACAGGGGACGCGCTGAAGGTCGTACTACGGAGGATTTACATGAGATAACCTTTTCGAGGGCACGGGCACTTGGTAACAAATGTAGGTTCAGTTATCATGAACAGAAGTAGGCTATGTGTACATTTCTTTAATAGCCACATTCGCTCCCACAGGCTCTCTCTCTCTCTTTCTCTCTCTCTCTCTCTCTCTCTCTCTCTGTTCCTCGGTCTGGGTCGTGTATGTGTTGTGTTCAAAACAACATATTTTGCGGTAGTATGACAAGCTAGCAAGGACGCAAAGGAATTCGATAAGGTTATCCCGGCACAAAAAAAAAAAAAAAAAAAAAAAAAAAAAAAAAAAAAAAAAAAAATCGAAAAAAGTAAAGTGCAAGAAGGAAGGAACTGTCCAGGAAGGGAGTGTAGGACGTTTTTTCGTGTATTCGTATTAAAAGTGTCTTATGCGCATTTGAAACTGTCTGAATGTCACATTTTTATTTGAATGTCCTCTAAAGTTTCATTGTGCTTATTTTTACCAATTTAAACCTTGAAAACGGTAAATTCTCTCAAATAAAAATGCGTAGTCGATATTTCCTTTTGTAATAGCAGGAAAACTAAAGAAGGTCTGAATGGCTTAGGCTGCTTCTAGAACTAATGAAGGTGGATTATACACTCGTGAGAAAGAGGTAAACTTATGAGGAAAGTTAACATTTTTGTGCAAAACTCCCTGTGCCTGTTTAACATGTCATATTATCAAGTAGAGACGCATTTTAATGTACCATGCTCTAAATAACCTCACAGTTTAACGTGTGACTAGGAAGCTATCCAGTATTTATTCATACATAAATCATTGCTCAGCTTGTAATTTGCATTTCACCTTGTTAAGATTTGAGTTTGTTGGAGCAGGTGCATAAAGGAAGATATCTTCACGATTTGTAATGTTGTCTTTGAAAAGATATTTGGAGGGGGGGAGTTCTTTGGCGACGTCGTTAAATATATAAACTTCCGGATAAAAAAGTTTGAATAAATTAAAATTAATTAATTAATTAAATGCTTAATTAATTGTAATCATAGCGTCTACATTTTCGATCAGTCTTCTACAAACCAATAACGATTAGTGATCTACAATTAAACTCTCTGTCAAGGAGTAAATAAAACTCTGTTGTATTTTGTCCTCATAGAACCATTCGAGTGGCAGCGGAGCATTGAACTGTGACATCACCATGTAAAACGTCATCTACTCACTGACGTCACTCACCAAACCAAAACAAAAGCAATGGAATTCTCAGCAAGCACCGGTGACGTCGAGATGTCGCTGCATCGAGAAAGGCTAACGTCAAGGTCAAGGGTGAACTGGTCTTTTATTTCGCGGATTGCTCTGATATTGGGCGTTATTGTTATCAACATAGTGTTTGCTTGGATAATTCCGTACAGCGTGTCATACCCAGCAGTAAGATATCTAGCAATCGTTATAGTGATAGCAGTGGATTTCTCGCCGTTTATCCTAGTAATTGCGGTGGCCATTATAGATGTTTTGAAAACTTATTAGGCTGAGTGCATGGGGCTGATTCACTTCCACAATGTATGTATACCAGCATGATACAGATATTGCGTTACTCTTCGAGTTATTGCAAAACTGTTGGCAATAAAAAATGACAGCCATCGAAAACTTGGATTTTAAGATATCAACAACAAACACCTATGTGCACTTAGATTTTATGATTTTAACTCATTTTACTATTCAATTGTGTGGATGTGATCCTTGATATGGATTTATGACCAAGAGATGACTTGTTTGTATATTAACCAAATTAATTCATTTAATAATTAATCAGAAAATGATTATTAAATGACTAACCCAGAATGAAATAAGATAAAATAAAAGAGACGAAAAAGCTGAAGCCTAAAACAGGAATATTTTTGAAAAAAAAATCCAATCTAATAAATATCTATCAGACCCAAGAAATTGATTGCACCTCTATGTACCAGGGGACTCCCAGTCACTGTATCCGCCCAATGTGTACTACACTATATTTAAGTGAAAAAAACAAAAAAGAAAAAAAATGAGGGTCCATGTAGTAGAGAACGCATCCTCCATTAGATCCGTACAGGTTGTAGTCGTAAGTGGGTTAAACTATCTGAAAACTAGGACAAGGCTTAGTTGTACAAATCAATGTGAACAGGATCATGTATCGCAGGGGACTTCCTTGTACGTGACGCCAGGTTCTGTATCATAGGAACTCTGTAGTAAATGACATCGGGTTTTGTATCGCACGGGACTGTTGTACGTGACACCATATTTTGTATCACAGGGGACTCTCATGTACGTGACACGGACTGTACCACATAATGTATTAAACGTTATTATCTTGTCTGTGGTTGGAGACCCGTGTAAGGGACTCCGCTGCACCTCTTCGTGCTCACGCGTGATTTATTGTCACTGAACATAGACGCTTGTGGCTAGCAAACTATCATGTGGTGTAATTAAGATCTTAGTCGCTCTGTAGCTGCGCCGGAGAAAGTGGATATTGGACGCTTGAGTGAGAGGTCAATGTGACCAAAGTAGGCAGCGAGATTTCTCCTGCTTTCTTGTAATGACACTGATTATCCCCCGATTTTCGCCTAGAATTGTAAGATTTGTGGCGGGTCGATACAAAAAGACTGAAGAAGTCAAAACACCCGACCACTGACGTAAACCTTGGAATACATGTATCTGTATCTTGATCTAATTTGAATACAAATCTCAGAATAATCTTACCTGGCGTATGGCTGGCTGGTAGACGACCGACCTCGGGCACAGCATTCATGAATCCTGGTACATTTCATAGAAGTAAGTATACATGTTGTATGACGTTGGTATTACATCTATTAAGGCGCTGCTATTTTATACTTGTAGGCGTGTAATACTGTAAAGAATTTCACTATGCGAATCATTCGCTTCGCAGATGGATGTATAATAATACAAGCCCACTCGTGGGGTCTTTATACATATATCCAAATCACTGGATTTTGGGCTGTCATGGGACCCTGTTCACGTGTTTAAGCCAAATGCTGAATACTTAATAAAATAAACAGTTAGAATATATTAAGTCACGTGCAACCACGGCTGTCAGCCATTGTCCACCCCGAAACATATTTTTGCTGCACACCCTCCACTACTTCCCGGCGGTATTTGTGTGTCTTGAATGACAAGCTTCTCCATACTGGAAGTCAAATGAATGATGATATTCTGTTCCAAAATTTATTTTGGATGTTTTTTCCCTTTCTGGTTTAAAATACCAAAGTAGAGAATTGTGTCATTAATTAGACTCAAACACATATCTGGTTAATAGCAAGTGAACATTTTGGAAGGTGTGGATTGTGGTTTTGGAAGATGGTAATGCTGCCCCCCCCCCCCCCCCACACACACACAGTGTATTAAACATTGGATTTCTACACGTATGTGTAGCAAAGTCGACAAACAGCGTCGAGTCCCCGTTTGAGTCATGTTTGACATCGCCTGCTTGTTTGCATATGGATTATTTACGCAGAGAATGCGATGGGATGTTAACATTTGCATTTAATGTATGTGTAAATAGGGGGTTTGCACCTTCACAGTAGCAATTTAGAAGTCTATCATTTTCATTCAACATACATCTACCAAAGTATTAGGCTAATTTTCTTTGACTCTCATCACTGTTGTCAAGGGTACCTGTACCAGCGTTTTCCTTTTGGTTTTCCCTTAAAAAGTGAAATATTTTATTTTGGATGTTTATCCCTTTCTGGTTTAAAATACCAAAATCTTCAACCCTCTCCATAAATATTAAAACTTAAGTAAAATAATCAACACAGAAGAGAGTGGTTTGACTATAAATGAAATATTATTTATTTAGTCATTTACAGATAACAAATTATCAATATTGAACATATAATATGTCATGGGTCTTTGTTATACAAAAAAAAAAAACAAAAAAAAAAAACGACAAATAAATATAAATAAATTTCAGATTTCACAGGAAGACTGAATTAACCAAATGTAGATGTACAAGGTCAAGCGCCAGTCAGTGTCAAAGTAATCTCAGTATGCAGCCTGCTTGTCAACTGGAAATGTGAAGACTATAAAGAACACGGGACTTTGCTCAAAACGACGAACAAAGAAGAGAACCGAAAGCAAAATTGCGCGCTATCTGGAAATGCAAATCAAATACTTCTGATTAGCATTCTCATGAGGGATCAACTGTGTCGGTGTATGCACTATATGTTTTACACAAGTCATGCTAAGATAATAGACTTAACTCAGGGAGGAGGTCAACATTACTCAGACAGTAGGCCAACCTTACGCAGACGGAAGGTCAATATTACTCAGGCGGAGTGCTGAAATTACTCAGACATTACATATAGATCAACATTGCTCAGACAGTAGGTCAACCTTACTCAGGCAGTAGGTCAACATTATTCAGGCAAAAGGTGAACGTTTACTCAGAGAGCAGATCAATGAAAAAATGTTCCCATCTGAAACTTCAGATGAAAATCGCCTACTTACTAGCGGGCGCAGCAAGAGAAGTACATTTTGTGCAAGTCTTCTCCTCGTTGTTATCATTATACTGGTCATTGGCGTTAACGTTGGGGTGGCATGGATTATACCCCTCAGTGCAGACATAATCCACCCCTCTATAAAGTACATAGCTATAGCACTTCTTGTGTTGATTGACCTTTCGCCGTTTCTCTTGGTGATAGGGTACCGTGTGGTGACTTTGATATTATCTATGCGGAATTCTGGAGGCGAAAGCACATATATAGACCCAGATATTCAAACTGGCGAATGAACACAATGCGTTGACCTGAAGTAGCGTTTTGTGACCTTATTTTGACCTTGCTGTGACCTTTTGGGACCTTAATGTCACCAAACCGGAATTCTGGTGTCCATCGAGTACAGTTGGGGTATTGAAAGCGATTACTAGACACCCCCATGTTGACCCCCGGGGATTTGAGGGATACAGACTGATATATTGACCGCTAGCTTAATGGTTTTATTTATTTATTTATTTATTTATTTATTTATTTATTTATTTATTTATTTCGGCCTCTTGATTGAATAGAGTTGTTAAAATAAAGATAATTCAGAGATGTGTTTTTTGTATATATATATATATATATATATATATATATATATATATATATATATATATATATATATATATTTGCCATGTTATTATTTGGTGTATTGAAACAATGGATTTAAAACTGCAGTTGAAGTATCCGCCCATGAGTAACCGCCTTCGATATTACGTCAATGTACGATAAAAAACGACCATTACTTTTCAGGGAGGCTAACCGTTAACACATTTCATGAAAAATGAAAAAAAAAAAATGAAACACTCCATTCTAGCGATAGTTTTTAGTTTGATGCACACGTAAATTGTAGAGATATCGATGGTAACAGCAACTGCTAGTGCAAAAAATACCAAAATTTATCAGAGCTTGGTATTTCAAGGGTAAAACACGTTTAATTGTGGTTTGAAAGGATATTAAGTTTAGACATTAAGAACGCTTTTAAACATTGATGCCGTCCTAATCAAGACCTAGCGTAGAGCACATCCCGAGATTTTCTGTCAGTTATCAATTTATGCCTTCATTGTATCATCATCATTGTACTAGATGTGAAGATGTGAACAACAACTGCACTTTGTACGCTTTTTTAAATGAAATATCAGATATGAATTAACAGATTCAAACGCGTGAAGATTCAACACGAATGACCAGGTGCTTGTTGAATCAGTGCATGCTGCTAATGTCTATACATCGATTACCTCAGACAAGAGGTAGCGTGGCTGAGAAGTCTAAGGCGCTGGTTAAAGACTGTGACGTCAAATCCTCCTGCTTTCACCTCGATTTTGCCAGTGATTGACAAAAGGAACCGTTTATGTGACCTGTCTTATATCAAAACTGTTTTTGCCACACACTGCAAAACTTTGACGCAGAACGGGGTCATTATGAAATGAGAAAGTTGCACATAATATAGTGTATCGCATTAATATGTACATCTACCGATAGGCGGGAGCACTTGTCACAAAAAAAAAAAAACAAATATCCTGATGTTGAAAATTTAAAAAATATGAAATTCACTTGGGTAACACGTTAAAGCAAAACACGTTCTATATTTTGTTTAGTCGACACTTATGGATATGCGTTTTTTTTTCTTTGTGCGTCTCACTAAAAACAATGTTGAAATCATGTGCTTTATTTGTCTTTTTATGTAGAAAATGTGTTTTACTAAAGTTGGCTATGTGCATATTTGGATAAACCTTCTGTTTAACGTACATTTACTTTCATGGCCCCGCACCTGTCAGTAATCAAAGCTCATATCACTCCTCAATGAGACGTAAGCCCACGCGGCTTAAACATCCGTGCTTTTAGCCTGATGATTCGATTGCACCTTTATCGAGGTCAAAGGTGCCTGTATTGGAGGAAGCGATATTTTGAAAGGCCGCAGACATAAACAACAAAGATGGCGGAACCTACAGCTGATGGTGAGACACAGTGTGTTCTTTGTTACCACTTTTACCACCGCGTTGATTTTTTTATTACATCTGCAGTAGGTTTATAACTTATGCATTGTGTACTTCATCTTATGCAGTTTGACGTGTGGAATAATGCATCACTGCTTACTGATCTAGAAGACGTAACAAGGTTTGTGCAGAAGGACGTTTTGTGGTGGGGTAATGTTTACATGTTTACATGTATAAAAAGTGAACGGTGCTTTGGTCGGGTTTGGACTTGACAACTTGTTCGCTTCACTCGAAGGTTCGGGCTAGGCAGTGTTTATGTTACTTTCAGCTAATGGCATGTATGTGTTCAATGGTGAGTAAGGCGATTCAACCAATTTTAATTATGTGTGTACTTGAAAAAAGGTTTACGTGTGTGTGTGTGTGTGTGTGTGTGTGTGTGTGTGTAATAGGTTAATTACTTTATTAAGTTTCAATTTTCTCCCCACAATCCTCTCCCTATTTGTGTGTTGATGACGGTAGATCTTTTATTTTAATTCATGTAAAACCCCATCTCTCTCTCTCTCTCCTTGAAATTCATTCTGTAATCTAGCGAAAGCTGTTACAAAAACTTAAATAAAACTATAGCATGGCAATAAGATACAAAAAAAAATGGAATTAAACATCTTCCAAAAGTTGAATTATAATCTACAAATACTGACACTGCACTGCAGTAAAGTTTTAAAGGAGTAAATGTATTTCTATGTCTAAATACGGAAAGTAAAAAAATGTATAATTGATAATTAGCGAGGTAATAGTCTCTGTAAACAGGGCGATAGACACATTTTGTTTATCTCATGCTTTTAATCAATATTTCACAAACATTATGTTTAACGAGCATAGCACATGAACTTTTGTTTTCGTTGGTGTCATTTTTTTTTTCACTCTCAAAATCAATACTCAATGCAAATCATTCCAAAGCTGTGATCTGAATAAATTAATGATTTTTATTACTTTTCAGATAATATTGAAGACTTAAACAATATGCATGTCGGTCAAAAGGCGTATGAGAGGACGGCTCTGGCTCGTGTTCTTCTTGCCCTATCAGATACCATGTGTTTTCGAGAACTTATGAGGAGTGGTCCGAGACATTTTGCGTGAACAAGCAAACCCGTGCATACTGAAGGTTATGTTTGCTACAATTATTTCAAATGATTTTTCTTTCCCTATAAATGTAATTGGCTCAATTTTGCCGCCCCCTGTTTTTAAGGGATTGATAAAAACTTTTTTAATTTAAAAAATATAGTCTTAGTACATTCTGTAATTAATGTTCGCTGCAGTTCTTTCAAATTGTTTTATGTATCTTAAAATATGATTGACTCAATTTCGCCTCCTGTTGTTCTTAAGGGCCTGATAAAGAATTTTCAAATTAAACTTTGTCAGATTTGTTCAATTTTTTTTTCAATTTTCTCAGTCCAATCCATTTTTCTTTTGTTTTACTTCTCTGCTGATTATTGCCTACATTTTCTGTACATTTTACCGGATATAAGGATTTTAGATATAATCTAGAAAAAATCGTTCTCATTACTATGACTGCAATATTTATTTCAATTCATACTATTTTGTTTAAGGAGGAAGCATCGTTGTGGGACATCTACCAGTACATTTCGGTAATGGAATATTTCACTTATGAACATTCTGAACAAAAAGGAAACGACTTTGATGATTTCTTCGTTGTAGACTTTGAAGTCGTGAATGGCGCATGGGTAGAAATTGACGTCAGAATTCAAAAGTGATCATGGATTATTTCCTAATCTATTTTAGAAAAAAAAATGCATTTATTTGAGCAGGTGATGGTGGCTTTAAGAATATATACCAGGTCTTCATTATTTAATCTGGTAAAATGAGTTATTGTAATTGATCAGCATTGGGGAAATCACCATAATTTATTTCAATTATGAGACGAATTTTATTTATTGTATTTGTGCAACTAATTTTACAAAGTAAGAACAAAGCATAATATAACAGATAGTAAAGTTAAAGATACGAGCCTTCAAACATTTATTCGCCGACTTATTTTTCTTACAATTTTACAACTATTTGTACTCTATTTCTCCTTACTGATCACACATTTACTGGTTTTCGTTCCATTGTATTTACGTGATTAGCCGAGATTTTGCATTCTCATTTTGCATTCCACCATTCTATAATTCCTTATTAGGTAATTTCTAAGAGATTTGTCTTCAATAAAGAAAATGTAAAATATTATTTGAATTACTCATCATTAGATCATATACAAAACACAGCTGGTAAGATTTATGCACGTGGTATTACCTTACAATTTGATTGTGAAGTTAACCAGTCAAATGAAACTGGCATTTCCATTTTTTCCTAACTTAAAAACATCATGTCCACTTGTTGAACTTAATAACTCCATATCTTTTAAATTATTTGATCCATCCAATTACAACTTGCAATTAGGGAAAGTGTTGATCATTAATTTTACATTATACAACCTTTCTACAAAAAAAATTAAATAAATAAATAAAAAATAATAATAATAATAAAATAAATAGAATAAAATAAATAAATAAATATATAAATTGATATTCGTATTCTCAAGTTTCACAACATAGACTCCTTTTTCTTTTGTTTTTAAAGCAAAGCAAATACTAAATAACATAAGATGCATAAATTATCAAAACAATTCATGTAATTTCGATGTCGAAAGAGATGCATTACATAAATCAGTACGTCATGCCTTTTGTTAAATGTATTTACTAATAGGACATTGTGTCATTATACCATATTGAGATAAAAACTACTTCAATTTAACTTAATTTTAAGAATACATCGTCCAAATCGAGTACATATTGTATAATTTGTTGATAGTTCATTATAAAGCCTAAAAACAGCATTTTACCGTCGCAGTAATAACACAATTAGCTCCTTGTATAATATAAAGACTAAGTAAAACAATTTTTCAAAGTGTAATGGTTTTTGATGCAACATATATTGTATATACTATATAATCTCCTTCTATATCAGGTAATGAGCAGAACCAATTAACTTGATGAAGTCCAATTAAGAAAATCAAACCTTCCATAAAATTTCAATGAAGTTAATTCACTTACCAAATAAGACGAAAACTTATTTTAAAAACGCATTTTTCTTTGTTGTTTTAAATGTGTGTGTGTGTGTGTGTGTGTGTGTGTGCGCGCGCATTCTAAATCATTGCTGTTCAGCAAACGCTAAAAACAGACATTATTCATAACATTAAAGAGTAAATAGAACACAGCATGCTGATAATTATGACATTGGAAAATAAATAGATACAGCATGCTAACAATAAAGACCATGGTTTACACCAAATATGACTATTATCAATAATTCAATGTAATAGATAATAAGAAAGCGTAAACAAGCATTTTGCATTATAAATAGTACAATGTGATTTATAAAGATACTAATATTTCTCATGACTAAAACAAGATAGTCGTTGCTATAATTTCTTGTTTGGCGCACTCGTATTCATAATGATGACACACAGATTAATATCTGAAATAATCAAAGTAAAAACAAAGAAAACCCCAACCATTAAGTCATTAAAATGTTGTAATAAAAGTTTGCCTCCCCCTAAAATGTACTGTGGCAACAGACACATATAGCAAATCACGTCAACTTCAAATTAAATTAAAATTAACCTGTATTGAGTGCAAATTATTCGAAATGAATACAGACAAATGCAAGTGGATTAGCAGGTTCAATATGCAAAAAAAAAAAAAAAAAAATGCTTCAAAGAGTCTTAATTAAACATATAGAATCTGTGAACATTGATAATGTGATCGATAGTATTCCAAATAATGGTTGTCGTTTGTCGTGTTATTTGTAATTGTGCATGTATGTACAAAGCACATTGTAGGTACAAAGAAAAATGTTTAAAAAATGAGAATAATCAAAACATTTTGCAACATGTAGACAGGAAATCTGTGATACGGTCTTTGGCTTATTATATGCATTTGTTCTTGTTGTGAAATCTTGTAATCACTATGGTAAAGCAAGCACTATACCGTTAACATGTACTTCTTTAGTCAAGCCAATATATATGCCAACTGGATCTGACACATAGGCCAAATGTACAGGATCGCTTATACCACTTAATTTTGAAATTGGTTGAATTATATTCTACACGTGTTTGAATAATTAAGAGTTTTGGCAAGGCCTTCCGTATGGCGTGTAACGTATAGTTCAATACGTAATACGTTTTACGTACGCGAGAAAGCTAGCAGTGGTTTTGGCAGGTCTCACTCCGTATGCGGTTTTTTTATATTATTTTTATTTATATTATATATAAATATTATAATATTTGGATTCTTTTTAGATAGATGAATAATTAAAATATTGAATGGAATGTGTTATTTACGTCAATTGATGCCGCAGATCCTGTTGTTTATGAAAAAAAATCAACTTAAATTGAATTTGATACTACTACGGACGACTGATTGACTGGCTGTTTTTCCAGCTGTTTTCACAGAGTATTTCTACCGACAGCGTCTAAAAGTGATTCAGTGGAATCTTAACACCCTATATATTCCTCTGCAGTATGTTAAACTTGAAAGAAATAAGCGTAAGTCTATTAAAGTCGATACGTTTCTTACCTACGTGTAATCACCGATTCATACGTAGTGCCGTATGACTTATGACTTGTCCTTGAGAAAAACTACGCACAAAGTGATGACGTCGCACGTTATACGTCGTACGGAAGGCCTTGCCAAAACTCTCTAATATCCAAAGCCTTGTCTCTATATCTTGTAAAGTTACTTACCTTTTCTAAGTTAGACTTTGAAAAAAAAAAAAAAAAAACTGTCAGTAAAAAGAGCAAATTAACTGGGCCGAGCAATAATTTATTCATACATACATTTGCTATATTCTCGACAAAATAAGATTTGGTGCGAAAATTATGTATCCCAATACCTTCGAGCCGCACCAAATTTTGCTCTCGGGGAAAACATCTTGCTTAAATGATAGGATCGCGCCACCATAACATCAGAGGAATATGCCTTGTTTGACCTTTTACTTTTAAGACAAACACATAATTCTAACTAAACTACATACTAATTTGGTATACAGTCGAATTTCTGAAGTTGATTATGCCTTGTATAGGTCTGGTAAAACGTGTCCGCCATTTTGATGATAAAATACGTAAGTATATAAATACAAATTCTAAAAATAATTTCGGCCACACACATTAGATGAAAGAAGCAAGAGAGTGAAAAAAAATGGGTCATTTTGTGCTTGATTTTTTTTCTAAAATGTACACTAATGGGTGTTTCGGAAATACAACCCTATCACATAATCAGATAGTAAAGTTGCGCTGTAGTAATATATCCAATTGAGTAAGTTCGCAATGTCCAAATTGCACATGATAAACGCATAAAATCTTCGATCTTATACCCCCGTCACACTTAATCAGAATCAGCAGGAATGAAGAAGAATGAGCCTGAACGAAGTATCTTTAAAATTCTTACCACATTCGGGGAAAAATTTCAAATTGACCTTAATTATTGTAAGAATACCGTTGGAATACTCAGAAAGCGCTTGAATTCGCCTGGAATGATGAGTGCACTTTCGACTGTATTAGCTCTCAAAAGCAGTTCGAAGGTAGTTGGAAAACTAGGAATATTTATAATGCTGTAAGAAGGCAGTAAGAATATTTAGAATATACTTTGAACGGCGCACTAGTGTAGTTCGATTGCTGGCAACGTTAATATTTCAACTCACCCGAGGCACATTCGAAACATTCCTGCGGGATATAAAATTCCCGTCACACTAGAGGCGGAATGATTAAGAATGAAATACAATTCTTTGTGCATTCCAGGATATTCGAAGAGCATTCTAAAACATCATAAAAATTCTGAGTGCATTCCAAATATTTTTACCCATTCTTGTGGCATCCCGAATATTTTTGTCATGTCAAAAACTTTCGAAGTGCATTCCAAGTGGAAATTTGAATGCACTCGGAATTTTTAGAATGCTCTTCGAATATCCAGGAGCGCACAAAGAATTGTCTTTCCGACGGCATTCTTGCTCATTCCTCCTTTTGTGTGACGGGGGTATTAAAGCGAACTGTATTAGCATAACCTTAGTTGCAGGTTTAGTCATTCATGTTTACACAGGTATGACATCTTCTCACTCTAAGTTATCAACTGAATCCTGCTCCCTGTAACAGACGTTTAGTCATTGATGGTGGTTTGCTTACATGCTACTCTAGTAAAGACTTTTTAAATATTGCTTCGTCGCGCTCAAAAGTTTACAGGTATTTGAGACGCCATCTTTCAACACTGGCGCAGACACCCTCAGCGGAAGCAACTTGTACAGACACCAGGCTGGCATAAGCAATTTTCTCGCCACCAGGGGATCTACGGCGTCGGCGTAACAGGACGCCAAAATATCATTCACGATGATCGTACCACTGATGGTGTGAGGACAAAAGGCTCCTGTGACCTTCTTACTGCCTGTTGACACAATTTCATCCATAAGCATGGCGTTGGTCGCAGGGTGATACACGAACACCACATCTCCAACTCGGATATCACGGGCGGCTTTCAGGGAAAATGGGAATGATGTAGAGTTGGAGGGAGCGTGGATATAATGACCGTAAGAGAGGAGGAGGCGTTGTCCATTTGCTGTCTCCAAGTGGACATATATAGTTTGACAATTGTCATCGGCATGGCTGAAACAGAAGATTTCCTCGAAGCCGACGGAGCCATCGTCCCTAACACAAAGCACCCTGTCACCGGGAGATAGTTTGGCCATTGCTGTGACTGACCCATTGCTAAGTCGCACAGTGGAAGAGCCATCGAAACACCAGTACTGTGATGTTAAATGTGACTCGATCAATTTTTGTAATTCCTCTTGTATACCGGCCTCACTCAGGTGAGGGTATTTTTTTCTCAGTTCTTGTCCTTTTTTCCTTGCTTGGTTGATCGCATCATTGGAGAATTTCTTACCTTTATGAGCTCTTGCAATGGCATCAACTTGTCTGATGATGGCTTCTATGTACTGTCTACGCTCTTCCCTGTCCTGGGTGACGCTGTTGATGAACTCCATCCTGTCACCGGCCTTCTGAAGGATCGTCTTCATTTTGTCGGGACGACGGCTTTTGAAACTTTCTGTTGTGCTTTCATTGTTCTCAAGTTCATCCTTGTGAGTAGCCACAACAACCATGTATTGACAAATGGCTTCCGAAAACATCGAAATTAACTGATTTAAGGCGTTCACTTCCTCTTGAGATGGCGTTTCCTTGCAGTTAATGACAAACAAGAACGCGTCGAAACCTTCTTCGCCGTCGAGCAAAATAATGCATTTTGCCACGATCTTAAGAAATTCTAAACTGCTAGACGAAACTGCTTCTAAGAGACCAGGAGTATCGATGAGGCGAAGCTTGTGTCCATCCACGTTGGCACAGTTAGATTTCACGACTCTCGTTACACTGTTTGGGGATAATTCTGCTTTGAAAACCCCTTCTTTATCCAACAACATATTACAGGTAGAGCTCTTTCCGGTCCCTGTCTTCCCAACGACGACAATGTTGGTGTGCTCCCCCTTTGCATAAGCTGCTGGTAGTTCACCATAAGGATGTGTGTCCTGTAGTAGATAACCATAATATTACCAATCTTTTTTAAATCACCTTTTTTATGACCAAGCAAATGCGATGTCAACAAAATTTATTCAATGCCTTCCTACTGATAATAATAAAAAAGATATAACGTTTTTGTTAATATGAAAAGGTCTTGACGGCATATACTCCTATCTCCAAAACATGCTGGGCGAATAAAACGAAACAGTAAGCTAGTCTTTCGTATTTACTTGTTTCTAACCCTATTTGTAAGGAATATCTTGGTCCCTTGTTTAGGTTTCTGAGACAATTTCTGATAATTCATATTTGAACGTTGAATACATAAACTGTTGCCCGACCGTAAATCATATACATATTTGATGATCTCATAGTAGTGAATTTTAAACGTTTGGAAAGACTCTAAATAATACATTTTACTGAAAAAAACACATTGTTTGTTTTAATTACCGTTAAAGGAAAATGGGCAAAAAACTCCAGCTTTTGAAGTAATCAATATTCAAAGCTAAATTGCTAAATTTCTGTGCCGGTGTGACAGTAATGCTTGCCCTAGGAATGGGAGTCCAGGGTCCCATATGATTAGTACAAATTAGGGTCAGTCAATAGTGTAAGGGTGTCCTAGAGTTAAGGTATATAATAAAATGTTAAAACCCGGTTGTTCAAAGAAATTACAGCCCATATGGCTAGGTCCCTTCAAATTTTAAATAAGATAAAAACAAAAAGAAAAGCGCCATGGTGGTACATAATGACCAGTCTAAGCCCTGTAAGGGAAGGGTGGGGCCAAAATCCGCATATGGTTAATGTGTGCCTCCTCTTAACGTGGGTGATGTCCAACCACAAGGTGACAGAACTGACAAAGACACACTAATTGCAAAGGCGTGATAACAATCGCATTTAACAATTAATTCCGAGCTATAGTAATAGTCGAGTAGCCAGAACGCTAACCCAGCAATGTTTTTTCCAGTAAACTTTTTTCCCTGAAATGCATTCTTTAGGTCGAGAGAAGCAAAATTAGCTTGATTGCTATTTCTGATACCTTGAGCATTTTTCAATATGGCCGTCAATTTATGAGAAAAAATAGAAAAACGACCAGAAGTCGCCAGGTAAACTTTATTGACAGCTTTTTTGAACGTGTACCCTATCTGGAGAGCACAACAGTACTAGTGAATACACTTAAGCCCGTTACATATAGCAAAAAAGCCAAAATGGCCGTCAAAACATATGGCAGAAAGTAAAAACAGCTGCAAAATAAGTTCGTTTTTTGTAAATTAAGGTTTATTAAAAACATTTCCGCCTTTTTTATTTATGTCCATTATGATAATTTGTTAGTCATGATCCTAAACTCTCAGAAACTGCTTATTTGACGTTAATCAGATGATGGCAGACAGTGCCATCTCCTGACAGGCCATTTGCCACTCCGTCGAGCCCCATAGTCAAAGCTTGCTATGTTATATCTTGCAAGCTTTTTAAAAAGAAATTGTTTCATCTGGGTTACAAAACATAGAGAATCTTATATTACGAGATATTTACAATTTTTTCAAAATCCAAGATGGCAGTCAATTTGTTATGTGAATAGCAAGAGCCATACATTCAAATAAAAAATTAATGCTTCACTCCATTGTTCATCATTGCATATCTATATTTATATCTATGCAAAGTGCGATCATTTATTTCATTTTGTTATTTCAAGTTATTTTAATAAAAATGGCCTCCAAAACATAATGGAAGGGCAAAGAAACAACTGTAAAACTACAAAGCTTTTAACTGAAATAGACTTTAACTGGAACAAATATAAATACATATATAAAGTGAAAAACGATATACCTGCGTTCAAGACACAGCACACAATAAAACATTTTTAGGTTAAATGATACGAAAAACGAAAACCAATATGTCCGTCAATGCTGCTCTATGATCAAACCAAACATTGACTGCGGATATCTCATTCCTGACAACTAGTTTTTCATTCTAAATCAAAAATTAATGAAAGGTATTATCATTCTAGTATGTGTAAACTAAATCATTTTGAAATAAAAAGGCGCCAAATCGTTTTCTTCAGGTTAGATTATTCTTATCCTTTTTTTTGTAAACTTTTTAAATATTTTAACAGCTATGGGTAAAGGCATTTTTGTTGTTTAATAATGAATTTAATTATAAATAACCGAGATCCAAGCAGGGGTGTACAAACCCAGAGGTTAGGGCCCATGAGGTCAGATATTCTGGACAACGTGACATAGTACGGGGATATGCGAGGGCTATCCATCGACATCATGTATTCGAAATGATGTTTTTGCCAATATATACTTACACATAATGGAAGCTTTGAGATAGTAATGTATGCATTTTTTTACTTGTAGGGTAGATGTTATTATTCATTGTGCATTTATTGATGACTTAGTGCTCGGGTAGTTAAGATAATGATGAGTTGTCATGTTGCCATGGTCCATTGCACATTGGTAAGCTTTTTTTTTTCTTTGCAAAAATGGACCAAATACACATTGAACAATACTCAATGGGCATCTGCACATTTTGATGATTGGTTTTGGAGGCCTATAAAGGCCCAAAAAAGGCCACCCAGCCACCCATGTTGTTAGTCCAGTGAACGGAATCATGCCATGTCTATCATGTGAACAACGCACATCTCTGGGCACTGGGTGGGAGGGGAGTCTGATTTGAGCTATAATGTATGGGCTGTTCCCAACCCACAATCAGGAACCTGGTTAAATGCCACAACATGCCTGGTTCTGTTAGCGATATACCGCAGCCAGGGCGAGACAGTGTCAACTCCAGACCAGGATCGCTACAACAGGTTGCATCAGCTACGGGGACAGTTTCGCCATGCCAGTCTTACAGCACAAGAGGCACCCGGCAGGAACAACAACCGGAGCAGCAGCCCCACTGTGCGTCGACAGTTGCTGGCGGTCAATCGATGGTGGTCGTTGATGGCAACATACCAGTAACTGCTCGTCACTACATAGATCAGATCCTGCAACCTCACATAACCTCGTTCATGCAGCAGAAACCTGATATCACCTTTTCCCAACAGGACACGACCCGTTCACATTCGGCACAAATGATCCAAGTGTATTTGGAGTTCCAAAGGTGGATGTCCTTTCCCGGCCTGTCTATTTTCCGGATATGAATCTGATTGAACACATCTGGTACTACATATATCTTGGCCGTCCGTTGGCCAAGGCAGCAGCTGATCGGGGCACTACGACAAGGCTGGAATAGGATTCCACACGACACCATCCCATCCACATTTATTGCCCGAGCATGCGCCAACAGATTGCCGCCTGCATCGAAGCAAGCGGAGATCGTACCGGCTATTGACCGTTGTGACTTTGTGTTGGGCTGGTGCCATTTTTGTTTTGAAACTATTCATGAAACTTAAGATTTTTGGTTCTGTATACCAATGTCCTAAACAAATGATTCGTATGAAAATAATCCAGTTTAGAGCTTCAAAATAACAATTATTTTGAAAAATATGGCCTCAAAGATTTTAATGGCTGTCAGTATACATGTATAACCAAAAGATTTGTAAGATGTTTTGCTTATTGACTCTTTAAAATGTAAAGTGAAAAAGTGCAGTAATAAGAAAAACTAGAAATGCTGCTATATACTGAAGGAATATTCTTACACGTGCCAATCTCAATAAAAAGAATGGGAAGTTTTAAAGCTAAACTTTATGTACATACTGAAAAAGTTATAATAAAGATATAAAATTAAAACATTAAGGTATGATAAATTTAAAAACAAAAACGAAAAAAAAATAATAATAAGGTTAATATTTTGACAAAAGTTAAATTAAATCACACTCACCCCCTCCCATCCCCACCAACGGACTTGGTTGGACTCCATGTAAATATAAGAGTCCCGATTGCAGATTAACATTTTGGACTCCCTGTGCCCAAATTCCTGCAGAACCCCTTGTTGCCCCTTGATAAACTTTCTGCATTAAAAATAGAACTTACGTAATGGTCAGTCCAACAATGATCCTCTTTTATAGCGTCTTAGTATAACTGTACCTTACAAGTACACTTTGTCAATAATAACAGGGTTGGATATATTTTATTATACGCCAAATTATCAGTTTAAAACGTAATTTAACAGCTTTTTTACTTTTTTGGGGATGTTTTAGCGGTCATTTGAAATGCAGAATACCATGCACTTTAAACCCGACTCTTTGCTATGTTACATAATTATTTATTTATAATAAATTGATATTATAATATATTTTTATATTATTGACGGCCATCTTGAATTTTGAAAATTAATCAATGTTCCATATCTAGCCACTGCCAAGAAAGCCAAATTAAATTGGCTTTTATACTCCCAAAGTGTAAATTCTTTTTAAAAATTCAGGGAATAACATTTTAAGTATTTGACTATGGGACCCGGAGAAGTAGCAAAAAGACTCTTGGGGGGTTATTGAACTGTCAGATAAGCTTATTCCAAGAGTTTCAGGTCATGACTAACAAAATATTATAATTAACATAAATATAAAAAGGGGATATGGTTTTAATAAAAATAAATATGCAAAAAACAAACTGATTCTGCAGCTTTTATCATTTTTCTGCCTTATGTTTTGACGGCCATTTTGGTTTTTTGCTATATGTAACGGGCTTAAGCGTATTCACTAGTACTGTTGTGCTCTCCTGATAGGATACACGTTCAAAAAAGCTGCCAATAAAGTTTACCCGGCGACTTCTGGTCGTTTTTCTATTTTTCCTCATAAATTGACGGCCATATTGTAAAATGCTCAAGGTCTCGGAAATAGCAACCAAGCTAATTTTGCTTCTCTCGGCCTGAAGAATACATTTCAGCAAAAAAAAGTTTACAGGAAAGAACATTGCAGGGTTCGACTATTGGGCCTATGGGAGTGGCGACTCGACTACAACCCCCCTCCTCTTTAACCGATGTCTTACACTGTTAATACACACAGTCAGACTCCCCCCTGCTCCACGCTGGAGTTCAATAGCGCTTGCGCCACTGCTAGCTATTTTCTCCTATTCTGTTGTTTATATAAACCTTTTCGTTTACTTTTGAATATTATCATCTCATCACCCATGTCACATAACTATGACAGGGCGCCCTTTTTCTCGTTGTTGCTTTAAAATGGACGTTAGTAATCGAGGTGTAATGCTCAGCTCTCATTGCGTTATATGTATGTGCATCTAAAATATAAGATGTCAATTCTATACTTGACTGTTATTGGCCGGTGTCGCACGTATGCTTTCTCACTACAGTGATCTAAAACAAGTCGCTAGTGTATTTAAATATAGCAAAATCTGTTCGACAGGGCGTTTCTTCACAGCAGCCGAACACACAGTAACTGTAAAGGCATGTTTTTACTTTGTATGAGAAGAGACAACAATTGCGTTTAACAATAGATTTCGAGCTATACACACACTGGACAAAAGAAGTGTCACACCTACTGAGCCAATACTATGGGGGAGATAAATGACTGTGGAATGATATGCTCCTGGTATCATTTTATTAACATCAGATTTCACAAAAAAAATCACAAAATGAGAACAAAATATACATTCTACCATAATATGTAGTTTCAAGTCCAAAATTAGTACTTAGTGGCATAGCCACGTGACCTAATAATAGGTGCCAGTCTACGAAGCAAGGATTCATTTAATTGTCTGATGCGTTACGCTCTTACGCTGGCCCAAGCATGAAACACTGAATATAACAGAGTTTCTCTGCTGGTTAGACGGGCATTTGTAAAAAGTTTTGACATATCATTCCACACATTTTCTATTATGTTTGTATCCGGACTCTGGGCAGGCCACATCACCCTGCGAATGTCCTGTTGGTCAAACCAATCATCAACTGCTCTGGGCCTGTGACAAGGAGCATTGTCATCCTGGTGAACAGATGGATAATTCCTTTCACCAAACATGTTAGTAATAGATGGTAGCAAGCCTGACTCCAAAACATCGAAATATTTCTAGTGATTCATGTTTCCATTAACCACTATCAATTCGCCCAAGCCATGGATGCTGATGCAGCCCCACACCATAATGAATATGCTGCTCCGGGTTCGAAAATTCAGTGCATGTGGTTTAAATGCTTTACCAGCAGTTTGCCAGCATAGTACCCGTCTGTCATCAGAGGTCAGACCAAAGTGACACTCATCAGAAAAAATATATAGGACCAATTGTCATGAACTGTCCAGTTCCAGATCCTGTTGACCCTAGTTTACTCTACGTTGCCTGTTTTGTAACGATATAAGAGGTTTCAGTCTTGCTACCCTGCTGTACACTCTCTGAGCATGTAACCGACGCCTAACAATTTTCACAGACACATTCTTATGTGTGAAATTGTTCCACTGTGTTGTCAACTGACAAGCAGTGTCGAACTTTGACAACCTGGACATCAAAATCAGTCGTCGGTCTTCAAGGCCAGTATTTTTTCTTGGACAACCCATCAGAGGCAATTTGTCTCTTGATCCAGTGTTTCTATACCGAGACCAGACCCTCTGCACGGTTCTGACTGAACAATTCAATTGTATCGATATTCTGACATCGCTTATATTCCGCATCTTCAGGTTAATAACTTGCACCTATAACCGTTAGATAATTACCTGTATCTTGCCATACTGGAGGAAGACAGGAATAACATTTGCTGTACATGTACAAGACCAACAATACAATTCCATGGTATAGCGGTTTTATACTCATTAGTCACATTATAAGTAGACCAGGCATTATAAGTACCCAAGATCTGCCTACTTTCATTACTCTGAGTTAGGGGGTGACACTTCTTTTGTTCAGTGTGTGTAGTTAGACCCACCTCCTCTTTAAGCGATATCACAATAAACAGTACTATAATGTAAAGGGGACACGTTATCAGATTGTCAGACTTTTCCCCTGTTTGACGTTGGTCTTCGATTATCATTTCCCCACTGCTACATATTAGCTTTTATTGCGATGTTTATAAAACCTTATTTTTTTTCAATATTTTTACCACAATAGACCCACTAGAGCCTGCGTCATCAAAACAAATGGCAGCCATACTGTAGGGAGACCGGAATCGTTCGCTGCGCATGAACAAGCCATGTCTGTGGTTCATTTTTTTTGTTTTCTGTGTTTTCTTTGATATTAAACCGAGCAAATTGATGAATTACTGCAAAAAAAAAAAAAAAAAAATGTAGAAGACCAAAGACGTAGGTGTGTACGTTTGGGCCACACGTACACTCCATATATATTTAAAGTAGTGCCCAAAAAGTTTGGGTGGAGAGTGCGTTGTTAAAATGTGTGGAAATACCCAGGCAGGGTTTCGACTTTTATTATGAAGACTCACTTATTGCTTTGGGTGTAATTTGTTATGAGTTACGGTCCTCTACGGATTTTATCGGCTGTCACCTACCTCTTTATAATACCTGGTTAGCATTATTGTCATTTTGTGTCAAGGCTATATTTGTACACAGCAGCATGCGCTGGGCCAATTAAATCAAGTATGAAGTGTATTTGGAAGTTAGTGGCTTAATTGTCGCTTTGGTTTAGTGTTATATTTGGAAAGTATATTCTACCTTAGGTGTATAGCATAACCTCATGAAATAAATTTGCACTTTGTAAAAATGTTAAATTCTGCTCCTTCCAACTGTAATGTTGTAAGTTACAATATGAATAAAAATCACTATTGTTATCTTTTTTATTAATTTATATTTAGGAAATTGATCAGGCATTTTCCCACCAAGCCACACTGATTAGGTGCAAGTATATATATATATATATATATATATATATATATATATATATATATATATAACACGGAAGCTTTTAATGACAGGTACAAAAGGCAGCTAGTTGACACACAAGGTAGAAGCAGCAAAAAATGTTCCTCGACCTTTGTGACCAGCTGAGGAGATAAGATCTGAACATGGAGACTGAAACAGGAGACTGAAATCCAGTGCATGACAGGAGTTATTTAATTGGGTTTGTATGAAGCGACACTCAGATCTGAAAATATAACACTGAAAGAACAGATCAGTTCTTCTTATTTGTCAGAGAAATTTTGAAAAATGATCATTGGGTTCTGAATTTTACTTGTTTTTCCTAACTTTGCTCTTTTAATGATTGTTTTTGAAGAGAATCTGCCGTGTATTTTTATTTGTTCTCAATTCCAGTTATCACAACTCTGTAGAAAACAAAAATCATTCTGCCATGCATGTCAATTGCTTATGACTCTAAAATGTCTCCTCATCCCTTTCAAAAATTTTGGTCACATGTAACAATGTCATGTAT
Source organism: Lingula anatina (assembly GCF_051362555.1). Taxonomy (NCBI): domain Eukaryota; kingdom Metazoa; phylum Brachiopoda; class Lingulata; order Lingulida; family Lingulidae; genus Lingula; species Lingula anatina. The sequence continues at coordinate 14,094,120 of NC_141774.1, read as the reverse complement.
GTACACTACAAACCTTTCGTCACATGGTCTGACGGGGATTGTTGAAGAAAATGTATACCCAAAGTCAAATGCAGTGTTCATTCGTTGTTTTGGAGTTGTTATCCTGATAGCTTGCACACAACTAGGAGAGGTATTCTATTTATTCAGAATTGTGAGCAGAAGCACAAGACATAATAAAAACACTTTTTCTTTCTCATATTTTTAAAGGATAAATGGAAAAATTTGCAAGAAATGTAAAATTTTGTATGGTGCTCCTTCCACAGATAGTCTGATATGCAGAAAAAGATGAATGTTCTTTAACTACAAGAAATTTAGATCTTGTAGGTGGCGTATTCTTAACAACTGTGACAACCAGTTGTGGACTTCTCCCAAATTAATTGACAAATTGTGTAGTAACAGCATCTAAGGCCTTATATGTACATACCCATACACAATTATTGCACACAGCACATATCAATCATGAGTCTTCAATCAAGCATTTCACTAGATATAGATTAAAAATATAAACAGGTTTCTCAATTATGGTGACTTAATTCAGCTTCATATGCTCATGCAATCGATGTACTTGTTGCATTGCATCATTATAAGTATGTAAATATTTTTCACATCAGTGTTATCAACTGCAAGGAAAGGGCCCCTAATAATCTGTCATACAGGTAGAAATTGTGCGACATAATGTCAACAATGTTTTGCATTTCAGGTTTACTTTTATTCATACAAAAGTGCACTTTTCATATATGTCTAAGCAAATGGTTGCAGAAATGAAGATCAATTCATGAACTGAATTATTGTTATTTTACATCCCTTACGAAAATTTCCTATAGGATCCTATAGGAAATCTTAAAGGATGCTACAGGGCACCTTTCCTATATGATTTCCTATAGGATCCTATAAGAAATTTTTGTAAGTGAAAATCTTGATGCATATCTTATAAACAAATATTATTCTAAACAATGGATATGTGATAAAAGTCAATTTTATCAGTTGAATTGTCAATTATATATCACTATTAAAGCAAAAAAAAAAAATTCTTTATATTGTTTATAATGCACAATCTTATAGTCTTCTATAGGATTCTGTAGAAAATCTTTAATATCTATATTTAAAAAATCTTGAAAAAAATTGATCATTTGTAAAGCAATCTTTTATGGATAAATATTTTATCATCAGAAATATTTTTGTACCAAATCATTGAAGCTAATTTTTTTATTAAATTTATGTTCAGTTCAGTAGAAAAAATAGAATTTCCTATAGGAAATCTTACAGGATTTTGAAAAATCTTGAAAAAAATTTATCATTTGTAAAGCAATCTTTTATGGAGAAATATTTTATCATTAGGAATGTTTTTGTACCAAATGATTGAAGCTGAATATCTTTTTAAATCTATGGTCAGACCATTTTAAAAAATCCTATAGGAAAGCTTATAGGAATTTCTATAGGATCCTCTAGGAAATCTTATAGGAATTTCTATAGGATCCTATAGGAAGTCTTATAGAAATTTCTATAGGATCCTATAGGAAATCTTATAGGAATTTCTAAAGGAAATCCTATGATAATTCATACAGGCGAGTTTTATAAGGGTTGAATAAAAAAAATGAATCTGGTCTAAATATCAGTATATTATGTATTTTTACAATTTTTATGATGATATTCACTTACTTCATACTTCTTCTATTATATTAAAAGTCAACCTTATCTAATCAGATTTTCATCTTGCTTATAGTCAGACTTTACTTGACCTAGCCATTATATTGAAAGTTAGCCTTATCTAGTCAGATTTTTATCCCCTTACGAAATTTTCCTACAGGATCCTATAGGCTAATGAATCTGGTCTAAATATCAGTACGTAATTTTAATGTTTAATTTATGTTCAGACTATTACAAATATTCCTATAGGATCCTATAGGAAATCTTATAAGATCCTATAGGGCACCTTTCCTATAGGATTTCCAATAGGATCAAATAAGAAATTGTTACAAGTTAAAATCTTGAGAAAAATGCATATCTTATAAACAAATATCATTCTAAACAATAGATATTTGATATAAGTCAATTTTATCAGTTGAATTGTCAATTATATGTCACTATTAAAGCAAAAAAAAAAAATATATATTCTTTATATTGTTTATAATGCACAATCTTATAGTCTTCTATAGGATTCTGTAGAAATTCTTTAATTTCTATTTTAAAGAAATCTTGAAAAAACTGATCATTTGTAAAGTAATCTTTTATGGAGAAATATTTTATCATTAGGAATGTTTTTGTACCAAATCATTGAAGCTGAAATTATTTTTTTAAATTTATGTTCAGACCATTACAAAAATTTCTTATAGGATCCTATAGGAAATCTTATAGGAATTTCTATAGGGACCTATAGGAAATCTTATAGGAATTTCTAAGGGAAATCCTATGCTAATTCATATAGGACATTTTTACAAGGCCGGGTTGAATGAAAATAATGAATCTGGTCTAATAATCAGTAAATAATTTTAATTTTAAATTTATGTTCAGACCATTACAAAAATTCCCATAGGATCCTATAGGAAATCTTATAGGGATTTTGATAGGAACCTATAGAAAATCCTATGCTTATTCATACAGGGGATTTTTAGAAGGCCAGGTTGAATGAAAAATAATGAATGTGGTCTAAACATCAGTATATAATTTTTAATTTATGTTCAGGAACTTATATCAGAGCATTACAAAAATTCCTATAGGATTCTATAGGAAATCTTATAGGAATTTCTATAGGAACCTATAGGAAATCTTATGCTAATTCACCAGGATTCTTTTATAATGAATATAACAAAATTCCTATAGGATCCTATAGGAAATCTTATAGGAATTTCTATATGAACTTATAGGAAATGCTATGCTTACTCATATAGTAAATTCTTATAAGCTTGGGTTGAATGAAAAATAATGAATCAGGTCTAAATATCAGTATATAATTTTATTGTTAAATTTATGTTCAGAACATTACAAAAATTCCTATAGGATCTTATAGGAAATCTTATTGGAATTTCTATAGGAACCTATAGGAAATGCTATGCTAACTCATAAAGGGAATTTTTATAACGTTGGGTTGAATGAAAACTAATGAATATGTTCTTTTTATCAGTATATAATTTTAATGTTTAATTTATGTTCCGACCATTGCAAAAATTTCTATAGTATCCTATAGGAAATTTTATAGGGATTTCGATAGCAACCCATAGGAAATCCTTTGCTAATTTATACAGGGAATTTTTATAAGGCCAGGTTGAATGAAAAATAATGAATCTGGTTTAAATATCAGTATATAATTTTAATTTTTAATTTATGTTCAGACCAATACAAAAATTCCCATAGGATCCTATAGGAAATCTTATAGGAATTTCTTTAGGAACCTGTAGGAAATCCTATGCTAATTCATATAGGAAATTTTAATAAGGCCGGGGTGAATGAATAATAATGAATTGTAACAGTGTCTGATTCTTACCTTGGTTATATTTGATCTCTCTGGTATCCTCTCTCAGAAGGAGGCTGACTTCCTGTGTTTGGGACAGCACAACCCTTACAAAAAAGTCCTATAGGATCCTATAAGATCCTAAAGGATCCTATAGGAAATTGGCCCAATTTCCTATAGGATCCTATAGGACTTTTTCGTTAGGGAACACACCACAAAAAAAAAAAAAAAAAAAGAAAAAAAAACAAACAAACAAACAAACAAAAAAAAAAAAACACTCATACAGCATCACAGACAAAGTACACTGAACGCTAACAGCACTACCACAGAATTATAATGAATCTGGTTTAAATATCAGTATAGTATTTTAATTTTTAATTTATGCTCAGACCATTACCACAATTCCTATAGTATCCTATAGGAAATCTTATAGGGATTTCGAAAGGAACCTATAGGAAATCTTATGCTCATTCATACAGGTAGGCTATTTTTTATAAGGTCGGGTTGAATGAAAAATAATGAATCTGGTTTAAATATCAGTATAGAATTTTGATTTTAATTTATGTTCAGAACGTTACAAAAATTCCTATAGGATCCTTTAGGAAATCTTATAGGAATTTCTATAGGAACCTATAGGAAATCCTATGCTAATTCATCTAGGGATTTTTTAAAAGCCGGGTTCAGTGAAAAATAATGAATCTGGTCTTAATATCAGTATATAACATATTTTTACTTTTTGTGTGATGATATTCATTTCACTTCATATTTATTCTATTATACTGAAAGTAAACCTTATCTTATCAGATTTTATTTGACCTTGGCTGTTTTAAAAAGTGAAAGTTCAATCCTAGCTGCCTTATATATATATATAATGTGATGTAAACGTAAGTCAACATTAAGAGTAAAGTACTGTCCCTCATAAATGGTGGGAAACGAGGACAAATAAATGTTTAAAGATACATTTGATTATAAATCATGCTCAATCACACTTTAAGCCTAAAGTTTAACAATCAACTGATGTTAGAGAAAGCCCTACTCCACCAGCCATAACCACAGATTCAACAACTGTGAATTTCTTTTGTTAGCCTGGCACCTATTATTAGGTCACTATTCCTGTAGCTATTGTTACACCAATAGCAGTAACCACCTAATTGGTGTTGTCAGATGCGTGGTATCCTGTCTAAGTCATTGTTTATATGAGTCAAGCAGCAAATGAGTATACAGCTATCAAGACAATTTAAATTCAGGAGCATAGTGGAAGAGAAAAATTGGATTGAGGAAGGTGTGTATTACAGTAATGCATTTGATCGTTTGGGCATCTAATCAAATTAAAAATGAGAAAATTGATCTAATTTGTAGTGTACCTTATAAACATCATATCTATATTACATTAAATAAGTTATAATTTATAATGTACAAAACAAGGATATACAAGGATACAGAATGCAATCACTGTTTAGTCTCTTCATTTCTTTTACAACTATGATCAATTGCTCAACAAAATGTTTCTTCAAATGCAGTTTAATCTATATATATATATATATATATATATATATATATATATATATATATATATATTGCTTATATGAATAGTTGCATTAATGGTGAAATATTAAACTCTCTCAAACAACAGTCATGAACCAAAACCAAAATGAAGTACAAAAATGCTGAAATAATTTCTGACAGCTTCACAATGTAGAGATGCAATGTACAGACTTCACATTTAAAATGGATTTTTTTCAAACATATTTTCTTTTTTCCCATATATTAGTAATGGATGAAAAAACACTTGTTATCGTGTTCGATATGGCTTTAATAAATCAACCCGTGTGAATACATCATCAAAAATTTAATTTAAATACGTATTCAAATCAGCGTTATAAACAGCGCATGGATAATTTTATAGCTGATAACAACGAGGTATTAAATTCTTATGATCGATATTATCAAGAATATCAGTTGGTAAGGATTTTCTCTCACACAAAAGAATCATCAAGACAAATGTGAAAAATGGAAACTGATAACAACGCGTGCAGCCTCTTCTAGCTGTAACCAGAGTCCTCATTCCACGCAGAGAGGTTTCTGAGAGTATGATCCAGTATTGTGTTACACGCATTAGCCTGAGCTTGCCTCAGCTTGTGCCGATTTGTAGGGTGGACGGGTAAGTTCTTGATTCTGCCAGCGATGTATGCCCACTGGTTTTCTATAGAATTCATGTCAGGGGAATTTCGTCGGCCAAGGCAACTGGTTTACCTCTTGGTTTTGCAGAAAAGCAGTTATTGCATGGTCATGGTGTGGTCTGGCATTGTCTTCTTGCAGGATGAAGTTGTCCTGGAAGTACCTTCTTGCAAATTGTAAGCAAGTATTCTCTAAAATGTCCCTGTAATTTATCTGGTTGAGGTTTCCGTCAATTGCCACTAATAGTGTTTTGGCTCCAGAGTGGAAACCGGTCCATACACACTGCCACGGCCACAAATTACTGTAGTGTGACACAATCCTCGTGCAGTAACTCGTCCGGAAACCTACTGACTCTGATTCAGCCATCACGGTGGTGGAATTCAAACCCTGCCTCATATGTAAAAATCTACATGAACCCAGTGCTGTGCCTGGAACCGCAAATGGCGTCTAGCCCACCATGTTGCTCTGTTCATAGAGTTAACCAGCTAAAAGTAGCCTTGCATTCACTAGAGTTTTAGAAACATGCTTTTGAATGGTAATTTGCCACTCATTTTGTACAGCAAGAGTTGTCTTTGTCCGGTTGTTACGACATAACCGCAGAAGCAAGCGGTATTCCCTTCTGGTGGTGACTTTAGGACGTCCTGGCCGTGGTCTTTGTGTAAATGCACTAGTCTGGGCGTGTTTCTGTAAGACGTTAGAAACTGCTCCCTGGGACACATTCAACTGTCTGGCAATAGCAGTTTGCCTCTGTTCATTCTGACATAATTCAACAATAGTGTGGCAAGTCGCTGCCGTTAGTTCACATACCGTAAGGTCAGCTAAGAGTCTGCAAAATATCGAACTCTTCTGACTGGACGCTGCCGAAATAAAGAGACCTATTCTGCAGAACTGCTGCTCTTTTATATGCATTCTGTAACCAGCCAAAGAGGACTGCTAAGAGAAACTGCCACATATTACGTAATATAACCGTGCTTCAGAGAAGCAGCCTAATGAACAATAACCAACACACCTGGCTACACATGTACCTGATCACAATTGTCGTTTGTGATCAATTTTTCTAAAAAGTTAATTTATTATCAACACTTTCCTTTTAAACTAAAATATTCCATATTAAATGTCAATATGTATGTGTATACTTCAAGTACACGATGACACCTCACCTCATTCATTTCAGCGATTTTTCCATTAGCTTATTACTGGTTACCCATTGGTATCGTTTCATTTTAATTAACAAAATTTCTTGAATTTTAGCTTTAATCTTCTGATATTCTATTGAATCCAATTAAATGATTGACGATACGAAAAATATTTCTGTGTTAATAGCAAGTTTGAGCAGTTTCTCAACCTTCTAAACGATTTCGTTGTAGCCAAATCTGTAACAGAAAGGTTAACAGAAGACGTATTCTGCCCTGATGAAATTAAACTGAATGACTCTTAACCCAGTGGCGGATTTAGGGGTGGGGGGGGGGGGCTCAAGGGGGCCCTGACCCCCTCCCCCTTCGAATTCTGGTCCCCCCCTTGAAATTATAATTTTGACTAGCTGAATCATAGTTGTAAACCATACCAAATGGCGCCGTTCGCCCTCTTAAATACCAAAATTTTTCGTGGCCCTTCAACAGGCCCCTAACCCGTTGCCAAGTGTGGGGGGTGGGAGGGGGGAGGCTTTGCATCCGCGGACTCCCCCTTCAAATAATCCTGGATCCGCCTCTGCTCACCTTGCCTTATAATTGATGGGCAAGCACTGGCAGTTTCACTGGGAAAGCCTGACAATGCAGTGACCTTTGGTAGTTTGGCTGACACGTACGTAAGAGCAGTTCTGAAGGCAGGTTCTAACTATCAGCACATTGACTAGTGTTTGACAGATACAGGGAAGAAACAATAAAAAGTGCTACTCAGGCATGATTCACAAAGTCAGTGCTACCCATCAGACAAGAAATCTGATTTATCACATTCCCTGACCCTGAGAACATAGGTGTAGACACTTCATTTGTCATGTTTGCTTGCCTAGTTACAGAGATACAGAAGTAAAACGGTTTTTCAGTAATGGCGATCCTAATTTGCATATTTTGGAAAATTGCGTAAATCTAATTCTAACAGAAACAGCTTAATAATGTTCCTCGACCCTGAAAATATAGGTAAAGACACTTCATTTGTCATATTTGCCTGTCTAGTTCCAGAGATATTGCATAAAATAGGAAATCTGGCGGCCATTTTTTTTTTTTTTTTTTTTTTGTTTTGTTTTGTTTTGTTTTTTTTTTTGCAAATTAGACCGTTAAAAACGCAAAATTTTGCTTGGGAAATCGGATTTAGCATCCCAAAATTATGCTAATAAGCCTGGTTCCCAACTTTTACCCCAAAATGCTCCTTGCCTCTTATGCAGAGCCTTTTTTCAAAAATCTCACTAGACTAGTATAATAAACATATATATGAGTGAAATGTATGATGACTGAAAATCTGCTTCAAAAGCTGTAAAAACAGAAAAATGGGCATAAATCCCTTGAAATACAGTTTTGGGGCATAATATTTGGCAGAAGTTAAAAGGGTCCTCAGGCAAAGCCCAATAAGATCAAATTCTGTGAACCTTTAAAAACTGGCACTCAATTAATTTGTAAATGAAAACCCGAGTACCAGTCCTGTTTTTCCCATTTTTTTTTTTTTTTTGGCTCAACTGAAAAAAATTCATTCTAAAAAAATCATTTTCATAAAAATTCAGGGCTATTCAACTTTTACAATCACCTATTTACTGCATGTACAAGTAACACAGGCCCTGCCATACACTGGAAATCACGAACACCACGAGGTCCAGACACGCCCACAAATACGCATTACATAGGAACGAAAGAGAACAATAAAAAACAAAATAAAAATGTGAATATATTTTAAATTGCAAATACTTTGATCTTGATAGGTATTGACTTTTATTTTCAAAAAAAAAAAAAAAAAAAAAAATGAAAGCGGCTGTAAAATGTTGTACAATTCGTCATTTATTAAGGCCGGTGATAGGGTTAAATACGCTTAGAATCATGTTTTTGAGTTTTTTGTGTGTTTATATTAATCAAATAGGTATCTAACGTTGGATGTAATAATTTTTATGAATTTGCATCGCAAAATCTGTCTTTTGATGAGTTTTTCAACCGGCACGCGCCCCAGTCAGGCTGACAACTAAGCCACGCCTCTGTTACATGAGGGGGTCGGAGCACAGTTAATGAGTTATAAGCCGATTACGTGTGCGGTAATAGGTCATAAGTCTTACATCAGCTTAGCAGCGAAGAAGTCTAGCTAGTACACTATGGGGAAAGAGAAAAGTTTGTGTTAAAAGTCCATTTCCAGAGGAAAGAAAGAAAATTTTGAAAGAGAGTAGGGCCTATGCGTGGCGGTTGGGGAAAACCCGCCCTATTTGTTCAGTCGGATAACTGATTTCTGTATACCTAATAAATGGGTGAAAGAGTTAATCGAATCGCCTAAATTAATTGACAAATGAAAGAAAAATCGATAAATAAATTTAAAAAAAAAACGCTAAAAAGGATACTTTTAGCATAGCTCTTAATTTTTGCGGTATATATCGGCGAGCGTATCTGCGACACGTTACGAAACCGGAAATGGTTGTTGGTCGCCGTTTGCAAAAGGTAAATCTAATGTTGACAAAATAAAATTTTATTCTCCAAGATATGATATCATGGAGCTTGAGAGACACGCGAAAAATTGTGATGTGAATGGCCAAACGAGAGAAATCCAAGCAAGGGTTGACAGCATGATTAAAACAATAAAAATAAAAACGCATGTTAGCGGCTTTGCATTTTGCGGTGTTTGGAGAAAAACAATTTCAAAATAACTGATCAAGCGGGAAGAAAGAGTTCAAAATGTATCCAAAAATGAAAATCACAAAAAGACTCCGAAAATAGTCAAGACTAGCAGGTAAAAAGCAAATAGGGTCTAAGTGTCATGTGTGTAAAAATGAAATATTTATTCAAAAGACTTCTCTCAGCCACTTTTACCGCTGAATCTTGTGCAGCTGAGCGTCTCCCCTTTATCTTAGCTGGCATTTTGAGAGACCGCTCCGAAGTAATCACTGGATTTTTTCCGTTGATCTGACGATTACCAAGTGCCGTGCAAAATAATCCTGCAGCATTACCCGTCAAAAAACTCTTATTAACACAAGTGACGGCCACTTGCTCTCGACAGACAGTTTTATCTGATCACTTTGCCGATAACAGAAAAGAAATCTCCCAGGTAAAATTACTCGTTTGCCGAAGAAAAGCCATTGAAACGTTCAAATGCAACTTCACACCTCTTAATTGCGGTTAAATGTAATCGCCTTTGTTAGCGCTTCCTTCTACATATCCTTGACACCCTACTGGGCATCACTAGGCTAAGGCCCTCTCCAGAGCTGTCAATCAAAATCGCGGCACGCTTACAAGCCTAACGAGTGGTCGAAAAATGTAACAAAAGCACGATTTTCTGCCCCTTCAAAGCACCCAAACAAAATATTTTTAGATGACAATAAGCAATGGTTCCATCTGATCGTATAACCGATAACAGGTAAATTTGCCAGCTAAGCATTTGACTAATAGGCCCTGTTAACCAACCTGTGAACGTTTTTGGCTGTTTTAACAGCTTTCTATATTGACGAGATAAGTGAATCGCTGCCAAGTATATCTCACTATCTGAGCAACCGATCGTTACAAAAGTTGCACCTATTGTTGTTAGGAATGTGGACTACAGCATGATATCAGGGGTTTAAGAGGAAATTGTTTGTTTGAAAGTTATCGCCTTTTGAAGTGAATAACCCATTGAAATATGGGCTGATTTAACGTAAAAGATGATAAAATCAAAAGTAAATAGTTTAAGACAATTCCCTGGTACCCCGCTGTAGTGCTTTTACCCAGCTTTATGAGGCCTTTTGAATCACTTGAATAGCTGTCTTGGTTATAGAGAAAACCCCAATACCGAAAACGGCATTTTCCCCTCAAATTGGCGCCAGAGCGTCATCCGTTGGACACTGTACTTAATCCCCGTCTTTAATTGGCCTTTTGGGAAGTTTGTTTTAATTTTTTATAAAAAACTTATAAGCCCAGGGCTTTGTTTCTATGACTTTGGTCCTTTTACTATCAGTCACCTTAATTCGTTTATTCATACGGCCACTCACCCAAAAGCATTTCTTTTCTCTCTCTTACACACACACAGATACACGCACAAACACGCACAAACACACAAAGCTGAGTGTATTCATTCATTAACATATTTTTCACTTATGCATTCTTCAATCTGGTTTTCACACATACCTGTAACACATCTTACTTTTCTTGCTTTTCTATTTATCTAAACAATTAACATGAAAGTGACTTTAAGAAAGCTAGGTTACTTACTGTAGACCATGGGACTACCAATGGCTCTGAGTGCATTCTGTTGGTTATCATGTCCTTAATTTGTGAGGCAGCAGTTTCCCCAGTCTGGTAGTCAGAATTTTCCAACATGATCACTCTGTCCTCACAAAACTTGACAAATTCCTGAAATTCTAACGCACTGTGTTCCAAATAGTCTCTTAACTTCATTGCGGTTTCATATTTAGAAGAGGTGAAGACTATGATGGTGCGTCTGTGGTAGTCTGGCCCGAAAGCGTCCTTAAGTTGGTGTATTAACGTAATGACAGAACTTCTGATGCGCCAATAACGCAGCACGAATAACACAGCGTGCACTTCACCGACCGCGTGGGCTTTTGCGTTTATCAAGCGCAGCAATTCCGAGTCGCTTGTGTCCAGTGAGCCGAAACCCGGGGTATCATAGAATGTACATTTCTCGTGCGTTCTCTCCTCTATTTTGTAGCCCGCGGCTCCCTTATAATTTTTGTCCCGTATAATGTTCATCATAGTGGCTGACTTACCGTGTCCCTTGTACCCCACTATGAACACGTTGTAGTCTTGCGGGCTGTGGCAGACGACGCTGGTTTCTTCCAGCTTTTGATCCGCCATTCTGTTCATTATAGCTACCTGGGATTTTCTTTAACTTCTCACAGTTTCTTAACAGTTTCTCACAGTTTCTCAGACAAACACGGCTGTCATTGTATATACATTTATTCAGGCACTGGTGTCACAAGTATAAGGCTTCCAGATTTGCATCCATAGGCCAACTTATACATGTACCTGTAGATCACACTGCAGACCATTATGTTTATCATACGGGTCATCAACACTGTTGTCAACTGGTGTGTCACTTTATATACTAGCTGTCCAGGTAGAAACTCAACTGTAGGGTAATTCTGTCTTAGTTCAATCCTCAACTTGACAGTGTGACCACAAGTGGAGGCTGCGCAATGCTAGCAAACTCCTCCTCTACTGTTCAGCTGTCGAGCCTTCACAGATCGACATCCAACTCACTAGTGAAGTTGTCCTGACTTTCACCTCCTGTACACTAGGTCATAAAACTAGTGAGTTGTACTGTAGTAAATGCTCTGATAGTCATACATTTAGTGTTGGGAGATGCACGGCAACAGGTCCTGTCCCTCGTATAAAAAACTGTGTACTGCGTATTCAGTCTCTATAATTCTTAGACTCTACTCGACCGTCATGCGGAACAGATATGGTCGACCCTTTTATAATGTGGAGGTATTCTCAAATATATGCATTACATATGCGCCATCTATGTGCTGAAGTTAACTGTGTTGTTGTATTCTTCACCTCGGTAATACTTGGATGCCATCTTCGCTTTAATGAAGACTTGTTGTTGCAATGAGAAATACAAACACACTTTATTGTGCGTGTGCGCACACACACACACAAATAGTTATGAACGAGCAATGATTGGAAAATTAAAAGGATAATTATTGTTCTGGTTATTTTGTCTACAATATAAGGCGAACAAATAATAGAAAGGTAGTAAAAGAAAATAAAAGAAATGACCAAAACAAGACAATTTGACCAAAGCAATTAATTAAGTACAAATTTAAAACGTTTATCATAGGCATATACATGTATAAAGACACGTTTCAGCATATTGAGTATGCTTTGTACCTTTTCTTAAGCACACGCACGCACGAACATAAATATTTCAACAAAATATTCATTCAAATACACGTACACAAGTACTTAAAGACTCGTATTTATACAACTTCTCACACCGTACACACATATGTTAAACGTATTAAATGACAACTTTATCTGCTACAGCCCCAGATGACGACCACAATAATGTGAAATGTGCTAGGTGAGATCTGTCCAAGCTAGCACAATTGTGAAAATAGAGGTCAACGACAGAGAAAAATAAATGAATAAATAAGTAAAACGATAAATTGAGGATATTGTAAACCTTTAAAATTACCATCCAGATATCGAAAATGATTTTTTTTTCTTATTACTTAAAGATGCATCTATCATAAACAAAAAAATCCCTCCGAAATATATAAAATTTCGGTGATGATACTTCTCGTTCCAATGTATAATCATACGTAACTCAAAACTTTAATTGTCTATTTAACAGCTTTCCTTTTTGAGGTGAAGTAACAATTGGTATCGGGTTAAGTTCATCCCTGAACAAGACTTTATTTCGAAAATTGAGTTGACCAAAACGTATGAACTACAAACCCGTGTCATCGGTTTGCTTTATGTTTTTGTTACAGAATTATGAGGTCCTAATTACGAATTTTCATTAAACGAAGGTATATTTCAGCTTTACCAACGATAAAATCTGAACTATGGCTTTTAGGAAAAATCGCTGGCAGGGTTTCGGAGAGCCAAATGGTGTCATTTAATTGGCGTTGAAACGGTGATCGTGGTGTTCAGGTAAATGAGAAATTTGAGAAGCCGCCGGAGGGGATTAATTAATTCAATATTCTCACCACTCTCCTCTCTCTAATGGTGTGTTGATGTTCATTTGTTTATTTTAATAATACCCCTTCTCTTTCTACTTGAAATTAATTCTATAATCTTACATTTAAACATTAACATGACATTAAAATTCAATAAAATCGAATTTAACATCTTCCAAAAGTCAAAATTATTACTGCAATTTCTCAGATATTAATGACAATGTATTGTAAGTAAAGTTTTTAAAAAAAGTAAATGTATTTCTTTGTCAAGAAAAAATTCGTGAATTGATTATGAGATAAGATTCTCTGTATACAGGTCCGGTAAACACATTTTGCTTATCTCATACTGTTAATCAATACTTCGAAAATATTATGGTTTATGAACATAGCATATCAACATTCTTTTTTTTTTTTTTTTTTTTTTTTTTTTTTTTTTGTCGTTGGTGTCATCATTTCACTCACAAAGTTAATATCCAATGCAAATCATTTCAAAGCTGATCTTAATAAATTCAAGATTTTTTTTTTATTTTTTCAGATAACATTGAATACTTTTAAGTAAATACTTTTAAAAACAATATGCTTGTCGGTCAAAAGGGGTGTAAGAGGGTGGCTCTGGCTCTTGCTCTTCTTGCCCGATCAGATGCCATGTGTTTTTGAGAATTGTGAGCAACGGTCCGAGACATTCTGAGTGAACAAGTAAATCTGTGCATACTGAAGGTTATGTTTGCTACAATTATTTCAAATTAATTTTCTTTGCCTATAAATTTAATTGTTTCAATTTTGCCGACCCTATTTTAAGGGATTGATAAAACTTGTTCTATATATACACACACTGGACAAAAGAAGTGTCACCCCCTACCTCAGAGTAATAAAAGTAGGCAGATCTTGGGTACTTATAATGCCTGGTCTACTTATAATGTGACTAATGAGTATAAAACCGCTATACCATGGAATTGTATTGTTGGTCTTGTACATGTACAGCAAAAGTTATTCCTGTCTTCCTCCAATATGGCAAGATACAGGCAATTATCTAACGGTTATAGGTGCAAGTTATTAACCTGAAGAGGTGGAATATAAGCAATGTCAGAATATCGATACAATTGAATTGTTTAGTCAGAACCGTGCAGAGGGTCTGGTTTCGGTATAGAAACACTGGATCAAGAGACAAATTGCCTCTGATGGGTCGTCCAAGAAAAAAATACTGGCCGTGAAGACCGACGACTGATTTTGATGTCCAGGTTGTCAAAGTTCGACACTGCTTGTCAGTTGACAACACAGTGGAACAATTTCACACATAAGAATGTGTCTGTGAAAATTGCTAGGCGTCGGTTACTTGCTCTGAGAGTGTACAGCAGGGTAGCAAGACTGAAACCTCTTATATCGTTACAAAACAGGCAACGTAGAGTAAACTAGGGTCAACAGGATCTGGAACTGGACAGTTCATGACAATTGGTCCTATTTATTTTTTTCTGATGAGTGTCGCTTTGGTCTGACCACTGATGACAGACGGGTACTATGCTGGCAAACTGCTGTTAAAGCATTTGAACCACATGCACTGAATTTTCGAACCCGGAGCAGCATATTCATCATGGTGTGGGACTGCATCAGCATCCATGGCTTGGGCGAATTGATAGTGGTTAATGGAAACATGAATCACTAGAAATATATCGATGTTTTAGAGTCAGGCTTGCTACCATCTATTACTAACATGTTTGGTGATAGGAATTATCCATTTGTTCACCAGGATGACAATGCTCCTTGTCACAGGCCCAGAGCAGTTGATGATTGGTTTGACCAACAGGACATTCGCAGGGTGATGTGGCCTGCCCAGAGTCCGGATGCAAACATAATAGAAAATGTGTGGAATGATATGTCAAAACTTTTCACAAATGCCCGTCTAACCAGCAGAGAAACTCTGTTATATTCAGTGTTTCATGCTTGGGCCAGCATAAGCCCTTAACGCATCAGACAATTATATGAAACCTTGCTTCGTAGACTGGCACCTATTATTAGGTCACGTGGCTATGCCACTAAGTACAAAATTTGGACTTGAAACTGCATATTTTGGTAGAATGTATATTTTGTTCTCATTTTGTGATTTTTTGTGAAATTTGATGTTAATAAAATGATACCAGGAGCATATCATTCCACAGTCATTTATCTCCCCCATAGTATTGGCTCAGTAGGGGTGACACTTCTTTTGTCCAGTGTGTGTATATGACTTGAAAAACATGATCTTTTTGCATTCTGGAATTAATGTGTGCTACAGTTCTTTCAATTTATATTTTCTGTATCAAAATGTATGGCTAACTCTGTTTCGCCCCCTGATATTCTTAAGGGTCTGATAAAGAAGTTTCAAATCAAATATTGTCATTTTTGTTCAATTTGTTCACTTTTCTCAATCCAATCCACTTTTCTTTGTTTCACTTGTCTGCTGATTATTTTTGAATTTTTACTGTACATTTAACCGGGTATAAAGATTTTAGATATAATCTGGAAAAAAATATAGTTCTCATTATTATGACTGTAATGTTTATATCAACTAATAATGTTTTGTTTAAGGAGGAAGCATCGATGTGGGACATCTACCAGTACATCTTGGTAATGGAATTTTTTACTTCTGAACATTCTGAACTGGAAGGAAATGACTTCGTTGATTTCTTCATTGTTGACTTTGAAGTTGCGGATGGTACGTGGGTTGACGTCAGGATTCAAAAATGATCACGTTGATAATGGATAATTTCTAATGTATTTTTAGGAGAAAAAAGCATTTGTTTGATCAGTTGGTGGTAGCTTTGAGGATACATATATATATTCGTACAACTAGTTTTACAGAGTAAAAACAATGTATAATAAAACAAAGGAAAGTTACAGATACGACTAAGACGATTTGGAGCTTTCAAACATTTATTCACCAATTTATTTTCATTCAAACTCACAAGTATTTGTTCTCTTTTTTTCTATACTGATCACGCATTTACATGTTTTCGTTCCAGTGCATTTTACGTGATTTTCATTCTCATGTTGCATTAAACCATTTAATATTTTCTCATTAGGATATTTTTAATTGACTTGTTTTCAATTAAGAAAATGAAAAATATTGTTTGAATTACTGTTAAGGTTTGGCCTGTCTTAGCCGTTATGCACATCGGTGGAGATAGGGTTTTACTTTTTTGACTGGAGCACGCGCTTATCATAGTTATGTTCTGATCATTAAAAGTCACTAATTCCCGCAATGAGGTAAGACTTTATGAATCATTTAGTAATTTAAACAGTTAATAAGAACTTTATAAGTTGTAATTGTAACATAATTTAAGGATAATTTCTTAATTTGATGTATTTTGTTCATTTCAGTTTCTACGTGACAATTTCAATGACAAGCAAATAAAATAGATGTGAAAAAGACTAAAGAAGTTTGCTTATTCGTAACAATTACTCATATCTGGATCATATCGAAAACTAAGTTAGTGTTACGCACGTGGTATAACTTTCAATTTGATCTTAAAATTAACCAACCAAATAAAACTTTACTTTAGCATTTCCATCTTTTTCTAACTCATACGGTACATTTATTGAAATACAATTTACACTCAATAAGTCCATATCTTTTTCCTTCTTTGATTCCTTTTAAATTGAAAATTAAAATTGGTGAAAATTGGAAGACATAAATTCAACTACTTTTCTTCAAGGGAATTCATTTTCGAATCCTCAACTTTCACAACATACACTCCTTTTTCCTTTTTTAAAGCAAAGCAATATTAAACAACATAAAATGCATAAATAACAAAAATAATTCATGTTATGTCTATGTGGAAGAGCTGCATTACATAAATCAATGCCTCATGCATTCATGTTAAATGTATTTACAATTAGGACGTGTCGATTTACCATATTAAAATCGAAACTACTTCCATTTCTCATAATTTTAAGAAAATATCGACCAAAGCGAGTACATATTGTTTAATTCATTGATAATCTATTCTTAAACTTAACACCAACATTCTACCGTCGCAGTAATAACACAATTAGCTCCATATATAATATACAGCATAAGCAAAACATTTATCAATATGCAATGGTATTTGATTCAGCATATATTATATATATTATATATATTATATAATCTCCATATACATCAGGTAATGAGCAGAACCAATCAACTTCAAGCAGTCCAATTGAGAAAATCAAACCTTCCATAAAATTTCAATAAAATGAATCCATTTACCAAATCAGACGAAGCCTTAATCTGAAAAATCGGTTCTCTTTGAAAGGAAACAGGAAACAGCATATATATATATATATATATATATATATATATATATATATATATATATATATATATATATATATATATATATATATATTCAAATCTCAACTTTATAATCATAACTGGCTATTTATACACTCTAAATTGTCTCTGTGGTAAAGTTGAAACTCCCCGACACTTCTTTCGTTGTCCTCTCAAACAGGCGAATTACCGTAATTTGGTTTCAGGACCCAGGACAATCCCCCCCCCCCCCCACGGACGATTCCAGCGCCCCCCATTTGAAATGAAATATTTCTTAGTTTGATGATGCATTTTCATGTTAGGAAGTATTAATATCATTGGAACTTTATTTTATCCTTATTTAATTTGTACAGAAAGTTTTATTTAAAATCTGATTAAGTACATTCTTATGGACTACAAGAATAGAACTTTTTTTATCAATATTACATCTAAAAGTAAAGGTGGGGTAAACATTTATCCAGGTGACCCTTTCATAAATTAGCTAACACTTTTAATTGCTTAAACACTCCCCCTTTGATCCAAATATTTTATCCCAAAGCTTTTATCTGAACGTGCAAATTAGATTACTGACTGAGAGAAAATAAAGAATAACAAAACATGAAAATTCTAACTAAAAATCTGCAACAAAGTATGTATTGTCAAATAATTGTAGTCCTTATCATAAAAATACCTTTGAATGCTGTGCAATCGTCATAATCGCTAAATTAGGAAAAGCTTGTAACCAGGTAACAAATTAAATTATATGTTATAGACAGATGCTTTAATACCTAAAGATCCTTAGCTAAGTCATGAAATAATATGAGTTCTTCATTGAAATAAAATTATCTCAATAAGAAATGATAAATTTCTTATCATGGAAATATTCCCTTCCAAAGCAGTGCAAACATCATATCACCTAACAAGGAAATAATGAATATTCTTCAATAATTTGGTTACAAATTAAATGCTTACTTAACATACGCAGTAATAAGCCGTAAAATACTATATAGAGGGTCAAGTCACTTAGTCAATGAAGGAAAATAATCTCAAAATTCCGACAAGGAATTGTATACAGTTCATAGTTTGTATCTGCGCTTAGAGAGAAATATTAAGTGCTATTCCATGAAGATATTCTAATGTGCTACGTGTGCCATAATTGTCAAATATTCTTCTAATGCGAATTGAATTGTCCTTATACTTTTTCCTAGGTGGCTGCGGAGCTACCCCAGCAAGCATCTGTGCTGACTGCAATTCCATCAACCCCTGTTCTATATTCTCAGTATGTCTAAAAATTTCCAAAATTTTGGGTGGTAGGCTCCCACTATGGCCTGTAGCCGACGATGCCAACCCTTGATGGCATTATTCGTTCTTGGCAAGCCTTCCTCTATCCTCGTTGTGACATTCTACATGTTGTGGTCATATCTAGGGTCTCGTCGTCTGCCTTGTCTGCCGTGTGGTCTGCCGACAAAGTTATCCGCAAAATACCCAATGATGGGCAGCAGAGAATCGTCCATTTCCCCTTGGTTAGTCCCAAAAGCTGCTGCAACATCTTTAGGAGGAACAATTATGCATGAGCAGGAATTTCCCAAACCATTGTAGCAAAGTCACTATTAGTCTGGTATTGGTTGGGAAGCCCATCTTCTTGTTCTTTACGCCATATGCACTGGCTGATGTGAAAAAAAAACATCCTTTCACTTGGTTATTTGGTAAGGAATGGCGGAAAGCGTTGCACAGAGCTATTTCAAAGTAGTCCATCATTACAATATCAGGAGCAAGCTTAGGTCTGAGTTCCTTGAGCTTACTCACGAATGATTATATGTTTCTTCTGTCTTGTTTGGGAGTAGGGCGTAAATGCATGGGAGGATACAGCCCTCACGTAGTGCATGGACAGTTACTAACAGGAAGAACTGCTCTGGGGCGATCTTAAAAGTTCTAATATATATATATATTATCTGGGATACTATCAATCACATTATCAATGTTCACAATATCTAGACGCTCAATAAAGACTGTCTAAAGCTTTTTTAAACTTTCTAATCCGCATGCTCTTTTCATATTTAATTCAATTTGGAGTTGACATGATTTGATACATGTGTCTAGTGCCTGTGTCTGTGGCTTATTACATGCATTTGATTTTGGTGTGAAAAAAAAACCTGTCAGTTGAAAGGGCAAATTAACTGGGCCGAGCAATAATTTTGTCATATATAAGTTTGCTAAATTCTCGAGAAAATAAGATTTGGTGCTAAAATCATGTATCCCAATACCTTTGAGCCGTACCAAATTTTGCTCGCAGGGAAAACATCTTGCTTAGATGAAAGGTTCACGCCAACATAACATCAGAGGTATATGCCTTGTTTGATCTCTTAGTTTCAAGACAAATACATAGTTCTAACTACACTATAGGTTGGCATACACTGGAATTTCTAAAGTTGATTATGCCTTGTATAGAAGTGGTAAAACGTGTTCGCAAATTCTAAAATAAATTCGGCCACAGACATTACAAGAAGAAAGCAAGACATTGAAAAAGAATTGGGGCATTTTTGTGCTTGATTTTTTCCAAAATGTACACTAATGGGTGTTTCAGAATTACAAACCTTACACATAATCAAATAGTAGAATTGCACCGCAGTAATGTCCCCAAGCGCGTAAGTTCGCAATGTTCAAATTCCACATGATAAACCCATATAAAATACTTCCATGCTAAAGCGAATTGTACCAGCATGACCTTAGTTACAGGAAAGCCATTCATGTTTACACAGAGATGACATATTCTACTCCAAGTCATCAATTGCTCCCTGCAATAGAAATTAATTCATTGACAGTGGTTTGCGCACACGCTACTTTAGTAAAGACTTTTAAAATATTGCTTCGTCGCGCTCAAAAGTTTACAGGTAGTTGAGACGCCATTTTTCAACAAGGGCGCAGACACACGTAGAGGAAGCAACCTGTACAGACACCAGGCTGGGATAAGCAATTTTCTGGCCACCAGGGGATCTACTGCGTCGGTGTAACAGGACGCCAAAATATCATTGACGATGATGGTGCCGTTCATGGTGTGGGGACAAAAGGCTCCGGTGACATTCTTACTGCCTGTTGACACAATTTCATCCATAATCATTGCGTTGGTCGCAGGGTGATAAACGAAAACCACATCTCCAACTCGGATATCACGGGCGGCTTTCAGGGAAAAGGGGTATGGCCTAGATTCGGAGCGAGCGTAGATATAATGACCATAAGAGAGGAGAAGGCGTTGTCCAGTTGCTGTCTCCAAGTGGACATATAAAGTTTGACAATTGTCATCGGCATGGCTAAAGCAGAAGATTTCCTCGAAACCAACAGAGCCATCTTCCCTAACACAAAGCACCTTGTCACCGGATGTTAGTTTGGCCATTAGTATGACTGACCCATCGCTGAGACGCACAGTGGAAGAGCCATCAAAGCAAGAGTATTGTGATGTTATAAATGGATCGATCACTTTTTCTAATTCCTCTTGTATACCGGCCTCACTCAGGTGAGGGTATTTTTTTTCCATTTCTTGTCTTTTCTTGCGTGCATATTCGATGGCCTCATTGGTAAATTTCTTACCTAAATGAGCTCTTGCAATGTCATCAACACGTTGGATGATGGATTTGACATAGCGTCTACGCTCTCTCTCGTCTTTGGTGACACTGTTGATAAACACTATCCTTCCACCAGCCTTCTGAAGGATCTTCTTCATTTTGTCGGGAAGACTGCTTTTGAAACTTTCTGTTGTCTTTTCATCGTTCTCAAGTTCGTCCTTGTGAGTAGCCACAACAATCATGTATTCAAAAATGACTTCCGAAAACATCGAAGTTAACTGAACTAAGGCGCTCAATTCATCTTTAGATGGCTTGTCGATGCACCTAATGACAAACAAGAACGCGTCGATACCTTCCTCGCCGTCGAGCAAACTAATGTTTTTTGTCATGATCTTCTTCAGAAGTGCTAACCTTCGAGACGAAAGTGCTTCTAAAAGGCCGGGAGTATCAATGAGGCGAAGCTTGCGTCCATCCAAGTTGGCACAGTAAGATGACAGGTCTTCCGTTATACCTCCAGCGGAAAATTCTGCTTTGAAAACACCTTCTTTTTCCACCATCATATTACAGGTAGCGCTCTTTCCAGTTCCTGTAGACCCAACGACAAATATGTTGGTGTGCTCCCCCTTTGCATAAGCTGGCGGTATCTCGTCGTTAACATCTTTGCCCTGTAGTAGATACCCATAATATTACTTATCTCTGTTAAATCACAATTAGTTATTTCTCAAGCAAAAAACACAGTGTCTTGAAATACTGTCCTCACTAATGTCAGGACATAGCCGACATAATCTTTCCAATGCTCCCCTACTGATGATTAAAATAATATTTTTTTTAAATATGAAAATGCATATGTGCTATCCAGAGAATGTCCTAGCAAGAATTTAAAGTCAAAAACAGGTACTAAAACACAAATGTAATGCAGGCACAATATTGTAAGGGTTACCTAGTGTTACTTAACTTAAGGACCCTCTCTCATATTTCAGATTTCATATTTCTGCCAGCGATTTTGATTAAAATGTAAGACAAAATCTTCTCACCATTTGAGTAAAAATATGAAAAAAATTAGGGGTACTCCAGCGCGTTTTCGAGAGATGGCGTCCCGAAAAACGCCACGTTTATTACATTGAGTTATATGGGGATTTTGCCAAAATGGCCTTAATTTGGCTGAAAAATGCAAAAATAAAAATTTCTGCCATAGTGATTTTAATTTTATGTGGATATGTTATAGATCTTGGTATAAGTCAAATAAATTTACAAAAAAATATGTACCATATCCAGCTTGTTAAAGAGCCAGGGCTGCTTGAACATCGATTTTTTTTATTAATTTTACATAGGAATCGATAGAAATATGTTTGTATCATGGATTTTGTTTACTTGTACACTTATTTTGCTTCCATAAAAATATATTTATACTTCTCTGCATCAGTTAACCAAATTTCATAAAGTTTACATATCCCTTTCATAAAAAATGGATATTCAAATGTTGAAAGTATTCAGTATGCCTCATGGAATGCCGCCGTATTGGATTTTTCATAGGCACATGTATCAATCTCATGTAACTTTTATCTTCCTATTCCTTTTTTTTATGATATATGCATTTTTAACATTAAGATAGCTGGATAGATTGTTTGCTTTGTATGTTTTAATATACATTGTTTAAACAATGTATCAATTTCTTACTACTGGTAAGTTACATGTAACCATATTTCTTGACAAACGTGCTTTGGAAACTAGGTGGCAAAAAGTTAGAATTTTCATATAAAGACATCTTTTGGTTATCAGTTTATTTCGATTTCATATTATATTTAGAACATGAAAACAAATAAATTAAATAATAAATATACATACTTATTTAAAATTTAGGCATTAAAGACAACCTACATGCATTTTTCTTATTACTTTATACATTTTGTGTGCGTGTTTAGATTAATTTTACATAGA
Organism: Lingula anatina; assembly: GCF_051362555.1. NCBI lineage: Eukaryota > Metazoa > Brachiopoda > Lingulata > Lingulida > Lingulidae > Lingula > Lingula anatina. The sequence continues at coordinate 14,070,928 of NC_141774.1, read as the reverse complement.
AGACAATAAAGACCATCTAGACCTCTTTGAAATGACATATGCAAAGGCTGATATGTTAACCCCGACATCTTGATATTTTAATATATTTTTTATTTTTTTATTTATTTATTATTATTTTTTTTTTGCCGAAACATGAAGAAATTATTTTTATAAACGAGGTATTATAAAGAATTTGCTAAAGGTTGAACACAGGATTTAGTTAATTGGCTGGGATGAAATAAAAAATCAAATAACAGGGATCCTCCTGGGTCAAAATCTGGCTGGGCCATTTTTAAAAAATGTGTGCCGTGAATTATTCAGTGATAATTCATTATATTTCAACATCTTAATATGATTAAAAACACTGAAAAAAAAGGCTTGGTGCTACTACTCTGATCGCGCGCCCCGGATTTTGAGATCAAAGAATTTTCTGCTCTTTATTATTGCATACATTAACTAAATTTTGTGTCTCAAGACAATCTTCTAATACATTATGGGCTGAATAATTTCTGTTAAGTAATGTACAAACTAAAAAAATTAAGCCTCTTGTTAATTAATGATTGGGTAAATTCGGATAAAGTTGAAATAAAGTACAATTTATCTTCTAAAAATATACTGTTTATTTTCCTAACACCAAAAAAGTATTACATGTATTTGCAAAAAAAAAAAAAAAAAAAAAAAAAAAAAAAAAAAAAAAAAAAAAAAAAAAACTTGGTCTTCTGTTGTGTGTTTTATGGTTTTGTCCATTTGCACTTAAACAAAACCATTACAAGAATGACATCGCAACACGCCAGGCGGGTGCACACCTGCTGCATCTTTCCTGGAGAGCTGAAAATCGCACTGTTTGCAGGTCATATTGTCCAATAACATACTTAAATCAACAACAAAACGCCATGAGTGTAATTTTTTTAACTAATTGTGAAAGAAAAAGAGAATTGTTTTCAGCATACAAATCACGGTAACTTGGCCCTGTGTGATCGGAAACCAATGCTGAAGAAGACAATATCTTGTTGCACACATCGTAACCTTGTGACAAATCACCACAATGCACTTTGTGGTCAAACTGCAAGCCCTTGTGAATATTTTCGGTGAGATAAAATCTTGTCACTGCTATACAAGCCTTACTAAAGCGCTCTTTTCCATCCCTTCTTCGCGTATTTTTTGGCATTGCGGCATTTTTAAACAAAGTCGCAAGTGGGTACTTTACGTCGTAAAAGACCAAGCGTTCACTGATACGCAACGCATTGTTGACATATTCGTAGCGCTTCGACCAAAATAACATCACAGATTTCATACAGATTTATTAAAATGATGAAATAAATTTTTATTGCATGTTATATTTTTATCATTAGCCGCTATCGCAAAAAACTACTCATGCGCGAAATCTGCGCAGATCGCAAAAAAAAGCTAATATGAGAGAACGTCCTTAAGGCATAATATCATGCCAAAAACTCGACGTTCAAAGTTATTAAGGTGATTTCTCCGATTTATATAAGATAAAAACAAAACGAAAAGCAGCGGTGGTACATTATGGCCACCTAAACCCCTGCAAGGGAAAGAGATCTAAAATTGGTCGGCCTCTAAAGTGGGTAACGACCAACCACTAGGTGGTAGAACTGACAAAACATTGTTATTACGAGAAATGGTCTAGGAATTATATCTCCAATACCTTATTGTTGAGAGGCTGACTCATAATTGATAAACTCGATATTATGTGACAGCGCGGCGATATCTTCTACAATACGTTATACCAAGGACAATTTACTGCGAGAATGTGACATTTCTGAGAACTCTATTGACTTTGACCCAAGGTTTGAATATATATACTGATGCTCATAAGTTAAGCAAAACTTTCTTATTTTTTAAATTTCTCAGCAACCAATTTTTTTTATTGAGGCAACAGAGAGTAGCACCTAGCAAGGTGTCCAAGCTGGTAGCAAAATGGCGCCAAACTCATCATGCATTGGGCAAGCCTCTTTCCGGTAGACCAATATTAACCGGCACAAGAGATAGAAGATGTTTGGTTCGACTATGCAACCAGGACTGGTTCATGTCGGCCAAACAACCAAGAAACACTTGGCCTGGATTAGGAAGAGCTCGAAACAGTTAGATACGGCGAAAGATGGAATCTCAGGACTTGGCAAAAGGTCCTTTGGACTGACGAGAGCAGATTCACTTTGATGTATGCAGATAGTCGGCTACAAGGTAGGTGTCGGGAGAGTTCCAAACAAAGCATTTCAGGATGATTGTGTTCTCCCACGTGTTCAGGTTGGCGAAGTTTCCGTCATAGCATGGTGCGGTTTCTCATATGATGAAAAATTGCCACTGTACTTCATTCCAGAGAGGTACACTGGTCAACGATACGGAGACAAAATACCATTTGGGGCGCTTACAATCACACATTCAAGCAAATCTAGAAAGATAAATCATTTTGGTGCAGGACAATTCGCCCATCTATAAAACACGGTCCGTGCAAGACGCGCTGCAACAGTGCGATATCCCACATTTTGAGTGACCTGCATATTTACCAATTCTCAATCTAATAGGATATGAATGACAAAACAGTAAATTAGAGACAACCTCCAGTCGAAAACATAAGAGAGCTCCAGCAGGCAGTAATTGAGAAATGGAACCCGCTACCAAAGCAAAATTGACAGAATTTGGTGGCAAGTTGCAGGAGACTGTGAAGCTGTTGTTCAAAGCTAGGGGAAGCACACCCGATATTTATTGCATCATAGACGATTAATCATCTTTTATCTAGAGTCTTCTTTTATTAAAACTAATTTTTAGATGATCAGACTTCATTTCGTCATGATAAGCTGTTTTATTCAGCACGTACTTTTTGCTGTGTGAGCATACTTTTTAGACACATGGTTTGACATATTTTGGTACTGCTTGGTTAACTAAGTTATATTGATTATTAAAATGAGCTATGTGTTGTATTTCTTTAACAGAAATATTCAACTTGAATTCAACTTGATGAAGTTATTTATAAAATATGAAAGAAAACGCGTAATCCCAATAACAAATGAAATGATGATCATGATAGAAGAAACTTTTGAATAATTGGGGTGTTGCTTAACTTATGAGCATCAGTGTGTGAGTCACAGGCCCAGTACTAAACTAGTCCACTTCCTAGACCCAGGCCCAGACCACAACTCAATTAGAACTTTATTGTTATTATTATTATTATTATATTTCATTTAGCCTTTTATTCAGAAAAATCACTTACTTCAAATAAAATGAAGAAAATATGACATTATTTTGCATTGAGAAAAGATGCCAAATGGTAGTATTTGCTTGACTAAAAGCGTCCTGCAATGTCAAATTTGCAAAATTGGCATCCGTGAAAGATTTTGCTGAATTTTATAACCTTAATTATATTTTATAATATTTATACTTATAATTCGTATCAAAATAAACATTTCCTTTGGCTATATCTCATCAACTGTCCTCTATCAGATTTTGCAAAATATTCCAGTAATTTATACATTTCTCAAATAGATATTTCAAATACAGTTTGTTTTCTTACCTGAGGTAGTGAGGGGAAGTCCGGTGGTATTGTGCTCAGGGGAATCATATTTACCTGACTTTACCGATTTGCTTGTGTGTGTGTGTGTGTGTGTTAGTGTGTGTGTTAGTGTGTGTGTGTGTGTGTGTGTGTGAGAGAGAGAGAGAGAGAGAGAGAGTGAGATGCTATGAAGGACGAAAGTATTTACCTTGTAACCCTGCTGCATTGACATCTGAAATGAATACCATACTGAGAATAAGCGATGTGACATTGACACACTTTGTCTGTCTTCATTCAAAAATATATACAGGTAAAGGCTGAGTACACAGAAAATGGAATTCATACTGAGAATAAACAATGTGAAACTGACGCAAATTTTATACTGTCTTCCAATGTATTTTGGTAACACCCTGATGAGTTTAGTTACAGATCTTATTGCAGAAATTAAATCTTTTACCTTGTTTAGGCTGTAAGAGTGCAGTTTATGAGCTTAATATGTATTTGGTGACGAAGACTTCCTCCCTGGCAGCAGAACTGGCTGTACAATGTGCGAGTATATGGACTTATGCTACCTCGTGCTGCTGATAAGCATATTCGTATACGTAACGCCGGGGAGGTCAAGGATTAAGGGGGCGTCTCATAGCAAAATGCCTTTTTTGCTGGCTAAAACAAAATGAAAAAAAAAAGAAAGGTGTTTATGAGCGATGTAGCAAAGTGACCGTAGACCCCTTGATTCTATTCTCTTACGCTGTATAAACGCCAGTCATATACCATCGATAAAGTGAACAGATTATGAAACATATGTGGAATTAGCTTCAAATTATATGTTATAATCTGTTTTATAGTAATAACAGTAACAATAAATACAGTAGACATTACAACTATAACGACAAGAAGGTCTAAGGAAAGGGATGACGGCGAGAAAATAATAAAATAATAAAATATAAGAAATAAATTAACTGAAATTTAACTAACGTTGTTTTTATTTCTTCTATGAAGTTTAATTAAGCTTTTCAAAGCTAGATGCACAAGTCGTTCTGCACGTACTGACAATGATTTCCTTTTGCAATCGTCAAATGACGTTTCTTTTGAAGGCCCCTGGACCATGCCCAGTTACTTACAGTCATTTGCCACCCTCCCCAACCCTTCAAATCACAGAGCACCAGTTGGAAGGCTTCGATAGATCATCGGTACTCTCACAAACAGAAATAGCTATGTAAGTACAAATACACACGTGCTAACAAGCCGCCTCTAACCCCACGTTGATGATTTGTGCGTGGAGTCAGTGTTAAGCAAAAGAAAAGGATAAGCAGTTTCGATTCAGAGGTTCAAATTGGAAAACGTTAATGTTAACTGCGCTCAATTTCAAACAATGGTTATCAAGATTATGGCATTCTATAACTAATACAGGCTATGGTCATTGCTGCATATGTGATCATATGTGTCTTGGCAATTGTCTGAAGATATCACTATCGTTCATTTTTCATTTTAGTTGGTATGTTTTCGAATCTTTTTTATTATATAATTGTGAATAATAAAAATAAATAATAATATTAGAAAAATACTGCGCCCAACTCTTCTTCGTATTATTATTTTTACTTTTATTATTATTATTATGATTAATATTATTATTGTTTTCATTATTATTATTATTATTATTATTATTATTATTATTATTATTATAAGCAGAAGTAGTAGTAGTATCTACCCGTATTAACTCTTTCTTTCTTGCTGCCTTGTTTATCATTTCTCTTTTCAGTCATTCTTTAATTCAATTATTTGTACACTTAATTTAAACAAATTACATCCATTTAACCAATAAAAAATATCCACTGAAAGAGAGACTTTGAACGCATTCAGAACATGTTGATCTTCGGACAGACAGATTCGCGGACTGAATATGAGCCATTCACTTACACACTGTAAAAACAGTGTTAATTATAAAAATTAAGCTCCTAAACACATTTCTAAGCGCCTGTTTTGTCTCATTTTTTCGACGCATTTAGCCCCTAAGCACGTTTAAGCCGCTTAACATGTTACACGTTTTGACGTGTTTGACGCCTAATAAATGTAGGGTGTATTAGTTTATCTTTTAGGTGCTGATGGTTTCAACTGTTTTAGTCACATACACGCGCGCGCGCGCGCACACACACACACACACACAGGAAGTCACGGTCACCTTTAACAGCTATAGCTATCTCTATCTATACCAGGGTACCATGAACTGTCAACATCGTCAACTTCACACCATCCCCTTTACAGCTGGACTTATCTACCCTTGTGTTGGCTGACCTTGCGAGGGTGTTTATTGGAATATATTTCTGAAAAACAAGTTAGGAAAATCCACTAGCACACTAAAGACACGAAACAACTATCACTCTGAAACATTTTTCATTATTTTGATAAAAAGCGTTACAGTATTGATTTATATTTATATTTTCCGAAAGCAATTAACAATAGAATAGAATAAAATCAGGATTATGGTGGGGTATTCATTTTGATAGTTTATTTAAGCTTTCATCGCATGCTGGTTATTTTGGTAACGATAGTCCGAATATATTACAAATCGCACCGCTCTAGCTGCGACTAACCCCAAGCCCATTTTGGAATTAACCGCTAACTGTAATCATATAACAAAAGAAGTGTTTTGGTTATTAAAAAAAGGTTTTGAAAACATTAAATGTTTTTTTTCCAGAATGTTATAAAAACGCTTATAAAACTCCACCAAATTAACGTTTTCATAAACCTCTGTAGAAACGGTCTTCGAATCTTTCTATAAGCTATAACGTTACTATGCTTTTTTAACGTGTGTTGTATGTATTTAAATACTAAACACTGTTTTTACAGTGCACTGAATAAACAGTGTTTATCATTTAAACACATAAAACACACGTTTAGCACCTAAACGTATTAAAAAAATATGTGTAAAATCTAAAGACGTATAGCTTTTCAAGCTGCTCACAGAAGAAAGTGCTAGACACGTTTGCCAGTGTTACAAGTTTAGCTGGTATATGATTCTGTAATAAATCTATCACAAGGCTAAGCACCTCGGCTAAGCACTTCCCTGGTTAAGCGCGTGTAGCTGCTAAACATATGGAGCTGCTAAAAGCGTGGAACTCCTAAAAGCGTGGAGCTGCCGAACACATGTTTAGCTTTTCAGGCTTCTCACAGTAGAAAATGCTTTACATGCATAGCAGTATTGCACGTTTAACTATGTGATTAGCTTCACCAGCATATGATCCCATGACAAATTTATTAGGCCACACTTTACATTTTTATGGATGACATCCTCTAGGGACCCCAAAATCGGTGCGAGCGGGCGAAAAAAAAAATACAGTCCAAAAAAAAAAAAAAATGAAAACTGCTTAAGAAAAGTTATGTTTTAAGTACACAGCTGGAAACGCTAATTTACTACAGAAACACAACAACATGTCTTTATCCATGTTCTCAAAATATTAAAGCATTGTGAATAGGGCCTACTTTGTAGAAAGGTAAAAAGTCATGAATATATATGCTGCATATTACCAAATCTGTTTAAGGTTATTTCATGTATTCTGTTGGTATAGCAATCAATAAAACAAATATCAAATAAACAGCGTGTCTTTATTTGTACTCTCAGAAAATTAAAGCATTGTAAACACTTCACAGAATTGTTAAAAAAAATGAAGCAAAGGTAGGCCTATGCTTCCTACTACCAAATCTAAAAAAGGTAATTTCGGTCGATGCCATTTTGTCTACTTCGACTCACACGTAGCAGCCAACTATCGGGTGGCCTGTCCGACCTTCAGTCCACCAAATACCACGACGCTCTTGTAGACCCTTTTTTCGCTACAAAAAAAAAAAAAAAAAAAAAAAAAAAAAAAAAAAAAAAAAAAAAACCTGGAAACCTGGTATGTGCTGCTTTGGACAGAATGTCACTGAAATTTTCCGGGCGATGATCTCTGGCCGCGGCCAGCCTTTCGTATAATTGTAAAATGGTGATATCTCCATGTCCAATATCAATGGCAAACCAATCCAAAACGACGGGCCCCGTTCTCTTTATGACTTTAATTGTCATGTATTTTGCAATTAATGCTAGAGATGAATTTGATGGCAAAGCAGACATATTTCCACGTGGTGATAATACGCATGCGCAGAAAGCTCATTTTCCGCACTCGGAACTACTCGGATGTCTCCGCAGTCGACAAAGACAGTATGGAGCTTGCGGAATTAGTCGAATTGCCGATTGCATTTTCCGGCAAATTTTTTTTTTTGGAGAACGGACGAAAATCGGTGCGCGCGCAGGACGTCATCCATAAAGATAAAAAAAGTGTGGCCTTACAAGACTCAACAATGTGGCTTGCACTCGATCCCCCTTGTAAACGTGGTGAGTGCGGGGCAGCCTGCTCGAACGCTTTGTGTCCTTCCTTGTAGTAACGTGTGGTTATTTAAATTAAGTAAATAAATAAAGTTTCCACGACTTTATCAGATGGTTACATGCTGATAATGGTATAGAATAACATTATGGTAACGTTATGGGTGTTTTTCACTCTATGCCTAATGATGTCCCAGATAAAAATAAAAAAAAAAATAAATAAATAAATAAATAATAATAATAATAATAATAATAATAATAATAATAATAATAATAATAATAATAAATAAATAAATAAATAAAAAACAGTAAAGACAGTGTCTACAAAACTTTATCATGACGTTATTTGGGGAGTTTTATCAGCGTTTTTATAACATTCTGAAAAAAATTGTAATATTTTGAAAACCCTTTTTTTCATAAATTACCAAAACACTTCTTACGCTGTTTGAAGTACATTAAGCGGTTAATTCCTAATTGTGCTTGGGAATCATCCTGATGTTCTATTGTTCATTACTTCCGGAAAAGATTAAATAGACAACAATACTGTAATGAATCTTATCAAAATATTTATAAAAGTGTTTCAAGGTAAAAGTGATAGTTGATTTGTCTCTTTATTGAACTACTGAATTTCCCAATCTTGTTTTTCAGAAATACATTCTTATAAACCTCCTCGCAAGGTCAGTGTAGGTGCAAAAATGCGCCAGCAGCACTACTAGCACAATTCACATATAGGTCAGATGTAGTCACGTGACCTTCTAGCTTTACCATGCAATGTGAAGCAGACATTTTGAACTTAAGAGACAGGCAGGTCCAGATTTTGAAAGTTATAGACAAGCAGGACCTATTAATAGGAGATAAGGGAGTCAATGGTAAGTTTATGTCTACACTTGGTTTACTGGATGTTAATGTTTTGCTGAATTCATGTTATTGAGTTATTTAGTAGTGCAGGTTTCCCAAGTTTAGTAATTGTTAGAAGGTCAGTGAGTGTAAAATGTATCCGTGGCAAGGAAGTTAATAGAGAGCTTTCGCAACTGCACGTTTAGGCGACCGACTACATTTAGCTATCCGTAACCGTAAAGTGACCAACGTTTATTTTTTCGTGATTTCGCAGAAAGACCCGGTTAGCCTTTACGGATAGTCGAATTGTACAGTAGGCTGATATATGTTTCCCGTGTTGTAAGCAGAGACGTTAAATTAGGTCATACGCCATTGGACAAGTTAGGTAATTTTTGCTGCACACGGGTCATGAACGAATAGGTATGATAAGCATGTATAGGAGTAAAAAATCTTAAAATTACACACACCTCAGCATGGACCTCCTGCAAATGGCAGTTCAAGACGATGATGAGGAGTTGATATACGCTCTCCTTCGCGATAGACGTCAGAAAAGGCTAATAACCTATGATCCTGAATGGCCAAGTTTTACTTTGGGTACCCTTACTAACGATCAGTGTTTGAACGACTTTCGCTTTGAAAAGGAAGATGTATTTCGCTTGGTGACGTTATTAGGACTTCCTGTTTTGATAATTGTAAGTAACAGATACAGGTGCAGCGGACTTGATGCCTTATGTATGGTTTTAAGGAGATTTTCGTACCCAAATCGACTGAGTGATTTGGAAAGATTTTTTGGTCGACCTGCATCGACCTTATCCGTGATCATCAATCACACTGTTGGTCTACTCTATGACAGTCATCATCATCGTTTGGATACACTGGATAATCCGTGGATGGGTCCTGCACAACTTCAAATTTATGCTGATAAAATACATATAAGGGTGCGCCGCTGCAAAACTGCATAGGTTTTGTGGATGGCACGGTTCGTCCTATAAGCAGGCCAACACGCCATCAACGTGTATGTTACAATGGATACAATGCAAGCGCATTCACGCATTGAAATTTCAATCAGTGGTGATACCTAGCGGGTTGATTACGCATCTTTATGGTCCTCTAGAAGGGCGAAGACATGATTGTGCACTGCTTCGTTTGAATGGACTGATGGAACAAATGGAAGCTAGAGAGCTTACTGATAGGATTGGTCTTCCATACGCAATTTATGGAGATCCGGCTTACCCCGTTAGAAGGTATCTGTTGAGTCCCTTCAGAGGAGCAAATTTTAGTGCCGAAGAAGAAGAATTCAATGGGAGAATGTCATCTGTCCGGATATGCGTCGAGTGGGAGTTCGGAAACTTATTGCGAAACTTTGCCTTCCTGGACTTTCGAAAGAATTTAAAAGTTCTGTTGTCTCCTGTAGCCAAGTACTACTTAGTAGGTGGTCTTCTGATCAACTGCCATACCTGTGTGTACGGCAATCAGACCAGTCGGTACTTTCAGCTAGATCCTCCCACCCTGGAGAACTATTTAGCATGAAATGTACACGTGTAAATTGTGCGTATGAAAAATTAAAGAGTAAAATCTAAAATTCATACAGCAAGCAAACATTTATTTAGATGAAATCTTGAAGAAAAAACTACTGTTTTAACAAAGATTCATCTCATGTGTATTTTGTAGGCAGCAAGAGCCTAGTATGTCAATTCAGTTTTTCTTTTTAACCAAAGACATATATATAACCATCTCCATCATGTGTTTGTCTTTCTCAATTTTAGCTTCTCGCTCTTTTTTTTCTTTCTCGAAGGCCAACGTGTCTTTCAGGTAACTGACGTTAATCTGCAGATGAATCAGTACGGCGCTTCTTAGTTGGCGGCATGTTGTCGCAATTTTCAGCTGAAAAAATCGTGTCACCAATTAATGCAGCGTTAGTTTTGTTGCTGATACAATTAATATTAATCAATATTTCTCTTCCCAAAATTTCAGAGTACACATTCATTCAAATACACATTCAGTCAAATACACCGTTTGACTTTCGAAACAAGGCTACATAAAATTTGCATAAAAAGTCTAGGAGACATGTCTCCTGTCAACTATGGAGAAAATCGAGCTACTAGTAGTGTCTTACTAAACGGCACTTACCTCGCGGATATCCTGCTTGTTACGCGTCAAGTGCAGACGGCTAGTCTATTGACCACTTATAAAGGCATGTGTACTCGTAAAAACTGCTCACAAGATGATGACCTAACAGTCTTATAATACAATCCGTCACGCGTGCGGAAGGCCAGTTCTGATTGCCTTGTGGTCAGGGGAAAATGCATTTTTACGGGTATAACCTATATTTCAATAGTAACAAAAACATAGGCACAAATAACAGAGACAAAATGAATTACATATACCGCAAAAATAAAATGTCCGATACGATTTTAGCAGAGAAACGATCAACTTTGAAAGGCTTGATTTCATGAAATTATGCTGATTTGTCAAACCGTTTTTCATTGACGGGTAGCAATCTAGCTGCGGATAATGTTCTCTCTAACCGTATGTGTACACGTCACTAGACAGCAAAATATGATGACCTAAACGTAGTCGTTCGCCTAAACGTGCAGGTGCGAAAGCTCTCTAATTTGTGTTTAATGTCCGTGTTTTGTTTAAACCAAGAAATAATATGTTAATCTATAAGGTTGTATACGATTAATGTGGAAGATAGACAAGTGTGTATTAAGTGTTTGGTATTATCAAGCTGCCAAAGGCTATATAGTATAGTAACAGTTGAACTTAGTGCTGATGCAATAGTTATTGTGAATTGCAGTCATGTAGATATTATGCACGGAAGAGGTTTCATGTACTTTATTTAAATGACAGTGTGGGTTCATGTATGTGTGTGTGTAGGTAAACACGCATTCGTATTTAGTTAAAGGATGTCTTAAATGTCATGGTGCTATCTGCAGGCACGCAAACCTCAGCTAACAGATTGGTAGAGTGTGATAATAGAGAAGAGAGTATAATAAAGTTGTATGATAAGATATTGTGAACATTTGAGGTATAGTACATGTATTTTAACTGGTTTCTAACAGTTGTCATGAATTCATTTATTTATTTTGTTATTTGTTTCCTTTTAGTTTCACGGTTGATTTCAACCCGCCATGGTTGATTGGATGTTAGAAAGCAAGAATAAAGATTAGTTCAACCCGTCAACATTCCCGTCTTGTTGCCTGTCTCTACAGTCAGCTAACACAAGGATGGATAATTCCAGCTCTAAATGTGACTGACTATAGGGATAACAACTTTTCGCGTGAGATCGATTTTCACAATCAAAACAACGTAAACAACTCATAGAAATATAATACATTCTGTTTGACCACGAAAACGGCAGTTATACATATTATTATGATATCTGAGCTTGTCTTAAGAGCACGTGACCTCCATAGAAGGCTACACTCTGTAATAAACTTAAGAGATTATAACATAACTCGAATTTTTTTAGGAAAAAAAGGGACTAACTTTGAATATAGAAATGGAATCGTAACCATTGGTAAGCATGGGAAAATTGTTGTTTACTCCGGGAAAACTCAATTGTTGGCCAAAACGAACAGTTATTATCCGTTTAAAGTTTGATGTTGATGCACGGTATAATGTTATAGATAAGAGATAGATAGGTATTACAGTCTAAGGTGACCATGATTTTATAAGTGTGTATGTGTGTGTGGCTAAAACCGTTGAAACCCTAAACACCTATCCCTGTAAAAAGCTAGACATACACCCGTTACAGGCGTCATACTGCAAAACACATTAAATCCGTGGGCCAAATACCGAAACCCTCCACCCCCCTTTAGTAATTTGCGTTAACTATGTTTTTCTGATAGATTAGGTCCTTAGCTTTTATTTTCTGCTTGTTTGCCATTAAACTGGTGGTGGGTGTATGTGCTACAGCCGTTGTCATGGTAACACACGGGTTAAAAATTGACATTTCTGAGACCAACAAAATCTAAAATATTTCACCTTTGCTAAAAAGTGATAGAAAATATATTCCAAAAGAATGTTACTTATATTAATTTTATAAACCTGAAACTCCCTTTAGCGACTTTTATTTACTATTATATATTGCTTACAGCTCAAGATCTCATTTTCTGCTTGTTTTCTATACTATTAACCCAGCCATTCCCATACTAACACAGGGGTTCGAAATTAACATTTCTGTGACTAAGAAAATTTCATACATTTCAAATATATTAACTTTAACAATAATGCAAACTTATTTAAAATATGAAGACATCTGTATGTGTGGTATGATGGCAAAAAATTCTTTGAACATCCAACATGGTGTGATTTTTTTTCAAGATGGCAGCAATATCAAAACTGCGGCCAATTTAAGCCGAATTCTAAACCTGTTTTTACTATTAGTAACTAATGCTGAAAATGTAATAAATTTAATTGGATCGAGAAATGTTAAGTGTTTTGATATGCATATGGTATTAAGTCTTTACTTCTTATAGTGTTTGTTATTCCTATAATTATTATTTTAAGAACAAAAAAAAAAAAAAAAATGAAATCCAAAATGACCCCAACAAATCCTGGGTTATTTTCTTTGGTATATATTACTGTGCTAGCTTCAGTTATTGTATATTGCTCTCCAAATTTGCCTTCTTTCTATCTGTATTTATTATTTTATTCTTTTGTATTTGTTATTACCTTTTCATGTATTGGATTTGAATAATATGAAGCCAAGATCGTGAACATTTGTGATAACTCAATATGGTCTACAAATATTTAAATTATCATGTGGAAGTTGGCTGAAATTATTTGATCACCTCTTACCATCTATTGGGCAAGTTGAATGACACAAAATAGTCTGATTTTGAGGCAACTAATTGGCAAATATAGATGGTAATTTTGCATTTCTATACAATTATATTTTAAGTAAAGTATTATTAAAAATCAAATTATATATTCAGTTGAAGTTAGTGGATATATTGATTTTTCCAAAACGTGGATATAATTTTACCTCTCTAGCAGTTTGAAGCTGAGTTATGGCATATACATGTAAATGTTTTATTCCATTTATTCATATAGATGAACACCATCTTAGATTGTAACAAAAACTCGGCTTCAAAGTAACAGCAAATCTTAATTGGCTTCCAGTGAACATTCTTCATTAAAAAAGACTACAGCCAAGACATACCATCAATTAAAAAAAAAAAGCCTTTATCCTAAATGTTTAACTAAATATGGACAAGTGTTTCCGTGAAGGCAGCGTAGAAAGGGCATATTTGATTGTAATTAACTGCACAAATCTTAGAATTATTTGTTTGTTGCACTGTTTAATATTATTGCAGCAAAATTCATACCTGCACCGTCATGGCCATTTGGCCGAAAATCTTTTGAAAACTAATTGACAGTGAAATCTTAATGAATAGAAATGATTTATATTTAGATAATAGCCTAATAGGTTAATTCAGTTTATCAGAAAGAGCGAAAGAGGCATTTTGAAACGAAAATGTAACATATATTCAGTCAGCACAGCAATATGTATAAACTTTGTTTTGTGATGGCCACCATGGATTTCAGGTTTTATTACACTTAAAAAAGAGGATATAGGAGTAACCATCACTGTAAACAGTAATTATGCAATTCTATTCATATTAGCATACCCAAAAGCCTAAAATTCACGGGGACATATAATACTACATTTCTCATAAATCTGCTTAAATCTCATAGTAGGCTTGTTAAGAGGTCAAACGCTGCATTTTGTAGTACAAATGTCTAACTTGGCATAAATGTACCTTGGGCCAAAAGAAAATTTTTTAACCAAAGAGACGCCCTCTATCGATACATTAATTAGCATAAATTATGCAAATTATGTGCCAAAATATATAATATTTCATATTTCCATTAATTTTTGGCCTAGAAACATGTGTAGATTATCAAACCTGACTAAATAAGGGACAAGGAACCCTTTTTTGATCATTTGGAAGCAATTGGTGGCCATTTTGTGCCTCAAATCCAAGATGGCCGCCACCCACCATTTTGAAAATGGACATAATTTTGCTATTTTATGTTGAATTTTGAAGCGTTTGGAATAACTATACTTGATATATATATCGATTCCTACTATTTTGGGGGTGCAAAAGTCATTTTTGATATTGTTATGGTGATAGTAGGTGATTTGAAGAAACAAAGAGGGTGATTTAAGTGCCTACCAAGATATGTGTGGAGACTGCAAAACCATGGATATTGATAACCCGTATTCAAATATATCTCAATGCAATTTTTTGTTATATACTATCCATAATGGACTAAATTATGAGCAAAAAAAAACTCATTTTTACCATTATGGAGGCCATTGTGGCCATTTTGTCCCTCAAATCCAAGATGGCCACCAAAAACCATTTTGAAATTGGGCATAATTCGCTATTTTGAAACTATATGTATTACATCTTTGTAAATGAGTAATACGTCGTTTTATATTATTTTCTTGTGCAGAATACATTATTTGTTTCATCAAGTTTGTGCCTCAAATCCAAGATGACCCTCATACGCCATTTTCAAATTGAGCATTATTCACCATTTTGAAACTATCACACCTTCATAAGCGTGCCATACGTCATTTTTGATTATTTCCTGGTGCAGAATGCATTTTCGGTTTCATAAAATGTAAATAGAAACTTTTATAAGCCTCCAAATAAATATAGGATTCAGTCGCCACATGGGCCTGCAGAATACAGGGTATATGTACAATTAGTAATCCAATTAGTGCAAAACTGCTTTTGCCCGATATATAAAACAAGTGTCAGCAAACAAAATGGCTGCATTAAAGCAAAATAATACATCTTTGACCGCATGAGGATAATTGTTAGCCATAATTTTGATCAAAACCAAGTGTTGGTTGCATGCCGCTATTTTAATAATTTGGTGTAATTTATAACCTTTAAACTGTGGGCTTGTCTTAGGTAAAATGGTACTATTCTGGGGGCTCAAAAGTAATTTTCCGGTGCTAATTTGGTGAGAGAAGATAATAAAAAGGTACCGTAATATAAGGTTGTAAAATAAATTCCAAGATGAGTTTCGTTGAGTCTCTAACAAAAATGTGGAACCCGAACCACATGCTCCAATATATCATCTAGATTTATCTTAAGTGACCATCCACTGAATAATTTAAAGGTAAGCAATAAATATATATACATAGTGGTATTATATTATTAATCTTTTACTGGTCAATGTGAACCAAAAAGCCACATGTACATTTATGTCCCAGTCACTGGGGCTTGCATTTGCATGTTAAATATAGTCCAGAAAATTTGAAGGGTGAAATATGTGTCGTCTTATAATACTATGGAACTTGGTTAGTTGTACTGATGCGAAAATGCCCGTGAAAGACAAGCAAATGGACTTTGCTTTGAAATAGCTCAAGATCTTTCTGCAAAATCATCCAGCAGCTAAAAAAAAAAAAAAAAAAAAAAAAAAAAAAAAAAAAAAAAAAAAAAAAAAAAAAAAAAAACAAGCATGATCAGCTCTGGTAGGCCAATAAGACAACAGCCAGTAAGAATTGAGGTTTTGTCAGTGTCCTATGAGAAGCAGCCAAACAATATATTAAAATCCAGTTTCCAGAGAAACAAATCAATGCATGAGAACATGTCGCATCAGAGGAAAGTGGTATCTTTACACAAAAGAAGGAATCTGCAAAACCAACTAGAAAGCAGCAGCTGCGCAGGTAGGCAAGAGGGATAAAGCAAAAAAGTCGAGGAAGCAACCTCTTTTCCTAGTTGACAGTGCCAGTGATCATTCCTAGCATGATTTGGCCAGACAAGTCATCTCACTACCAATAGAAATCCATAAGACAACTACATAGTTCTCATTGTTTCCAATGGACGAACAAGCACAAAACATCTACAGTATATGACAGCTACACGAAAATTCATCTTGGAATCATCTTAAAATACCTTATGCCTTTGTTATTATCCTCTGTCACCAGAATAACACCGGAAATTAATTACGTACTTCCAAAATAGTATCAATTGATGTATTACGATCATATATAAAAGTCCAACAGCTCAAAAAGGTAAATTATGCCATCATTTTAAAATAGTGACAGGCTCTTGGCTATGAACAACAGAATAGCTAACAGTAGTCACCATAAAGTCGAATCAGCCATGCTGGTCTCTTGCACTTAATCTATGTCTGGCAAAACCATTTTATAATTGTTATATAACATATTTTTGCACAAATTTGACTTCAAGACGTATACAAGCGAAGGTGCAGACGTAAGCCTGTATTGGTGTTGGAGCCTTGTAATATTTTCTTTTTGTATTATATCTCAGAAGAGATAAGACACGACTTCTACAACACAAATGATAAGAAACGATGTATAACATGCTAGTGTAAGAGCAATAGCTTCAAATTGATGAGTTATGCCTTACCCGTATTTCAAAATTGTGACTGGCGGCCATCTTGGATTTGAGGATCAAAATGACTACCAATTGTCTCCAAAGCACCAAGTATGTGTTCTTTACCTTTTTTGCCATTTTGGTCTTTGACGCTTGTTTCAAGCTCTTTGGGATTTAATAAAACATTTTGTACTAATTAGACTACATGGCACATGTAAGTCTATTTGACAACTTAAGCCTACATGCATATTGATTTTGGAGGCTAAAATAGTTTGTACTCACATTTCATGAAACAGATAATGTATTCTGCAACAGAAAATAATATAAAACGACTTATTACTCATTTACAAAGATGTAATACATATAGTTTCAAAATAGCGAATTATGCCCAATTATGCCCATCTTGGATTTGAGGGATAAAACGGCCACAATGGCCTCCATAATGGTAAAAATGTGTTTTTTTGCTCATAATATAGTCCAATAGCGATGGTATATAACAAAAAAATTGCATTGAGATATATTTGAATACGGGTTATTAATATCCATGGTTTTGCAGCGTTCACACATATCTTGGTAGGCACTTAAAACACCCTCTTTGTTCCTTCAAATCATCTACTATCACCATAACAATATCAAAAATGACTTTTGCACCCCCAAAATAGTAAGAATCGATATTTATATCAAGTATAGTTAGACCAAACGCTTCAAAATTCAACATAAAATAGCAAAATTATGTCCACTTTCAAAATGGCGGGTGGCGACCATCTTGGATTTGAGGCACAAAATGGCCACCAATTGCTTCCAAATGATCAAAAATGGGTTCCTTGTCCCTTATTTAGTCAGGTTTGATAATCTATACATGTTTCTAGGCCAAAAATTAATGGAAATATGAAATATTATATATTTTGGCACATAATTTGCATAATTTATGCTAATTAATGTATCGATAGAGGACGTCTC
The DNA here is from genome assembly GCF_051362555.1 of Lingula anatina. NCBI lineage: Eukaryota > Metazoa > Brachiopoda > Lingulata > Lingulida > Lingulidae > Lingula > Lingula anatina. The sequence goes on along the minus strand of NC_141774.1, from coordinate 14,052,915 downwards.
TTTGGATAAAAATTTTTCTTTTGGCCCAAGGAACATTTATGCCAAGTTAGACATTTGTACTACAAAATGCAGCGTTTGGCCATTTTTTGGTCCTTAACAAGCCTACTATCAGAGAAATCTTTGAACTGGCGAGAAAAATTGAAGTGAGGAAGGCAACTTACATAAAATACACAGAATGTTTACGAATTGACGTTTTGTCAAAAATCATTGATTCTTTGGTAAAGCAATAACAACTTGGTCAACGATTAATCGGACAAAATGTAAATACTGAGTTTACGAAGTGTACGATTTTAGATGACACAAGGGTAAAAAAGATTAAGGAAGTACATACACACATTTTTACTGTATAACAAGGTCATAAAGATGAAAATTTAGTTCATTCTGTTGGGTAATAACTTTGTTAATTTGGGTGAGGGTATGGGAACAGACAGGGAACATTGAGCATAATTTAAAGGCACGTACGCAGCTAACAAAGCATTTAGCAAGCTGGTATTTTCTAGCATACAAATTATAGCAGTTAACCGTTTACTTAATAAAATCAATAAATAAAGGAGCGAGTAGACAGACAAATAATCCAATTAATTAAAAAAAAAAAAAAAAAAAAACTCACGGTTTGCAGACGAATAGACAGGCGCATTGTGGTGACGTCACCTTCTGTTGTGTTCACCCTATTTCCTTTCCAGCTAGCACTTGCTCCTGCCTCAGCCTTGTTTCTTACGTTTACGTCAGGTATAGTCAAATCGAAAGCTTCTGCCTTGAGCCTCACAATACCCTCGCTGCCGCTGGACTGACAATCGCGCTCAATGAAGTGCCCGGCAATTGGCGAGATTTTATATCCTGATGTCTAGTATGGACTATTTTTATCCAAGCCTTCAATTATGTGATTTTTCCATGGTATCAAAGTTGTATCCATCTGTGATTTGCAAGTCAGCGTGGCATTTGATCCAATGTGGGTGGCTCAAATTCATGGTACACTCTATGTGTGCTAGTACACGCCAAAATGTACTAAAATATCTGTCTGGCTTATGTTCAGGTGTGTAGAGTCTTTTTTTCCTAGACGTGCGGCAGCTTTGAAACTGTCGCCAACGTTAACAATAATTAAAAGCTAACCTGTCCTTTCTTTCAAAATATTTTGATAACAAGTTAACCATGCCGTGTGTAATGTAAATATTTCACTGGAGAATATCAAACCTTTACCTTGTTTGAACTATCAGAACATAGTTTTTGGGCTCAGTATGTGTTTGGTACACGTATCGCAATCTTCCTTCCTGGCAGCATTTGAGGCCGTACTGTGCACGCTAATGTGGGCGTATATATGAGGTCAGGAGCTCAGTGCCGCTGATATGAGGTCAAGAGCTTAGGGAGCGTCTCATAGCAAATTTTATTTTTTGCTGCCTAAAGCGAAAGGGAAAAAGAAACTCTCTGTTTTGTCACAAAGATCAGAAAAATGGTTAAGTGCCGGTAAGCCCCATTAATCTTTTCCTTATGCTGTTGAAAGGTTGGTAGAATGCCATCAATAAAGTGAATAGGTTATCACAGTAAACTATGTGTGTTTTGTTGTTTCATGTCAGTTTAAAATTGAATGACGTCATCGTGTTTTATACATATACGAGTTACAACTTGGACATGGCAACTATACACTATAAAGACAAAGCGATCAAAATAAGGGGCTAGCTGCAAGAAATTATCAAAATAATGAAATAATGCATGATAACAATTTCTCCTTGCAATTGTCAAATTATGAGTCTTTGTGAAGGTCCCGCGAACATGCGCAGTTTGGTATTTATAGCCATTCGCCAATCCATCCCTTTCAAAGCAGAAAACACCTGTTGTATTACTTCGCTAGATTATCAGTTCTCTGTAACTAGGAACAGCAATGTAAGTAAATATTCACGTGTAATGAGTCATTTATGAAATGAAGGCTGAAAACAGTAATTTGCGCAAAGAGACTGTCTGGTGCTAAAGAAACGGATAAATACATGTAGTTTTTGTTTAACTGTTAAATTCATAAAGCGTTAAAGTCGATTTCGCACACATCAAGAACATTACTGCATCTATATTTTATAAATAGCCAATAGTCTAAAATATTATTAATTTGGTGTGTTTTAGAGTTTTTGATTGTATATATGATATTATTATTTTTTTGAAATATTTCTTGGCACGAAGACAAAGCACTAAATCGTGGAGGAGACAGAGAGAAAATAATAAAACGCCTATTTTGAAACCGGACAAACTCTTTCCAGCAGGCTTGTTTATCATTCCTTTTCCCTCTGTCAATAAAAATATGTCTCTGCTTTCAGTAAGGTTTTGATTTTATTTTGCTGACTGTCTTTACCGCGGTTTGTTTGATAGTTCAGTTTTTCATAATTCATGGTGTAATCATTTTTCAGGGCGACCACCAAAGCCTACAACGTAATTGTCGTTGGCTATAAGGGGCAAGGGAAGTCTGCAACTGTAAAGAAATTATCCGAGGACCCTTATTATAAGGAAAAAGATGGCAAAATTACACACACGGAATTCAGGCTCAACGAACCGAGCTTTTGCACTGTCCATCTTATGGACACACCTGGTTTAGGCTCGCTGTCCACAAGTGACAATAAGACATTGTCCAGAATATACAATGAAGCCAGGTCTCTGAAGCAAGTGGACTCTATATTGATTGTGTTTAAATTGGGCCGAATAAAAAATACTCAAATAGAATCAGTAAATCAGTTACGCGAAATATTGGGACACAATTTCCCCAAGAAAAGTATCATTGTGCTTACATTTGCTGATGTCATAAACCAGAAAAACACTTCCATCGAAGAATTTATCATGAATTCGCCAGAGCCATTTCTGAATCTTTATAACGAATGTGGCCAACGAATATTGTGTGTAGAAAACAGAAACCGGGAAGACCGAGATACGAAACAAGAAGAGTTAATGGAGCTGATAAAATCTGTTGAAATGGTACCGTATAAAGTTCCCGATGCTGAAACGGTAAGGCTCCCCAATTCCGTTATATATATAATAACATTGCTTGATTATCTTTTTAGAAGTTGTTAATGTTAATATCGTATACATTTTGCAGATCATGATTTTAAGCAAAAATGAAAAAGATTCGTATAAAAGGACTACGTATCTTTCCCATCTTGATTTTCTCAACGAAAAAAAAAAAAAAAAAAAAAAAAAAAAAACAGAAAAAAACGGTGCTTTTATGGAAAGTTATGGTCAGCGTTGATAAAAAGGGGGATCAAAACCCTGGATCCATTACCATATCCGCGCCTAATATTTGAAACTAATGGGTCAGGTAAATAAGATTTACAAATCCATTTTTTTTAGGTTATTGGATTATAATTTGGATAAATAAACAAATATAATTTAATTATTTAACAAAAAATGCATAGTTGTGTTGAAAAAGAAGCAGTGAATGTATGTAATTGTGCAGTACAGTCGTCTTTATCAAATCGCATCCTACTGTGAAAAGACTTTTCCATGAAAAAAAAATGTGCACCCACAAGCAGGAATTTTGACACAGTTGTGGAGAATGCAACTTTAATCCATTTTGGATATATGGGCATGTCTGCAAATTTCAATATCATCGCCACAATTAACTGGGTACGAATGAAATATCACTATCTGATTCTATAGTTGAATAGAAGAAACATTAAAAAAAATCACACATTATGCAGCAGTATGGTGAATTCATCAAGCACCTAAAACTACAATAAAACTGAATATTGGAACAGTTGTTGAGAACAGGTTTATAGATACTTTTGAAAGTATGGGCATGTTTGAAAAATTCCAGTTTGTCTGTCGATTTTTACATGGCTACCACAAATACCCTTTCTGGGTGAAAGTTAACATAGTCTGTTAATGACTTGAGATATCATTTACTGTTGACAAAATACTATGGAATGAAAGTAGTATCAATATCTGCTCCTTTAGGTTTCGAAATTCCAAGATGACTTCCAAAAGTCAGTGGACCCCATGTATTGTATTTCATTGTTTTGTAATCACCTGCGAATAAGAATCTGGGATTTGCAACTACCTGTACGAGCAGCATATTTATACATATGTTAAAACCATGTTAAAGTATTCTACTGTCTTTGAAAAATAATACCGACCATGTTTCATTTATTGTCTTTTCTCTGACAAAATAATACTTTTGCCAAATCAACATATGTAGTTTTGCACTTTGCCCTAGGTTTTCATTAAGATCATTTCCCAGTTTGGGTATCTACTTTAATCACATTCATAATTTGGACTCCCCGATTTTAAGGAAAACTATAACTAAAATGGTGTAAAACATCAACACGGGATAGCATTGCCATACGGATATCATTATCCAAAGCATAACATAGTGTCCTATGGACTGTTAGCTTGGGGAAAGAGAGCATTGTCAACCATTGAAATTAATATCAGAGTCAACGAAGTATGCAGTGTTTGCGGGAGATTGCTTTTTTCAGTCCATATGATAACGATTTATTGCAATGGGTAGTGTCATCTATAACATTATTTAGTGCTGATGAAACTGCTCCCTGTGGTGTACCAATTTTGTCTTTTGGATATGATTTTTCAGCTACCCTGTATATGCAGATCAGTGGCTATTCACAATATATAGATGATGAGAGGAAGGATTTTTAATCACCATTTCTCACCAAATGTTCACTAGTATAGCAAAAATGACAAATGATCGAACATACAGGTCCTAACAATTTGATACCCTCTACCAGGGCGACATATTGATTTTTCCACAGATATTCACAGATACACTGATGTTCATAAGTTTAGCAACACCCCGATTATTCAAAAGTTTCTTCTATCATGATCATCATTTCATTTGTTATTGGGATTATGCATATTTCTTTCATATTTTATAAATAACTTCTTCAAGATGAATATTTCTGTTAAAGAAATACACTACATAGCTCATTCTAATAATCAAAATAACTTTATTAACCAAATGGTTCCAAAATATGCCAAACCATGTGTCTAAAAGAATGCTCACACAGCAAAATGTATGAAGTTTAATCAATATTAGAATTAGTTTTAATAAAAGAAGACTGTAGATAATAGATGATATATCGTCTATTATGCAATAAATATCGGATGTGCCTTCCCTGCTTTTGAACAACAGCTTCACATAGTTCCCTGCAACCTGCCACCAAACTGTCAATTTTGCTTTGGTAGTGGGTTATATTCCTCAGTTACTGCCTGCTGGAGCTCTTCTATGTTTCCGACTTTAGGTTGTTGTCTCTCATTTACTGCTCTGTTTTTCATATCCTAAACATGTTCGATTACAATGAGAACTGGTAAATATGCTGGCCAAGCCAATGTGGGATACTGTGATGTTGCAGCTCGTCTTGCACGAACCACGTGCTTTATGGATGGGCGAATTGTCCTGCACCAAAATGATTTTTCTTCCTGGATTTGCTTGTATGTGTGATTCTATGCGCCCCAATGGTATTTCGTCTCTGTATCGGTGACCAGTGAACCCTTCCTTGAATGACGTACAGTGGCAATTTTTCATCATAATAGAAACCGCACCATACTATGACGGATACTCCGCCACCCAAAACACGTGGGGGAACACAATCACCCTGAAACGCTTGATTTGGACCTCTCCAGACTCTTAGCTGACCATCTGCATACATCAAAGTGAATTTGCTCCCGTCAGTCCGCGGGAACTTGGTCGTCGGTGGCTATTTACGAGGTCTTTTTGATGGAAGTGCAGCTTCTAAAATATGCCTTTTGACAGTTAGACTACTGATTCGAGCTCTTCCTAATTCAGGCCAGATGTTTCCCAGTTGTTTGGCCGACATTAATAGGTCCTAGTGGCATAGTCGAACCAAACATATCCTATCTATTGCGTCGGTTAATATCGGTTTACCAGAAAGAGGCTTGTCCAATATATGATGAGTTGGCGCCATTTTGCTACCATCTTGGACACTTGACTTGGTGCTACTTTCTGTTGCCTTACATTTTATCTCTTTGGCACCCCAGCACGATGGCTTCCTATTATTTATCATCTGATTACCTCTTTGAATCTTGTTTGAAGGGATAATATCTCTTCATATGAGATCTATATTTCACAATAAAACATTGTGAATAACTCATAGAAATATAATATATTCTGTTTTGCCACAAAAACGGCAGTTATAGCTATTATTCTACTATCTGAGCTTGTCTTGAGACCACGTAAACTCCATTGATGGTTATACTCTGTTAAAATCTCTAAAAAGATTTTGACAAAAAGCCAAACTTTTTAGGAAAAAACCAGGGACTAACTTTGAATGTAAAAATGGATTCATTAACCATTGGTAAGTATATGGGAAAATTGTTGTTTACTCCAGGAAAATTCATTTTTTGGCCGAAACGAAGAGTTATTATCCCTTTAACCAATTTTACAAACTGTGCCAATGAAATTAGCCAAACTGGAAGCTCGGATCGATCCGCATGGCAAACTCCGCCCAAACTGTGTTTTGCGCAAGTGGTGCATATTCTGCCTTGTCCAACATTAAATAAAACTCAGATGTTACGTTCCATTAATTCAAAGTAAGGACAATATAGTAATATCTAGCTACAGTACAAATTTTCCTTCAATGAAAAGCTTGGTTGCTGAGAAATTTGAGAAATAAGAAGGTGTTGCTTAACTTATGAGCATCATTGTATGTCTATAGATAAATAACCAGTCATTTTTGTCTGATGTCGCTCCAGCCAAAAATGTCCACAATAATAACTGCGGTCCTGGTAGAGGGTAACAATTTGATGCGGTTTATAGAAAAAGTACTGAATACAGGGATACAGCTGCGCTTGGAACCATCGTACGAGGTTATTTAGTGCTTAAAAATGCTCTAAGAAATTGGTTCAGTACATTTGAATTTATGGCTACCGAAAATACAGTGAAAAGAAAATTTCAAAAGCAGGACACTTGTTGATGCATGCTCTTTTCAAAAGCTGCATTCTAGGCCTCAGACGTCGTGCACTTAAGAGGAAGTAGGCACCAAACTTTGGTTTTCATTTGCGTACTCAGGCCTACCCAACTACCAGACTCGGCACCTAAGGATCCTAAATTAACCGGTATATCGGACCATGCTACCCGTTTTCAAGGTGTGTGTCAGATCGCATTTCGTAGTATCATACCCCAGAACAAATTTTGTAGCACGACTGCGGGCTCATCCACGCTCGGCTGAACAACCTTAAACTGTACTCTTACTTTAGAGTACTCTATTTTATTGTCTCTATGGGGATATATGGGGACTTTACGACATTCGGTTTGAATGTTTTAACCACTTTTGATAGGGCTTTTTTGCATTGTATTAGATTAATGTGGCAGTCTAAGGTGCATCTAGGTGGCTTTCAAATTTATGCACCCGGTTTTAAAATCACATAGCGATTTTACGACAATCGTTTACTATCCAATCAAGGTGACAGCCGAGCATGCCAGGGCTCATCCTGTCGGTGTTCTGGCTGATACTCCGAAATGCGATCTGACACACACCTTGAAAACGGGTAGTGTGGTCCGATATACCGGTTAATTCAGGATCCTTAGGTGCCGAGTCTGGTAGTTGGGTAGGCCTGGTACTCGGTTATTTGATAAGTTGCGGAATTATATTCTCAGATAACTGAACATGATGATAAAAGATCGTATCCTTTAGAAACATAAGATACGATATATAAAGCTTAGAAAATCCAAGGTGTATTCTGATAATTGTACCAGGAAATTAGGGCAATATGATCTTTAAAAGGTAAAAAAAAACATCGGTGTTCCGGCATTTTTTGCCTTCAGGTAACCACATTGGGACAATCCAGAATAGAAGCAATGGGGAGTGTTTGCTTATCCGGATAACATAACTTTCACCGTTAACTCCGACCACATTTGTTCGTAGTAATGCGTGCAATTGCAAACTGTGGTGAGGAGAGTCAGCGGTGATACAAGTCTTCTTTAGAAGCTTAAGAAGACAGAATCTATGTGGGTTCACATTAATAACTTTCACCTATGCACTACCACACTATTATCCTTTTTAGAAGTTGTCACTTATTCATGTAAACTGATGCTTTTTGGTCAAACACTTGACCAACCTCTCTTGGTATTTTTTTTTTTTTTGGGGGGGGGGAGGGGGGGGGAGTGGATTACACGTTAGTAGGTATAGCTTTCCGCAAATTCTGAGAAAGCTGAGGGAAGCAAAGCTAAAACTATGCACATTTAAACGAATGATAATTATTTTAACAAATAAGTAGAATGTGGAATTATGTGGCATTCCAGTCCCTTGTTTATTAAAAATGGACAGAAGTAAATGATACTAATTAAATCTTGATAGCTGTTATCATCTCTTGGAAAATTACGTAATAGGTTGATCACCCATATATTTCTATAATGTGCAATACCTACTTTACAAAATATCATTGGTTAAAAAATGTTGACATTTTTCATTTCCTGTGGCAAATATAGAATCGCCACATGCAGTCCTTTTGACGATCATGTTGGATTTTAATGGAACTAAAGTAGAAGATTTTGATAGCTCATTTATACTATGGTGTCTTCTAACCAAAAACTTCAGATTATTATAAATTATAAAGCAGAATTCTGATGTGTTTGGGGGCAATATTGGAATTTTCAGGAATGCCCTTCTATCTAAATGCCTAACATCCTGTTCTCTTCAAATTTTCATGCTTGTAGTTTTTTAAAACTTAAAAGTGCATAATGAAATCATCATACTGCTGCATGTTTTGAATGAATGGACTACATTTTACTTTTTCGTTTTAGATTTCTATACACCTGAAGAAGTATTTATTGACATCTCACTTATATCATAGTATTTTTGGAGAAAAATGGTTATCAGAAGCTGTAATGGGACTACATACTTGACATTTTAATTTGAAATGGTATTCGTGGCGGCCATATTGGATTTTGCGGCCATGTTGGAATTTTTCAAACATGCCTATACTTCAAAAATAGTTCTCTACAACTGTGCCAAATACGATGCTTGTAGTTTGTGCGTGATGAATTCACTATTCTGCTAAATACCTTGAATTGTTGGATTTTTTTTTTAAACTATTGGATGTCATTTTGGATTTCTATACATCTAAGAAGCCGGTATAGATATGGTATTCTTACCACGCTGTTTTCTTATTTTCCAACCATTCAATGATGCATTTAGCCATTTAAGAGCTACATAGTTGAGGTTAATTTGAAAGGGTATTTGTGGTGGTCATATTGGATTTGGCGACCAAGCCGATCATTATGGAATTTTTCGGACATGCCCATTTATCCAGATTTGCTTAAAATTTCATTTTCTACAATTTGCCAAATACCATGCTTGTATGTAAAATATTTCATCAAATTGCTGGACTATACGTCAGTTACGGCTGTATTTTACTCAGATCAATTTCGGCCACTTGGATCTAAATTGTTTTGGAGAGGCTCTATCGGTTCTGGTACTACACCTGTGAATGTTTATCATGACATGTTAAACGTTACCCTCTACCGGGGCGCATATGGTTTCTCACAAGTTATTCACAGGTATGTATATAAATAGACAGTCATTTCGTTCTCTGTCACCCTGTGATGAAATCCTAAAGCTGATTGCATGGCTGGTAATTGGCGTTGTCACTTAACAGGCCCAATTAGCAAGGTTTATCTGCTAGATCAACAGGCTTGGAGGATGATATTTATACAACTTTAATGAATTGAAAATGCAAGTTGCAAAAAAAAAAAAAAAATTGTTTCTCAAGTATAATTGCGTATGATTACTAATGCCGTTAATGTTTCCACTTTACCCTATACGAGCATTTGTAATTGACACCCTATTACTTGGTTTTATGTGAAAGATATGAGAGTAAAACTCAATTTGCCACTGTGACGTATTTATGCATCAATTTTTTTAAGTAACTGAAACTATTTGAAATAATATAGAGATAGAATCGGGATGGGAACGGGGTTGCCGCGACATCCTAGACTGAATTTGATGTCTGCCCCTGGGGTGGATGATTTATAGTTAATATACATTGCAATTCCGTAATCTCCCCCTAGAGCACAAAATAAGTTTTTTAATAGATTCCTTGACCTTCATTAAATAAAGGGTTATATCTTTTTAGCGCTGTGTGCTGCCCTTCTCTGCATTTCCCAAGGATCCATTCACATTCATAATTAAAGGTTTATGAATCATCAGCATTTTATTCTCCCCTACATCTGGTCAGCTGACCATTTCAATTCATCCAGTTTTAATAAACTTGAACGAGAGTGGGAGTGAGTAATGTTACTCCCCCGCCACACACACACACACACACACACACACATGCACACACACACACACACACATGCAATGGCGGATTGGGGGGGGGGGTTAAGGGGGGGCGACCCTCCCTTTGATTTTTGAAAAAAGTCACACCAATGAACCTTTCTTGAAATTAGAATTTTGACTAGCTGGATCATACCCTGTATTTCCAAAAGGCACCGTTTTCCCTTTAAGGGGCCGTTCAGAATAGATGATCCGAGTACTAACTGATCTGCCTACTAAACATGGCCAACCCCACTTCAAAAGTGATGCCACTGATTCCTGATGATCTTCCTCCCTGCACGCGAAGCATCTATTCTTAATGGCTCCTCAAATACTAATTTTTTCGCTGCCCTCCACTGGGCCCCGATCCCCTCTCCAAGGGGGGGATAGGCTTCGTATCCGTGGAGTATGTAGTAAATAATGCACTGTCCACGAGCTCGATATCACGAATGCAGGCCGAGCGTCAGCGAGGCATGCTATCGTGGATATCGGGCGAGGGGGTAACAGTGCATTATTTGTCATACACCCAAACCCCCTAACTTTGAATAGAACACGCTGATATCACCGCGCATGGAGTGATATCAAAGAATGGACTTTCCCCGCGTATACCGCCTAATTGCGGTCACCGTCCAATCATTTTCATTTACGTGAATGGTTTGTGGTTGCGTGTGTCTTGACAGGGACATGGGTCAGTGGTTTTCTGCGAGTAGTTGGCTAATTTCCTGACCATCTTTCGCACGTGGCAGTCAATCCGTCTCATTCATTATATCGGTCCCTGCAATCCTTTTGTTTAGATATCAGCCCCGCGGTATGTATAGTATATTTAGAGTTGTTACCAATGCCCACAAGTAGGTCATTTTTAACCATCGGGAGAGCTGACCCTTTGCTGTGTGTTGCCGTATGCAGTTGTTATTTCCTTGACAAGGTTAATGGTGTATTAGTGGCAGAACAACAATATATTTAACCAATGAAGTCGCCTGTCTTGAAGTAGTAATGCTTATCCTATGGAGTGGTCATAGTCTTTGAATAATCTTAACAAACGTTTCTTCTTTTTTTTTATCTAATTGTAAATATTCCTATTCTAGGTGAATCGGTGTGAAACATGCTGTAACTGTTGGCGCTTTGTCACTGTTGCTGTTGCCAATAGTTCACGTTCTGGCCCAATTGAACTTGAACTTGAACTGATGCATACAGAATAGCAACATTTTCTTTGACGCCAGGATAGAGGGCACGTTCTCAATAGTGCAATTTAATAAACTGCTGTGCTTCCTTGGTAGTCACATGACAGTCACATGCCACCCGCTGTAGCGCTAAGTGACTGTCACTGTTATTCAATCTCATATTATACTCACCGAGAAGCTTTTGATCTCCTCGATGAGTTAAATACGCCGTAAGGTAATGGTTTAATATCCCGCTCTTATTTTGACGTTCATGATACTTTATTATCGTTACCATTATTTAAAATTGGCTTTTTTAAACGACATTTACCGTTCCCTGGGCAATTTGGAGTGGAGACGCTTTAAGGGGCTGAATTGCTTGGCTTTTAAATATTTTGAAAACCTACCATTTCTACATAAATAGTCCAGCTTTTTAAATTTTAATTTTCCAAGTTATGTTATCATTATTATTATTAAGATAAATAAAATCCAGGGCTTCAAAGGTGTAATGCATAATAATCTTGGTGACATGGGAAAAATATATATACAATATATACAGACTTGACATTTAATATGGAATATTTCACTTTCAAAGGTATACCTTGGTAAAAATGTGTTCTTTTTTCAAAAAAAAAAAAAAAAAAAAAAAAAAAAAACAGATCTCATATTAGATATCTGACTGGAGAAGTGTCTAGTCAGGTGTGTTGCTACCAATTAACTGACTACGTCTGTTGCACTGCTACATTGTGTGATATGCAGTAATTAAATTGGGTAGTGCTCCTTTGGGCTGGTCAAAGCTTGGCTTTGACGAAACATGATTCTGCCAAAAAGGTATCCATATGTCGGCAACTGCTGCATCTAAAAATTTGAAATTTGGCATGCAAGCGGTCGGTTTGCAATGCATAAAATGACTTAAGCAGTGTTTTAAAAATTGTTAATCTGTGCCAGAATGGAGCGAAAAAGACATTGCCAGACGGACTTGTGTCACAAGGAATTATCCGCACAGTTTTATTGAGTTATGCCAAAACTGATGTACCTACACAGAGGCCACGCCCAATGTATCTAAATCTTACCACCACTGTGCAGGACCCACTGTCCTTCTGGATATGCTGCTGCAACTGAACAAAAACCACCTAGACTGTTCAGAATGAGGGGCAAATTGTCACCAAAACGCGTTTTTGAAGGTACTTAACGAACACCAAACTGGTTTCAGCAGGTTAAGATACAAGACGACCTCTGAGGAAGACACTGTAAACAGCAAAACAGCGTCGTCTGTTTCTCTAATGAATTGGGGGCCATGACCGTTTCTGGGTAGAACACTGCAACTGTGTGTCTTTCTTTATTGTGGTCAGATTTCACCTGTACTGCCCAACTGGTCAAAACAGAGTATACAGACATCCCGAAGAGGCCTTTGACGAAGCGTGTGCTGCTTCTAAAGTGACTAGGGTCATTGACAGCTCAAGTACTGGGAGTTGATACCACATTGGTGTCCAAACACCAATGGTACTCATCGACGAAAACCTGAACCAGATCAAGTAAAGAACCAATGTGGTATCATTTGATACTGGGCACCTTAGGAACTGTTTTCGGTTGCACGATGAGATTGCGGTTCACACAGAGCAATTTTAATAGCAGATAACTTACAGAACCAAGGGAATGAGCAGCTACCTTGGTCATCAAAATTGCAACTTTTGAACCACATAGACAATATGTGGTTGGGTCATTACTCGCCGAATCAAAATGTCCTACAACAAAACTGAACCAAATTGATCAAGTTTTGACCGTTGCCTGAAGTTTTATTCCCGATTAATCTCTAAAAACCTATCCCAAAGAATGCCTGGTCGCTTGAAAGCTCTGGTAGCGGCCAGATGAGGTCAGGCGTAATAGCAACTGTTGCTGTGACTAGACACTAATATGATGGTCCTTAGTGGGACCTTTAAAGACAAAAGTTTGGAAAATATGGAGCTCTAAAATATCGCTTTCAATGGTTGTCGTATGGCTGAGAGTAGGCAATGTATTTTTGATTGGTTCACTGGCGAATTCAATTAATGAACTGATGTCAAAATGACAATAAATAGATTATTTAAAGTTATTAAGACACGACCGTAGTCCTTATTTTCATTTATCAGTCAGCAAAACAGGAAAAAAGCTGATGATTTTTGATTTGGAAAAAACATTCCATATTAAGTGTGTGTCCACGAGAAAACCAGCCAAAATGTAGAAAATGCGGCAAGGCGGGGGTGAACGGATTTACACTATATTTGGTGTGTTTGAACTTTTATATGAACAATATCTGAGGCTGCAATATTTCCTGAAAAAAATCCCTACCTACAGAGATATGGGCAGTCACAATTTGGGGGGTTAATCAACCAAAAATTCATCTGAAAAACAGGGTTATATTGATTGGCCTTACAGTTTATACAGGTGTCACTTAATGAATCAGTTTGGTGATATGTTATAACCTAAAGATAGGGGATTAAAATGATATACACTTTTTTCACCCTCTTTGTTTCCATGGTAACAAACTAAACGTTTTTCTCAGGGCTACGAACCGCATGATTTGAACACCCCCCTTTTATTTTGACAATATCTTCATCTTCCCAGGTCTTTGGGGTAAAGCGTGTTCAGGACTAACAGATAACTCATTAATCTATTTATACATTAAATCAAAACTTACTGCTGTTCTACAACTTGTCCGTTGTAAGAGATAGAACATGACCTAATTCCTTCATTTTTCGTAAATATATCCGGACTTATATATCGGTGCACTCAACTTCAGCTATCTCTTTCAAGTCAACAAATGGTTTAAAACACTGTTAGTTGAGCTTTATATCTTCATTTTACCTATTCTAATTTTTTTCTGGTTAAAACAAGCATCTAACACATTTTAAAATCATGTGAAACTAATGTACTAACGACAGAACAACACAGCGTGATTATCCAACATGGCGGAAAGCGCAGACTGTTTCTTTGCAAATCTTCCTCACCGAAGTCGTATGTCATGTGGTTTATACTCTGTCTACAGATATGAAAAAACATGTAGTGTATTGAAAAACTGCAACAGAGATATACAGTCATCTTTGTCGCGTTTACGTGAAGCAAAACTGCGTGAGTTACGAAAGCAAACTGATTCTTGTCAGGTGTGGACTCTTTTGTCTCCGATGACCGCAATTGGACATTTTCAAGTATCTTTGGGAAAATGAATGGCTTACACCATGTGACCAGCATAGGGATATGGGCTTGGTTTGTGCTGGAAACCATCCACACAGGGAAAAACGAGCCTATAACGAAATATGTCATGGGATTAACTTGCAGATGTCAGTGTAGACAAAAAGCCATTTGAATATACTGGTACCACTTGCTTCAGGTAAGAAACGGGTTTGTTTGTATTTTAATACAGGTTAAAGGCCAGAAAAAAGGTCACTCAGAAAAATGATCTAGGTGCAATTTTTTAATGGTAAACGGTCCATTTTTTTTCTTCTTTTTTTAAAAGAAAAAATGCCCCCTTTCAAATAATGAAATTTCAGCCTAAGGACCTCTGATAATTCTATCTTTTAAGCTATATTTGTGTAGGTATTTAGGTTGGTTTAAGGGTATATTTGGGTAAAATAAATTTAAGGGTAACAATTGGAGTTAGATTGAAGCTAGGGCTGGTCTTGGCAAAATTGCTAGTCTCATCATAATTTATATTCGAAACCATGTCTTACTTATAAAACATTGACACATGGGATAATAATTTATTTTTCATCAATGTATCAATTAACTTTGAGATAAGTGTTTTCATGTGTCTGTAGTAAGCTATATTTATATTTCAGGCACATTTGAGAGGTGTTATTTGACACAGTGATCTTATGGTCAGCAAAAGAGTCCAAAGCCTTGCAGAAACTGAAACTAGTGTGGAAATGATGGATGTTGTAGAAAGGCATGTATGTAAATGAAAGCCACAATATAACAAATGCTGAGGAGTTGCATGAGGCCTTAGTTTCTGCAGATGGAGTGGAGGGGTGCTCTTTTGCTGCCATTTTCTACAACCAGCTAGACAGACATCTTCTAAACCTGCGTGGACTGGAGTGTCCAATTACAACAATTTGGCTTTCTTGATTCCTTCAACATGAGAAAAGGTGTCTCTCTTCCTTGAGCAGTTTTAATATGAGTAATACTGATGTTAAAGTTAATTTGGGTTTTTCTGAGGCAAATGTGCCAACTGGGACTATACCGAGAGAACTCCACCCTCTTGAATATCTCACTGAGTTACACAATGGATGAGCTTTAAAGTCATATAAACCTTTGAAACTATATTCAAATAAAGTAAAGGAGTTTTTACTGAAGGAGTTTAGAAGGGCACAAGAAACAGGCCAGCAGAACCTAGCATTTGTGAGCATGAAGATGAGATTGAAATGTCAGTAAGGAGGGTTACAGACTATTCAGGAAGAAAAAGTGGCATTTATTTTTGAATGTATTAAAAACTTTGATGTTATGAGCTGTAATGTTTGATATAAAACTGTCAAGATGTTTCATAACACCAGGTTATATTTTGCAGTTGTGTTAGTTTTGCTTTTTGAATAGAAAATTATCTTGTTTTGCTACATTATGCTATAGGTTGTAATGATCACAACTAATGTTGCACTGCTTTGCATGTATTGCTGTATTATAATTTTGTGATTTTTTTATTATTTGTAATTATTCATCTGAGACAAAAATAAACTAATTTGAATATTTTTTAGTTACTGTTTGCTCATAAATAGTCACCAAAAAGTGGTGTGGATGATAAAAAAATTTGTTCTGGCTTTGATCTCATAAATACTATATGGCATATCCTGATCTCTAAATGATAAATATTGCATCAAAAAGAAATCTTTTCTAAACTAAGATTTTAATTTGTATTCACCAAATTGATGATGATGATATATATATATATATATATATATATATATATATATATATATATATATATATATATATTATCATGTAAACTCTCAAGTTAATTGCCAGTGCTTATCCAAAGTAATAGAATCAAAGATTTATTTCCACTTTTTGTCCATGCAAATGAAAAAGTCCATATATGACAATTTACAAAAATGAAGCCCAGTGACCTTGACCTATGACCCACTGACCTGATATTCATTAGTACACATCCACTTTCCATGCTCACCAGCCCTATTAATTTAGTAACAACATTGTAGAGCAAAATGTTTTAATAAATTAATCAAACCCATTGTCTACATAGACTTGAATGAATCCACCACGGTTTTTTGCCTTAAATGCCTCCTAATATGCCTCCATACAACAAATTTGGTTGAAATCCGCTGACCCCCACCTTGCCACCCTGGGCTGGTTCTCTCGTGGACAAGCTCTTAAATATCTAGTCTGTATATATATATATATATATATATATATATATATATATATATATATATATATATATATATATATATATAAAATGTGTGTATATATATATCAGTCATTCTTTGCTAGTGGTGCACTGCAGGGGGGCCATAACAAGAATGTTATTTAAATTTAGATAGCCAACCAAATTCTCATGACATCGTTGTGTATGTTTCAATAACAAATCAAAGAAGCTGCATTAGCAAGGAGGATGCTGTTATAAAAGCAAAATAAGAGAAAAAGCAGAAAATATATCGAAATTACCCTCAAAATGGCGTCCTTTTTTGTATAATTTTGACCCTACCTCTATTTAGGAACAGTTTGTTTAGGGTTTGAATGAATTATTGAAGCAGGGAATACACCTACTGCAAGAAGATATAATAAACACAATGTGCAAATGGTTATTTAAATAAAAATTTATTTGAAGTCACTGAAAAATGATCACAAAATTAGCTTAACTTACGATACATGCGGTGTCCCACCCCGATGAAAATTTCATCTAATCCTATCTTTCCGTATTAAAACTGTTCAATCGTCCAAAGTAGTATGTCGGTTAGTTTGTGTCACGAAATCCATGATAATATCAGTTTTCTTAAGAATTTCACATTTATTGCTCAGCAAGGTCGATTTTTCTTCACCGCGTCCCAATGTAACGTTCGCAACGCTGAAACTTCAGAGATCGATTCTTATCAGACGACTTTAACCCTCAATCACCTTTCAGGGGCCTCGCAGGCCCGGACACATGTATCTTTTGCTCTCTCTTCGTTCGCATGAGGTTTTGAGCCTGTTCCTTTCATGTAATCCTCAAGCAACTTATACCCCATCAATGGATAAATAATTAGTTTTGAAATAATTTACAACATATGTAGAAATTAACTTTTCCAAAAGTTAGTCCCATTTCCTGGAAACCGGGCCTCTGAGGCCCGGTCGCTTGATAATTTTACTTCCACATGGGATAAATAAGTCCATGTTACCTCAAATAGCTTTGCTATAAAATGTTTTACACAAGCAATATCATGTGTGCTATGACTATCAGTATGGTCAATGAAATCTGCCTGTGAAAGATTCAAGACCTGGAGAAATTATTATTTATGAGTATTCAGTCACCTTGGTCACCTGATATGCAGATATCAGTTTAAATCTATCATTATTACATACCTGATAGACTGCGCTACCTTTGCGAAACTTTCCATTTTGAGAAAAAAAAACGTTTTTCTGCATTTTCCATACACAGTGTATACTCATGCACCCAGGTGGAGGTAAAGCGAGCAAAGGGACTGGTGTAACATGAAAATCCGACTCCCCCAGTCAGATTTTCATTATGAAAATCTGACTCCCCATGAAAATTTTACTCCCCCTCCACAAATGTTCATAAATTTTATTTTATTTGAGTATATGACTGTGATATTGTAGTATGTAAAATGGAGGATACTTTGGCACTTTTTTTTAAGTTTGCAGGTGAATATTTTCATGAAAAAAATGTGCACTTAACCGCCCATTGTCTCCCCTTTGAAAAAGCTACTTATTTCATATTGGATGATCATTTCTACATCTTTCCTTTAAATTTACTTTATGAAGATTATATTGGAAATATTTGAAAGTTTGATGGTAAACTATTGGGTGAAAAAAACTAAAAAAAAAACATGAAAAATAGAAAATTAAAAATGTGCATTTTATCACCCAATAACTCCCCTATGAAAAAGCTATTTATTTGATATTTGATGATCATTCTGACATCTTTTCTATTAGGATACTTTATGAAAAATATATTGGAAATATTTAAAAGTTTGATGATAAAATAGTGAGTGAAAGAATGAAAAATAAATCATGAAAATCTTCATTTTTATACCCATGAGATTTGGATTCCCATAAAGAAAAGGACCTATTTTATATTCAGTCACCATACCATTGTTTTCTACATAGTTTGCACAGAGATGTACATTTTGTTATTATTTGAAAGTTTGGTGGTGAAAATTTTGGTGAATATTTTTAAAACAATATTCATCTTACTACCTGTAGGTTTTGCACTTCCATGTCAAAATGCTACATTTTTAACTCAAGAAATTGGCCCCATCGCCTTTTTACTGAATTCTTCTTATATAGCATACCCAGTATTTTACCATTCAAACTTTCAAATATTTCCAATATATTCTTCATTAAGTATCCTTAAAGAAATGATGTCAGAATGATCATCAAATATCAAATAGATAGCCTTTTCATAGGGGAGTCATTAGGTGTTAGAATACAAATCTTAAATTTTTCTTTTTTTTCATGTGTTTTTTTATTATTTTTTTCACCCAATTTTTTAACCATCAAACTTTCAAGTACTTTCAATATATTCCTCATAAAGTATCCTCAAAGAAAAGATGTCAGAATGATCATCAAATATCAAATAAATAGCTTTTTCATAGGGGGGTCCTTGGGTGTTAGAATATAAATCTTTAATTTTTCTTATTTTTTAATGTGTTTTTTTATTATTATTATTTTTTTCACCCAATTTTTTAACCATTAAACTTTCAAGTACTTTCAATATATTCCTCATAAAGTATCCTCAAAGAAAAGATGTTGAAATGGTCATCAAATGTCAAATAAATAGCTTTTTCATAGGGGAGTCCTTGGGTGGTAAAATACAAATCTTTAATTTTTTTTATTTTTTCATGAAAATTTTCACCTGCAAACTAACAAAAAGTGCCAATGTGTCCTCCATTATCCATACTACAAGATCATAGTCATTTACTCAAATTAAATTAGATTTTTGAATGGTTTTTGGGGGGAGTCAGATTTTCATGGTACACCGGGCCTCTGAGGCCCGGTTTCAGGGTTTACGTAGGGTTCCATTTCCTTGTGGATGAGGGTTAAAATGCCGCGTGAAAAGTATACATCGATAGCGATCTTCTTTCATACTCACTAACTGATGACGTCTTACACACGAATGGCTTCTTTTGCACACTAAAAAAAAACAGCTCAAACTGGCGGGTGGCCCATTCTGATAACATGTCACGCAATGACGCTGTCGAGATAGGATGCAGGGCACAGGTGTAATTTCCTCGATTTAACCGTCACAGGATTGTTTATTGGGATCTTCTTTGTATGAAGGTGAGAAATAATGAGTTTCGTTTCATTTTTCTTCAATTGATTCAACATATTTGTGTACCGATTGATTTTTACCATTCTATAAGTAGGGTGACTTCGTCTTAACTTTCGTTTTGCGTCTGTGTCACATGGGGGACTAAAGGTCATATTGAACATGGTGACGCGGTGATACCGTATTCATGTTCTCTTGTTCTCGAAAACTCAATCATCGAAATTGAATTACTTTTTTTTAGTTTTGTCTTAAATTAAGCTGCTACACTGTATTCCGTGCGTTTAAAATTTAACCGTCTGTAAAAACAGCAATAATGGATTACTAGCAACACTTACGTTACGCAATGAAGCACCGAAAATGGGTGAAGAAAATGTGTCTCAGTAATGCGTGTTTGCCACTCATAATGCACTGTACATGTACTTTGTTTGAATAAGCAATAAACTATTTGTGATTTTAGGTTATCCATTGTTCGTTATCAGAGTTAACAGATTCTTTGTGTGATTTTTTTTCAGAATCCCAAGAGTGGATGCCTTAGTGAGCACAGAACAGATATCACCATTGGTCCACATATGTCAGGAAGAATGTTATAATTATGAACTTTGTGTTACACTGAACTTCATTTTGTTAAATTTTGTATTTAACTGAACTTTATTGGGTTAAAATAATAATAATAAAATAATAATTCAGATAAAAAACTACAATCTGGAACATTCTTTAGATCAACTTTGTTCAGTGTGTGTCCCATGTGACGGAGATACAGTAAATAAAATATGTGCATTATTCCTCTGTGTTTGTCAATTCCATTTTAAAAGCATGTGAAAGTGGTGTGCCCCTCATGATTGAAATGTGTATGGATAATAGCAAAAATATTGTTATTATTTACATGATTATAAAAAGTTTTTGTACCCGCGTCAATAACGTTACCGTGACCCATATATTCACCATTTTTATTAATTATGAAATATGGATTAAATTCTTCAAACCCAGTTTTGAAGCATAGAGACAACACCCCCTTATGATTTAAACTAAAACTGAAAACATTCCATTAGACTTTCATTAGCTGTTCAACTCTCCTGTGTGCCCTAAAAAGGGCAGCTGCTCTTTTCCTTTTTATGAAATGATAAACTGTGATGGTGTAGCTATCACATCGCAAAATTACAGCTTCCCAGAGAAAGTTTAAAATTTTCGGTCAAATTCAACATTTTGTAACCACTAGCAAAAAATGACAGATATATATATATATATATATATATATATATATATATATATATATATATATATATATATATATATATATATATATATATATGTGTGTGTGTGTATACACTGATGTATTTGTTGTCAATAAATGTACCTCTAGGCGGTTGCAGCGCCTCCAACATTCCTTTTTATTGAACTGCGAGAGAGGGAGAGAACATTCACAAAGGAAAAAAACTTTATACTGTAACAAAGGCTGGTTGGTATGTTGCGCATACAGTGCCAGACGATTATACTACAATTTACCTGTGGTATTATGTACATTTACGTTTAAGAACAATATCAAAGAAGGAAAGTAATTTTGTTCTGTATATTAATTAAGCTTCAAAGAGATGACATTTATATTAAGTATAAACAGATGTATCATACGATGAAATAGGCTACTATACATGTATGTATGACTCTTGTGTAGTAATGATAAAATATATAGCCACTTTGGAGAAGATTTCAAACCCACGATCATGTCCCTCTCACACACACGTACGCGCGCGCACACACAAACACAGACACACACAATAAACAATTTATAAGCACTTTCATTCTTGTTATGCATTTGATTGAGTTTGTAAGTCATCATAATACGTTGTTTAAAGTCTCTAGAGGTTAAATCATCTGATTAAGAAGTAAAGTTTTAAAAAGCTTAGGTTAAAAAGTGTGATCCCCCACGGATCGTCAAAATTCACTTGAGGAAGTCAACATTAAATGAATGAAACTGGTTAATGATGTCTGCGTTATATTTCCTCAGACCGATTTGTGTGTTAAGGTTTTTAGCACGAATCTGGAAAGTAGTATTAACGCGGTTTCCATCCTAAATATTTGTGTCTGCATTTTGAGCCGGTTTTTTCATTCTTTACTAAATTTGCTCTGTCCCGTATAAGTATTATACATACACAGAAACACACTAACGCGCACACTCAAAAGTACCAAAAGCACCAACACAAACAGACAATAGTCAACTCAGAAATAAATTTACATTTTTATCATATATTTTCACGTTATGAAGTCGAACAAGAAGCTCTGACTGTATTTAGATTATATAAGTAAATTGCATTTATTGTTAATATTTATGTAACTTTGGAGGGGAATTTGTTACAAAATATTACGTACAAATTGAACATACTGTCATTTATTTTATGCCGCATAGTGTCAAAGGATGATTAAAAAAAAGAGCACGGAATATCCCTTAAAAAAAGTAAGTTCTTAAATTTACAAATTTATCAATAATGTTTTTAAATACATTTAAGATGTATTCTTTTAAAGGATATTAACTCTTCGTTTCAGCCAAAAATGAATTTTCCTGGAGTAAACAACAATTTTCCAATACTTACCAATGGTTAATGAATCCATTTTTATCATCAAAGTACAGTGCCGCCTGAAATCCCCCCTTACCAAATGGCCGTATGGTCTCCCAACCCTGCCCCATATGGTCGAACAATAGAGGCCGTATGATAATTACAGGGTAGGGGAATCCTCAAGTTATCCTTATCGGACACCCAAATTAGTCGGTTCAACGAACACGCTCTGCCGCTTCTTAATTGCCTCACTTAAGGTTTCTATTATAGCTGATGCAAAGAGATTGCTATCGACACGAGCAAACAATACCGGGTTATGTTGTATCAACTGCAACAGAAGACTAGAGTAAAGGCAGGTCGAATATGAGAACAAAACTCTGAATAACAAATCAGGCTAAGTTTTAAAACACGTATAACAATTTTATTTGATGATAATAAGTCACGATCAACACAAGCGTAGTTAAAATGGAAAATTTTAAATAGCTTATACATCAAATGAACATCAATGTCTCATTATCTTTATTACATGTGTTGCTAGTTTAGTAGCCTGATGCACGACTTTCTCTCTCAATTACTTCTGGAATCACCTTCTTTAGGTGATTAATATATTTATTACACTTTTTTGCGTTAATATTTCCCCATGCCTCTCTATTACCTTTATTTTCCATTTGTGCGGTTATGTTTTTAATTCGCACCCCTTGTTCTCGGAGGGCGATGATACGCAGACGCACATAATCGCTAAGAGGCATCTTGGAATTGTGATGATTTGGAAAATTTGAGTGTCGATTTATACCGTTCACTTAGCAGGTGACACGATGACACAGAAATCAGTGACATGGACATGTCATATTAAACAAAATACTTAATGGTCATTTAGGAAGTCCAGATACACAAACAATCCTGTTGACACGTTGAATCAGTTGATTTAGAATTATGTGAAATTGATTAGTTTGGATTGAAGAGCGTCATCGCAATGTTCACATTAATTTTAGACGACGCGTGTCACACAGTAATGATTATGTAATAGTCAGGGCTTAATCACTGTGTTTATCCGGTATAAATAAAGCTAACCTGAAGTGATTGTTAATTAATGTGAGATGGCACGTGCTAAACAGTGAAGTAAGCCCGAGAGATTGTAATCCAGCTTTTTAAATTTATTTCCTTTGGTGCTTTTAAGTATGAAGAAGGCTTTTGGTTAAGTTTGGGGTTTAGATCGTAAAGATGTACTATACCTATCGTTTTGAATTACATATCAAACAATGATAGAGAAACAGTTGTATAAAAATTCTGGCTGGTTTCTTTAATAATATTTACGCGTGATAAATTATAATTCGAA
Organism: Lingula anatina; assembly: GCF_051362555.1. Lineage (NCBI taxonomy): Eukaryota > Metazoa > Brachiopoda > Lingulata > Lingulida > Lingulidae > Lingula > Lingula anatina. Next base: position 14,029,141 of record NC_141774.1, on the reverse strand, counting down.
GTCTAATTCGAAGTCATCATACAGACCGTTTAATGTACCTGATTTATTTTAAATGGTACATTTTAACCCCATAGAGCCCGTCACCGCATATGTGCGGTTCAATTATCGCTTACCCCAAACGCCCAGAACCGCATATGTGCGTATCTTGGAAAGATCGTCTTCTGTACTCTTTTGTATCGTGAGTCATAAAATGATATATAATTTAACATCCGGGTATGTTTCTTGTCTCTCATTGCCACCATTTTTAAAGGCGATAGAAATATATATGAGCGAGAAAACGGCGATTTTCAAGACTTAGGTGGAGAAAGTAAAATCAAGATGGCCGCTCCTCGCTACGGTAGGGACCTGCGAAGGGATACTGTTATTGAAATGATTGAAAACCCGGACTTTGATGAGAAGTTTTCGTGTGACAGTGACATAGACAGTGACGATGATATTCATTTATTTATGATATAAAGGACGATAGAAATATATATGAGCGAGAAATCGGCTATTTCCTAGACTTAACTGAAGAAAGTAAAATCAAAATGGCGACTTCTCACTACGGAAGAGGCCTGCGAGTGGATACTGTTATTGAAATGATTGAAAACTACGACACTGATCAGGTGTTTTCGAGTGACAATGATATAGACAAAGGGGAATATATTCCTTTATTCATGATAAAAGTTTTAAAGATGTTTTTGCCATAGATGGTGTTAAAAATTGACTTCTATTCAGCTCTGGCCACGATGTTCAGGTGAGCTGAAAAGCTGGCTCAAGTAGGTATACCTGGTAGCAAAACGAGCATAACTTGGAAATTAATGAAGATAACTTGCTGAAATTTCCTGGATTGAAAGTTACTATAATTGACATCGTCTCTGTGAATTTTCAGGCAAATTTATGGAGAAATAAAAAATTGATGTGCATAAGATAAATCAACTTTGTTTTATTTCACCCATTATCAAATGAAAATGTAGTTTTTAACCGGCCATAATTCTTTGTACAGCGCGTTGAATTTAAATGTAATTCTATTTTTATTTAGCTTGAAATGTTGGCCTTTAAAAAATGTATACTTTGTATGGGTAATAAAGGCAAACAAATAAATTATGGCCAATTTACTGAAGTGACCCGGCTTTTCAAGGCTAGCTCACAGAATTAATTGGGCACAGCAGAACTTTATGGGTCAGCATTAACTGGATCCTATGGGGGTAAAAGCAAGTAATTTGGAAGCAAGCGCCATTAAGTAATTCATGCACACCTGGACTGGACCCCTTTACGACTGACAAGTCTTTCTGGAAAAATACATTTCATCCATGAACAAAGCTAATAGAAATATAAGGACATACTATAAAAATAAATTTCAATCTTGTTAATAATATGTATATAGCAAAGACAGTTTGAAGCCTAATAAATATTACATGTACAAGTACTAGTAGTGTTTTATTTGATCTTTTATAAATTCATAAATTCATTTATTAAACTCTATGTGAATTCAATCAATTCATAGCTACAATGTACACGAAGGTTGCTTTCATCACCGAATCTTTTTGGTAAAGCGACTTTTAAAAATCACTGTTGGCAAGTTCTTAAACTTAAAATCTCCGTATCAGAGTAGAGTGATCAAAGTAGAGTGAAGCCACCGCGCATTAAAGGTCAATTAATGCTTGGACGAACACTTAATTGCGACCACGCTCACCTTCGATCTTTATCTCAGCGAATTAGAGTTAGGCTCTTTTGTTAGCAGAAAGTTTGTCACGATATTTGCCCGACGGGCAGGGCATGGTACTATTGTTAACAGAAACCAAACAGCGTATGGATGACAATTTTTTTTCCATAGTTACCGAGCCAACCCGTCTGAACAACCCGCAGCGACCCGGAGGGTAAGTAAGGGGAATTTCAGGCGGCACTGTATAACCATCAATGGAGGTCCCGTGGTCTAAAGACAAGCTCAGATATCAGAGTAATAGCTATAACTGGCGTTTTGTGGTAAAACACAATGTATTATATTTCTATGAGTTATCCACAATGTTTTTATTGTGAAATATAGATCTCATACGAAGAGTTTTATCCCTTTAACTAAATGTATCGGATGCGGTTTTGTTTTTTTTTCTAATATTCTAACATTTTAACATTGTAAAATCTATTGATCTTTAAGTATTTCATGGACTTAAATATTATTGTTATTAATTATATTGACAAAAAAAAAAAAGACTTTGGTCACGAGCTGTGGTACATTTATCTTGGTACTAACATTTAGGATAGACTATTACCCAATAGAGAAAGCAAAGATTATGAATTGAACTAAATGCGTGCCAACTCGATCTTATATAGAGATATATATACCTGCCTTAACCTTGTTGAAAATCTGGGCTCTTAAAGCGATCGGCAGTTAATCCTTAATATATCCATTACGTTTCCGTTAAAGGCGTTTATTTTGTAAGACAAGAGTTTTAAAATATAATGGAGTTGATGAATTCTGTTTTATCACCAGTCTAAATATGAATACTTTTGCGTCTTGCCTTGTCCGAGGCCTGGGCTCCTGGACTCATCTGTAGAATGAATGTTTCTTCTTTGTATTTTATCGGTTCAAATGACTTATCTATTATCATTTTATGGAAAGACGTATCCTTGACAGCCGTTAGAAAATTAGTGACTTTGATCTTACCGCAAACAAAATGACGAACGTTATTAAAGCTGATGAAAAAGCAGCAGCACTTTCAGCAACCAAAGTGGATCAACAGGGGCGGATCAGGATAATTTGAAGGGGGTGAAATAGTTTTGGTGTTTTGATACGGTTTAGGACTATAAATCAGCCAGTTTAAATTCTAATTACAAGAGGTGGATATTGGCGTGATATACTTTTCAGAAACCAAAAAGGGGGGGGGATGGGAAAATCTTCGAATTGCACGAAACACGAAGGTATTAAAAACAATTCTGCAATTCAAGAATATAGGGTTCATTTTCTTCTTAAAAAACGGAGACTTGCAGCAAGTTTTCACTCGAAGGATGCTATACAAATTCGAAGTTGAAAACTTTAGGGTTTGGAGGGCTAATGGTGGGAGCCTTAACTGCCAGGTACTTTCAAGAATTCGCGAATGATTCTAGGCGCCACAGCAGTATATGACATGTGATGGAATAAGGCAGGGTTTTCCTACAAGCTGTCTCCTGCTTACTATGTATATTTAAATACAGGTTAGTTAGAGATCTTAAAAATTGATGTAAACTAGATTATTTTTACAGAATCACCACTCACAAATATAAAATGGTAGATGCGATCCTCCTTGCAACGTGTAGACAAAATATCATTAGGAATTTTTTTTTTTTTTTTTTTTTTTTTTTTTTTCTGTAAAATTCAGGGATGGAAGTTAATCAATCTTCAACTGGTCAATAACGGAAAGGTGGGCAATATAGCTCCCATAAAATTTTTTGAGGTTCATAACTGTGAATCCTAAGTATTAGATACACACCCTCTTCCCTGGAGCGCGTACCGCGTCTTATACTTTGAAGCGAGTACTGATGTGCACCTTGAGAACTGGTAGCGTACTCCGGTCTACGTTGCATTTTGGATCCTTCCGTGCCGCGTCTGGTAGTTGGTTAGTCCCGAAAGTGTGCTAGATAATCGTTGTAGACAAGAGATGACATGTGTGAATATTTTTGCATTTGTGAACAGAAATGTAGATTTTCGTTTATAGGTGAAACAAAAGCATTTGAAGTGGAATTTTTACCGCCGATCTTATACCAGTACAGCCGTAATGTTGGCTTGGCAATCGTTTAGGAAATGTACAAGTACATGTTATATACGTAAGTACGATGGCTGTCAAAACTCTACCCTAACTTGGTTTGTTTAATTGAGGCAGGTTTGCCAATGTTAAGATCCCGTGTTAGAGCAAACCAAAGGGCGTAATTATCAAAACTTATTTCTCAGAAGAGGATTATAGATGGCCCTTGCATTTGCGTATAGATAGTCGAGTCGCCACTCCCATAGGCCCAATAGTCGAACCCTGCAATGTTCTTTCCTGTAAACTTTTTTTGCTGAAATGCATTCTTCAGGCCGAGAGAAGCAAAATTAGCTTGGTTGCTATTTCCGAGACCTTGAGCATTTTTCAATATGGCCGTCAATTTATGAGGAAAAATAGAAAAACGACCAGAAGTCGCCGGGTAAACTTTATTGACAGCTTTTTTGAACGTGTCCCTATCAGGAGAGCACAACAGTACTAGTGAATACGCTTAAGCGCGTACCACTTAGCAAAAAACCAAAATGGCCGTCAAAACATAAGGCAGAAAATGATAAAAGCTGCAGAATCAGTTTGTTTTTTGCATATTTATTTTTATTAAAATCATATCCCCTTTTTATATTTATGTTAATTATAATATTTTGTTAGACATGACCCGAAACTCTTGGAATAAGCTTATCTGACAGTTCAATAACCCCCCAAGAGTCTGTTTGCTACTTCTCCGGGTCCCATAGTCAAATACTTAAAATGTTATTCCCTGAATTTTTTAAAATAACTTAACACTTTGGGAGTATAAAAGCCAATTTAATTTGGGCTTTCTTGGCAGTGGCTAGATATGGAACATTGATCACTTTTCAAAATTCAAGATGGCCGTCAATAATATAAAAATATATTATAATATCATTATATTATAAGTAAATATTTATGTAACATAGCAAAGAGTCGGGTTTAAAGTGCATGGTATTCCGCATTTCAAATGACCGCTAAAACATGCCCAAAAAAGGTAAAAAAAGCAGTTAAATTACGTTTTAAACTGATAATTCGGCGTGTAATAAAATATATCCAACCCTGTTATTTATTGACAAAGTGAACTTGTAAGGTGCAGTTATACTAAGACTCTATAAAAGAGGATCATTGATAGGACTGACCACTACGTAAGTTCTCTTTTTGATACAGAAAGTTTATCAAGGGCCAACAGGGGGTTCTGCAGGAATTTGGGCACAGGGAGTCTAAAATGTTAATCTGCAATTGGGACTCTTATATTTACATGGAGTCCCACCAAGTCCGTTGGTGGGGACGAGGGTGGGAGGGGGCGAGTGTAATTTAATTTAACTTTTGCTAAAATATTAACCTATATTTTTTTTCGTTTTTGTTTTTATATTGATCATACCTTAATATTTTAATTTTATATCTTTATCATAACTTTTTTCAGTATGTACATAAAATTTAGCTTTAAAACTTCCCATTCTTTTTATTGAGATGGCACGTGTAAGAATATTTCATCAGTATATAACAGCATTTCTAGTTTTTCTTATTACTGCACTTTTTCACTTTACATTTTAAAGAGTCAATAAGCAAAACATCTTACAAATCTTTTGGTTATACATGTATACTGACAGCCATTAACATCTTTGAGGCCATATTTTTCAAAATAATTGTTATTTTGAAGCTCTAAACTGGATTATTTTCATACGAATCATTTGTTTAGGACATTGGTATACAGAACCAAAAATCTTAAGTTTCATGAATAGTTTCAAAACAAAAATGGCACCAGCCCAACACAAAGTCACAACGGTCAATAGCCGGTACGATCTCCGCTTGCTTCGATGCAGGCGGCGATCTGTTGGCGCATGCTCGGGCAATAAATGTGGATGGGATGGTGTCGTGTGGAATCCTATTCCAGCCTTGTCGTAGTGCCTCGATCAGCTGCTGCCTTGGCCAACGGACGGCCAAGATATATGTAGTACCAGATGTGTTCAATCGGATTCATATCCGGAAAATAGACAGGCCGGGGTAGGACATCCACCTTTGGATACACTTGGATCATTTGTGCCGAATGTGAATGGGTCATGTCCTGTTGGGAAAACGTGGTATCAGTTTTCTGCTGCATGAACGAGGTTATGTGAGGTTGCAGGATCTGATCTATGTAGTGACGAGCAGTTACTGGTATGTTGCCATCAGCGACCACCATCGGCTGACCGCCAGCAAGTGTCGACGCACAGTGGGGCTGCCGGGTGCCTCTTGTGCTGTAAGACTGGCATGGCGAAACTGGTCCCGTAGGTGATGCAACCTGGTGTAGCGATCCTGGTCTGGAGTTGACACTCTCTCGCCTTGGCTGCGGTATATAGCCAACAGAGCCAGGCACGTTGTGGCATTTAACCAGGTTCCTGATTGTGGGTTGGGAACAGCCCATACATTATAGCTCAAATCAGACTCCCCTCACACCCAGTGGCCAGAGATGTACGTTGTTCACATGATAGACATGGCATGATTCCGTTCACTGAACTAACAACATGGGTGGCCGGGTGGCCTTTTTGGGGCCTTTATAGGCCTCCACAACCAATCCTCAAAATGTGCAGATGCCCACTGAGTATTGTTCAGTGTGTATTTGGTCCATTTTTGCAAAAAAAAAAAGCTTACCCATGTGCAATGAACTATGGCAACATGACAACTCATCATTATCTAAACTACCCGAGCACTTAGTCATCAATAAATGCACAATGAATAATTACATCTACCCTACAAGTAGAAAAATGCATACATTACTATCTCAAAGCTTCCATTATCTGTAAGTGTATATTGGCAAAAACAACATTTTGAATACATGATGTCGATGGATAGCCCTCGCATATCCCCGTACTATGTCACGTTGTCCAGAATAGCTGACCTCATGGGCCCTAACCTCTGGGTTTGTATACCCCTGCTTGGATCTCGGTTATTTATAA